>NC_090332.1:43870403-44204403 GCF_035084215.1 Heptranchias perlo
TTTTGATAGTTCTGCTCTCTGAGTAGGACAAATGTCCTTGCTGTACTAGGACCATTAATCTAAAGTCTGATCATTTCTATTTAATGTAACAGTCATCTGTTACTAGTTTCAAGCTGCACTTTCCATCGTTGTCACAACACATTTTTCCCTGACATATAGGTAAAAGCTAAGGAAACCCACCTGTCTTTAAAATAAACTTCTTCTTTATCCAAATCTATTATGGCTATTGCAAGCGTAAGTTAGTTTCAGAATAGTACAGTTTGTAGATACATGCATTGATTGTTGGTCTTTGACCATGTATTTGGGCTGTAATAAGGTTGGAGCCATGAGTGAAAATTATTGGGGGAAGTATGAAAATCCCATTCATTTGCAATTAGTGTAATGATGGGTTCTTCAATTTCTACCTTCACATCAAGATAAAATAATTTTACAACTACGGAGCACTTCAGATTTAAGCAAGCTTCCAGAAAATGTAAATAAAAATATTAAAAATTAAAGCTTACTTTAGTTTCCACATGATGGACATAAAGTATGCAGTTTAAATTGTATGGTACTTAGGAAACATGAGTATTCAAGAACTAAATACTGTATCTCAAGATTGCTGGCCCAAATAGTTTCAATGCTGTCTCCAAATGGAGACCACATTTAGGAATTGACAATAAAAATAGACAAGATAAAGTGAAATAAAACACACATGCATAATAAATCTCAACTAATTTTCTCAGTCAAAAAAGTAAATTGGATTGACTGTTTATGTCCTCTTTAGGCGTCAACAAATACTGAAAATACATTTGTTAGTGGCCGAGTCCTGCACTTAGTGGTATGGCATTAGTTTCTGGTGAATAATATGCTGTAGACCACTATAGAATGTTAGCTTGATGCAATAAGTGCATTAGTGGACTGCTCCATGGAAAGCTCTTTGACAAAGGTAACCTGAAAGTTAGGGTCATTTATAAAAATCTTTAATGGATTTTCAAGAGTCACAGTCTTGACAGCTGTACCTTTCACCATGTGACACTGTATTTATTGTTGTATGAGATAAGGGGTGCTTTTTCATTGCTACAGTACTGAATTCCAAGACAGTTTCTGAACATTTTCATTGCTGAAAAGGACCAGGTTCCTCTTCCTGGCTTAATTAGGATAAATAATCTGTTAGCATATTGATTCAGTCTGCAGTTTCTCTCTCATAACAGCCATCTGTAGTAGTTAAATCTCCTGTGTCAGTTGTGTTATAAAGCTTCACGGTAATCTATGTGGGACAGCAAACCTCCAGAGTATATAAAGAATGATTATCATACAGAGTGGTCATTTAAGAAAAACACAGTGACTAAGGTGAGCTAGATTTATGAACTGATTAAAAAATTGATGGCAATAAACAAAATGCAATCAATATAAACTTGGGGAGAGTCAGCAAAGTAATTCTTATCAGATGTTCATCTTATGGAGATTTCAATACATTTTCAGTTTGAATGGACCTTTGCTGCGATCACTTATAATGAGACTTATAATAGCAATTTGTTTAAGAAGAAATTAAGAATTAAATTACAGCGGGAATGACTATAGAATTAGATGTTATTTGATAGTGTGGTACAACTATCAAAAAACCTACCTCTTTGACCAAGCTTTTGATCACCTGTCGTAATATCTCTTTATGTGGTTTGGTGTCAAATTTTGTTTGATTACACTCTTGTGAAGTGCCTTGGGATGTTTTTACTACGTTAAAGATGCTATATAAATGCAAGTTGTTGTTGTTATATTTTTCACAAATATTTTCCTAACTCAGCCTGACCAATGTCAGATGCAAGTGCATGGTGGAAAAAAGGATTCCAATGATTTTAATGTGCCAATATCTCAGTCAAAAAAATAAGTCTAAATCTATTGACTGTGCTTGATTGATACTGAGAAAACTCAAGTAGTTGAGTGTCTGACTTAACTGAAGTGTCTGGATTTGGACTTTTGGGCTTCCTGACACTTTGACTCAGTTAGCTGAGTTTTATTAGGTTTTAACCATTTGTTTGGGGAGTAGATAGTATGATAGTGGGGTGGTCCATTTCAAAGTAAAGAAAACTGACACTGGTCACCCTGCTGTTCTGGAATAGAAACCTTCTACTGGGCAGTCATCAGTTGACATTGGTGACAGTTTTTGAAATGTTTATGGACTTGACCCTCTTACATTGCTGACTGGAGAAAACTATATAGTGGGATGTAAGAGGAGAGCTATGTAGGAGATAGATTCAATTGGAAAAAAATGAAACTTCTTTCTTGTTAAATATACACAAATTGGTCATACTATATTGTTTCTTAGTGATAAAGAGCTCCAAACAGAATGTGCAAAAAGCATTCATAATCCTGCTTTTATCTAAAAATGGTTTTGGTGACATAAAATTGTAGAGGCACATGCTCTATAGTTGAGTGTCTGCTAGGGCATGATCTATTTAGGAAAGTGACTTTGTAGTTAAAGAGTACACAAAGCACATTCGTCAGGTTTAAGTCAAAGCCTATGGTATCTGACAAATATGACACATCTAACCAACAGGAGAGCAGTTAGATGAAAAGAATCATTCTACCCCCTATATTTTCCTTGTCTAATATACCCCATGTACTGCTTCTCTATACAGTACATGGGGTTTCTGCTTGATATACAATGGCATTAGCAATGTGTTCTATTGCACAATGTACTCAGTGCTTCTCTAGTCATGGTTTAATTTGCAGCAGGAAAAGAAAAGAGAATTGATATGATGTGATGTAGGTTTCTTTCCTATTTTAATCTTTACTTTGTGAAAATTCAATTCACATTTAATTATCACAAGCGTCTGAAACCCCCATTGAGGTTCTTTCATACAAGCTAAAGAAAATCGTGTGATATCAGATTTATTCTATGATCCAGGAAGCTGCACAGACTGAAAAATAATAATTTTCATTTATACCTGTTTTTAAAAAATCTTTCATGTTGTGTGCTGTGAACCTACACATAACATATAATAAAGTATGCAAACCAGAGATAAATAGTTTTTGATATGACTCTAGGTATAGGGAAGAGATAAAAACTGCACAGTGTGAAAAGATGTTTTATTAGGAACTGTAGGCTTTCATCATACTTCATTGCTAAATGAAAATTAACTTGGAAGTATTAAGAGCAACAGCAGAACAAAAGCTTGTATTCTTTCTGGTGACCTAATGCAGTATACTGTTCAGGTGTGTGTGATAGAAGGTTTCAGTCTCAGTCAAACTAGTGAAAAAGAAAACTGAGAAAATAATACAGATGTACCGCAAGTAGACTTTGCTAGAATTGAATCAGTCTAGACACAATAAACAGCATGCAGTAGACTAAATGTACCCCAGGCACTTTACTGTTTGCAAGAAAACTGTATGAAAACAGAAAATGAGCTTGTTCAGTATAACTCAATACACATTGAGGGCAGTAAGAGGTTGTACCTAATAATTAAAAAAAGGCCGAGCCAGCAGGAAATGTGCTTGCCTGTGGCACTAATGATAATAATGCTGAGGATAAATTCTACATAAAGGATAAAATAAACAAAACCTCATTCAGATGAAGAGTGTTTGAATTGTTCGTCCTGACACACTTCCAGCTGTTGTGCTGTTGTTCTTCTGTAAGTAATGTCTATGTAGTTGCTGACACGTTCCAAACAATAAATAGCTTTTGGCATTTCAGTGGAGTTGAGGTATTCTATCCTGTTCCATTTGTGGACCATCTCCTAATGTGGTCAGGGAACAGAAGGGATTACAATCATACATTAAATATCATACACATAAGTGAAGCTTCATGCATTCACTTTACAATATCCAGGACTTACTCAAGCTAGTTACGTTAGCTAGAAAACCTAAAATCAGGCTTTGGCAGTGGTGTGAAGATGCCTTAGGTTTCAAGTAGGCAGTAGTTTGAGCAGCTTCCTGCTCTGCCCATTTGCTTCGATCACTTTCCTGGTTATAGATTATGAAGAATGTAAAAATCTGTTACTGAGGAATGTCACAGTTGTAGGATGCAGGTTGATGGCCAATGAATACTCACATGGTGAGTTACCAATCTCTTTCTATCTAGAATAGCACTTATGGACACCAGGCATTTCTCCTCAGACTGGATGGGAAAACTGGACCTCCTAATGACTGATTTGAAAACAGCACTGGGGTGCATGATGTGGGTGCAGGAAGACGGAAAATGTAAAGGGGGCAAGGGCCACAGTATATTTAAGGAAAGGAGTGTAGTCACAAAGAATCATAGAATCATAGAAATTTACAGCACAGAAAAAGGCCATTCGACCCATCATGTCTATGCTGGCCAAAAAAGAGCTATCCAGCCTAATCCCACTTTCCAGCTCTTGGTCCGTAGCCTTGTAGGTTATGGCACCTTAAGTGCACATCCAAGTACCCTTTAAATGTGATGAGGGTTTCTGCCTCTACCACCATTTCAGGCAGTGAGTTCCAGACCCCCACCACATTCTGGGTGAAAAGATTTCTCCTCAACTCCCCTCTAATCCTTTAAATTTATGCCCCCTGGTTATTGACCTCTCTGCTAAAGGAAAATAGGTTCTTCCTATCCAGTCTATCTAGGCACCTCATAATTTTATCTACCTCAATTATATACACCTCCCCTAAGTCTCCTCTGTTCCAAAGAAAACAACCCTACACTCTCCAATCTTTCCTCATAACTAAAATTCCCCAGTCCTGGCAACATGCTCGTAAATCTCCTCTGTACCATCTCTAGTGCAATCACATCTTTCCTGTAATGTGGTGACCAGAACTATATGCAGTACTCTAGCTGCGGCCTAACTAGTGTTTTATACAGTTCTAGCATTACCTCCCTGCTCTTATATTCTATGCCTCGGCTAATAAAGGAAAGTAACCCGTATGCCTTCTTAGCCACCTTATCTACCTGTCCTGCTACCTTCAAAGATTTGTGTACATGCACTCCAAGGTCCCTCTGTTGCTCTACACTTCTCTGTATCCTACCATTTATTGTATATTCTCTTGCCTTGTTTGCCCTCCCCAAATGCATTACCTCATACTTCTCCAGATTTTTTTTTATTCGTTCATGGGGCGTGGGCATGGCTGGCAAGGCCAGCATTTATTATCCGTCCCTAATTGCCCTTGAGAAGGTGGTAGTGAGCCGCCTTCTTGAACCATTGCAGTCCGTGTGGTGAAGGTTCTCCCACAGTGCTGTTAGGAAGGGAGTTCCAGGATTTTGACCCAGTGACGATGAAGGAACCGCGATGTATTTCCAAGTCGGGATGGTATGTGACTTGGAGGGGAACATGCAGGTGGTGTTGTTCCTATATGCCTGCTGCCCTTGTCCTTCTAGGTAGTAGAGGTCGTGGGTTTGGGAGGTGCTGTTGAATAAGCCTTGGCGAGTTGCTGCAGTGCATCCTGTGGATGGTACACACTGCAGTCACTGTGCACCAGTGGTGGAGGGAGTGAATGTTTAGGGTAGTGGATGGGGTGCCAATCAAGTGGGCTGCTTGGTCCTGGATGGTGTCGAGCTTCTTGAGTGTTGTTGGAGCTGCACTCATCCAGGCAAGTGGAGAGTATTCCATCACACTCCTGACTTGTGCCTTATAGATGGTGGAAAGGCTTTGGGGAGTCAGGAGGTGAGTCACTCGCTGCAGAACACCCAGCCTATGACCTGCTCTTGTAGTCACAGTATTTATGTGGCTTGTCCAGTTAAGTTTCTGGTCAATGGTGACTCCCAGGATGTTGATGGTGGGGGATTTGGTGATGTTAATGCCGTTGAATGTCAAGGGGAGGTGGTTAGATTCTCTTTTGTTGGAGATGGTCATTGCCTGGCACTTGTCTGGTGCGAATGTTACTTGCCACTTATGAGCCCAAGTCTGGATGCTGTCCAGGTCTTGCTGCATGCGGGCTCGGACTGCTTCATTATCTGAGGGGTTGTGAATGGAACTTCTCAGGATTGAATTCCATTTGGCAATTTACTGCCCACTTGACCAGTCCATTGACATCTTCCTGTAGACTACAGCTTCCTTCCTCACTATCAACCACGTGGCCAATTTTTGTATCATCTGCAAACTTCTTAATCATGCCCCCTACATTTAAGTTCAAATGATTAATATATATCACAAAAAGCAAGGAACCTAGTATTGAGCCCTGCAGAACCCCACTGGAAACAGCCTTCCAGTCACAAAATACACCCTTCGACCATTACCCTTTGCTTCCTGCCACTGAGCTAATTTTGGATCCAACTTGCCACTTTCCCTTGGATCCCATGGGCTTTTACTTTTCTGACCAGTCTGTCATGTGGAACCTTGTTAAAAGCCTTGCTAAAATCCATGTCCAAGAAAATAACGTTCAACTGGTAACACAAGAATTTAGAGAACTGGTGGAGTGAGTGAATAAAGAGTCAGGGACTAATGATTTAATTTAATTATTTCTTAAGTAAAAGCTAACTATGGCAAAGACTTTTCCATATAAGGACTAGCAACAGTTTGCTCCTTGCCAATACATAGGCAATATCTAACGAATATTAAATGAAAGAGATTTGAAAAAGAAAGCAACTTGGAAATGCCTGGGAATATATTACATTGTTATTTTGGATTCATTTTGTCTCCTCTATCATAGTTTTGCTACCCTTGGCTATAAAGCCTTTGTAATTAAGCTTTTGTGCTTAATTGCAATATTTTGGTTTGGCATGTTAAACAAATATTGCACTGGATCCCTTTTGTTTTGCATTCGGAATGTACCGTTGAAATCTGAGGCATCACTTCAATAATCTGTCAAACTGTTTTCAGTTGAGTTTTATTTTGTGCTCCAAAAGAGTAGTTAGTATTGGAGAGATAATATGGCATCTTATTTGGAACTGATTAGTTGAATCACATTTGCCTTGTTTAATTTAGTATAAGAACATAGGTACCAACAGGAACCGAAATTCAGAATTTAACTGGTAGACAGGAAGGACATAAATCAGAATGTGCTTTAATTTTTTTTTGTGTAGTAATTAACAGGTCAGCAGAAATTACATTCAACCAATCCAAGTCTTTGAATGCTTTCCATAATGATCTTGGCTTCTTGTATATGCTGCAGACTGGTTCACTGTATTACCTTGGGTAGCGTCATGGAAATCAAAGACGTACTATGGGGATACCACAATATGATGTCTTTTATTGTTCAACTTTGGCTGTTAGTCAGGACATTAAGTGGCATTGGGCTCCATGCCATTGATGTATGATAACATTGACATTAAATGGTTAACAATTTTAACACCATTTGTACAAAGTGATTAAGAAACAATCTGCAATGGACTATCATGAAATACTATATCCAGTGAAGAGGAATCTGAGGTTTGGGGATTACAGCTGCTGGAGGCCAAGTATGTGTGCAGGGTTCAGTGCCTACCTTGATAGGGATGACAATTGTAAACAATTTTACAACACCAAGTTATAGTCCAGCAATTTTATTTTAAATTCACAAGCTTTCGGAGGCTTCCTCCTTCCTCAGGTGAACGATGTGGAAATGAAATCCTCGAAATGAAATCGATTTCATTTCGAGGATTTCATTTCCACATCGTTCACCTGAGGAAGGAGGAAGCCTCCGAAAGCTTGTGAATTTAAAATAAAATTGCTGGACTATAACTTGGTGTTGTAAAATTGTTTACAATTGTCAACCCCAGTCCATCACCGGCATCTCCACATCATTGATAGGGATGCGAAGAGGAAGCAGTTACTGCTGAAGCTGTGCACCTCCAACTAGTAGAACCATTATTCAGTGGGGTATATTGTATGTCCATGTTGTGGTCAGAGGATGGTGGAAATACACTCACACCTTTTATGGTGACTTGTGTTACTCACCATGCCATTTGGGAGGAATTCCTGATATCTGTTGTCTGTCTAATGAGGGCTCAAATGCATGCTTGTCAGTTGTCTTATGACCAATTAATGACTTGAGAGGTAAGTTGGCTCGCTAAGGTCAAGTTAGTAAAGAGAAACTACTTAAGTAGATTTCTTACTTTTGTTAAGACCCTTAAGAATACTGATGGGTTTTCATGTGTATCAGGTCTCTGATTGACCAAAAATAAGTTAAATCCTCTTGATCCATTGCAACCTGATAAAACACTCACAGCTAACTTTCATTCTATAGTTTGCCTGGCACTAAGATGATTTATAGTCAAAATTTGTGTTTATTTATTAATTAAATTTAAATACACATGTTGCTAATGTTGTACATTTTGCAAACTACTATTTTTAGCATTACTAGCAGAATATTGCTAGAGAAGTAACCTTGAGTCAAGCTGTGTTAATTTGGGTAGGTGCAGTAGCTGATACCGTTTGTCTTGTCATAGATTAGTTCTAGTCTGCTGGTAACAGTTGGCAAGATGGAATTCCACCCTGTTACGCCATGGACACTGAGGCAGGGTTTTAGTTGATTGTTGTAGTGATTGCACATTATTCATCTGATTTGTATAAAGCATTTCACAATCAATTTTAGTCACCTAATTTGTACTGCACATTGATGAAGTCTTGCTGTTAATTCAATTGAAACAGTTTTTTTGGGACTTGTAAATTTAACCTTTACAATTTTAGGAGTTGCAGTCAATGGACACAGTTTTATATGTTAAAAACCCACCATTTTATATGTTAATTGTCTTGGTTATTCAGTGAAGTTGCATGGGTAGATAAATTTGCCTGCAACAAACACAGACACATTATGGCATCAAAACTATTTGCAATTTAAAGAATTGCAATGGGTCGGAATGGTTGAAATTGTATCATCGTGGCAAACTATAATTGCTTTAAAAGCTATTTTATTCACATTTACAGCTGGAAGATATTGCTCATGTATGACTTGCTTTTTTGGTCAGTAATTGAAAACTGAAATATCAATATATAATATGACAAAAGGCTTGTTAATAGCTTACATTTAGCACAACAGTCTGGGAAAATTTTCTTTGATCCTGCTCAAATAACCAGGCTGTAGAGTAAGCCACAGAAGTGATCCCGAGTGAAAAGAGATGAATTTATAGAATACTCTGTGCAGTTCAGCCAGTGACCTTTCTATAAGGGTTCATGGCTTTTTAGAAGAAACAGATGGGTAATAGCAGAATGCTGAAATCATGCTCTACAAATATGGACACAGTGATTGCAGGCCTGATTGTATGCCATATGGCTGCTGTAAGAAGGGTTGACAGGGAGAGTCTTAAAATGCAACATTTTTGTGGAGCAGTCATTATGCTTAGGATGAAACTTCTAAAAATGAAAATGAGCACTTTAAGAATTTATGCAGGTTATGCTAAATTGCAGCCTTTCATCAAAATGACTGACAAATAATTCAAGGTACTGTAGTTTAATAACTCTTTAACCCTCTGTGGTATGCAATAGAATTTTTATTTTAAAATATATTAATGAACAATATACAAAAACAGTAAACCCTCTTATAATGATGAAGCCTGTTATAATAAAACTCCCTTCATAGTAAAATAGTTCCACAATTCTGACGCATTTGAAGTGTAACTGTTGACTCCTTATATAGGGAAGCTGTGACATTGTTGAAGCATACATAAAATTCATTATAAGAGGTTCTTATTTAATGGCCATTATCATTATGGGCTCTAATTTAATTGAATGCTAATAGTCTTAATTCAGTAATTAACAATCACTTAAAAGGAAAGAACTTCCATTTATATAGCACCTTTCACAACCTCAGGATATCCCAAAGCACTTTGCAGACAATGAAGTACTTTTAAAGAGTAGTCACCGTTGTAATGGGGGGAAACGTGGCAACCAATTTGCGCACAGCAAGGTCCCACAAACAGCAATGAGATATATGACCAGATAATCTATTTTTTAATGAGGATTGGTTGAGGGATAAATATTGGCCAGGACACTGGGAGAACTCCTCTACTCTTCTTCGAAAAGTGCCATGGGATCTTTTATGTCCACCTGAGAGAATAGATGGGGTCTTAGTTTAATTTCTCATAGGCACCTCTGACAGTGCAGCACTCATCCAGTACTACACTGAAGTGTCAGCCTGGATTATGTGCTCAAGTCTCTGGAGTGGGGCTTGAATCCACAACCTTCTGAATTAGAGGCGAGAGTGCTACCACTGATACTTATTTTGTTATTTCAGAAACAAACTGTTGACATTCATCCCAGTTTGTAGTGGCGGTAAAGAAATTTACATTTTGCAGCACCTGGCATTCTGTTTTCTTCCTTCACTGAATCACACCTTTTGGAATTCTACCGTTTTCATTCACTGAAGCTCGCCTCCTTACAGTCTACCCACTTTGCAGACTGAAGACTACAAAGATTCGGTCTTCTTTGACATTCAAGGTCAATTTATTGTGCTTTTGATGGCTGTTGCAGACAGTTTGCTTTGGGGGAGATTTGGTGCCCCAAGTGCCAGAAAGAGACTATGTATTTTGAAATGTTCTCACTGTCTATGATGTATGCTATCACCAGTAAGTCTGAGGTTTATGTCACAAAATATTTTTTTGATATAAAAAAAAACAAGAAATCAGATTATTAGACAATCAAATCTTTTGCAATCTTACAAGAAAGCCTTATCATTTGTAAAAGAAATAGCTGATTTGAAAACTAATTACTTTGGGGATAACACCCTCCCACTACCATTCCAGAGAACAGACGCGGGTTATTCTGTCCTGGTAATGCCTCTTTGATAGGTATCACTGCATTTACATATAATTTATATACATCCAACCTCCAATCCTCCCAACAGTCTGCATTGTCATGCACTGAAGCAGGTCCCCTTCACTCCAATCTCCTGAGCCGCATTTGTGCTGGAGCACAAAGTCATTCACAGCCCAACTCCCCTGACTTGTACAGGCAGCTATGGAAGTGAGAGCAGAGGAGGTTTAAACTGCACCTATTCATTTTATAGTCATTTTATTTCCTTTTACAATGGCATTTCATTTTTTGCATTTATATAATAATAACCATGTCTCACATCCTGACTACTGCACAAGAAACGGAGTACAAAAGAATTGATTATGGTGTCATCAGCACAGCAACATATTTTCTACCATGTAGCAGCTATAAGAAATAATTGTAGTCTACAAAGTAACTATCATAAAGATTATGATTAAGACACTAAACAAGGAATACATAGTGAATTTTTTTAATGTGAAGAAGGCCTCATTTAAAAATGCCTATCTCGAACATAAATGCTACTTTAGTATGCCCAGACTAATGATTTAAAATTTCTTTTATGCCTTTGATTTATATAACTTGGGTTCTATCACATAAACTCAATCCAGAATAACCATTGTTGTCTGATTAATTTTGCACAGGCTGTTAGCATGAATCCACTGGGGTATAAGAGGTTACAGAGGCACTGGCCCCATTTTCATTTTGTCCTGTTTTAAGTGTCTGAGAGCTTTCACTCATGAACATTTAAATATGTTTAAAATCACATACTTTCCTCCTGATTGAACCGAGGTTCCTCCTAAGCATTGTGTTACCACATAGGTCTGTGTGAATCAGGGCCATGACCAACACGCTGCTGATTAGAAAAATAAAACCATTCCAAGTAGCTGAATGTTTTATAAAGATGGATGAACTTAAAATCAGAAACTACAAAGTGCTTAGAGCTATGGTACAGCAACCTCTGGACTATATACTGTGCTATTATCCTGTGTTTATGGTTTAAACTATTCTCTGATTTATTTTTGTTTTATTTATATTTTAAAAATTATTTATAATCTCTCCATGATTGGTGGAAAGGTGAACATGGAAGAATTCCCCAAAGATTTCCTAAAATAGTACAATACATTTCAGCAGTTTGCAAAAAAGATTTCCTTGGAGCATTTAGATGCTTATAATGAAATACACTCCATTTCCTCTTCCAAGCCTTTTTTAAAAAATGGATCATGTAGAATGTCCAGGGATCTTTTAGACCAGGTCAGCAATCATTTTGATTAGCAGGAAGCCTAAATCCACACAATTATTGACACAAATGTAGCATATCTATCTTCACTCTCACTAAACCTACAATTTTAGAGGTCTGTAGTGTTCACAAAACAGAATGTATCTGTCATCCAGGTCAGAGTATTGCTCTTTCTTAGTACTCCACAGCTACAGGGCTAGTCTATGAAATAATAAGTGAACAAGAGTTGCTTGCTATCCCAGTATTGCTAATCTTGCACTTGATAATTGTTGTGGGAATTGGAGTTCATTTCACCCACTTCCAGACTGTTCTGCACAGATTTAAAAGTAAGAATGCTTCGGAAAGAAGAAAAATACAAGAGCCTACTATATTGAGAGCTATTTATGAAAGCAGACTGCTATGTGATGCTTCCTACTGAACTTGCTCCATAATGCAAGGTGCACTCATTAAAATAAATATTTGCTTTTCCGGTGCACAACACATAACTGGAAGTGCCACTGGTTCGGGGAATAGGTTATTGGGCATTAGCAGCTCTGGTTAGCGTTAAATTAGTTCTGCAACCAAGCGGGGGTAGGGGGTTGGCGCAGGGTGGGAGATTGGCTGGAGGCAGACAAGACAAGAGAACTGATCCATTTAGCGTCAATATTTTGGAGGTCCTGAAGAAAGAGTGGTTCTTTTTGGAAGTTCAATAAATCAATAGACTTTTGTTAGATAAGTGAATCAAGGGATATGGAGCAAAGGCAGATGAATGGAGTTGAGGCACAGAGCAACCATGATCCAATTGGATGGCAGAGCAGGCTCGAGGGGCTGAATGGCCTACTCCTTTTCCTAGTGTTCCTAAGTTAGAACCACCATGCAATAAATAGCAGTGCAAGAGCAACATGGATGAAGGCATCAGAGCAAATAAATGCTGTCTCACTTGTAGCTCAAACCTGAGAGCAGGTGTGGAATAAATTTGCTGGGCTATGTACGGTTGCCAAGGCAAGTGTGCTGTTGTGGCTTCTTAACTATCTTTTACACTAAACTTGGTGTTCCACAAATGGAGAATGCACTGCACTTTGCCAGCTATTTGCATACTTTCAAAATGCACGGGCATACTCATGTTGGTGAATCAAATTGGGTCAGTCATAATGCAGGGCTGCCCAGCAGTCTCTTCTCGCACAGATCCCTGGCAACGCTGAAGGAGTGATCACCAGGAGGGGAATAACAGGAGCTGGCGTAGATAAGAGAAATGTTTCTCATGGCAATGCCATATTGCTACTCCCAGCCACCCTACTGAAATGGAGTACCAATGTGTCACATAGCATACCGGCCTAGGCAGTCACTGCATTAATCTTTATGGTGCCTGTAGTTGCAAGGCAAACTTACTGATCTCGGACAAGAAGGTACTGAGTACCTCCATTCCTAGTGGCAGACACCGACACACATCAGCCATCGATCTTACTTCATCTTCCCCTTGGGGCACACTTAAAAGAACACAAAGGACGTAAAAGACGTATACTATACACTTTCACTAAGGGGAGCATTGGGGCCAAACACAGTGAACACACCTGTAGCACACACGGTAAGAGTTAATATCGGATGTTACATTAAATACTCAAGTGGGTCCTGACACTACAAGAATCAAATACATTACAGGAGTTGTGAACAATATTGATGTATGGCTGGTGCTAATGGAGGCAAGGTTTGACATGGCAAGAGTATTTGGCACATCTAGGGATGATTGTTGCACATTGGAGATTTAAGGCACTTAATTTAAGTTTTGTTTATTAACCGCTGACTTATAACCCTTACTGAGTGAGCTGTTGGTTGCACAGGCTCTTCTTCTACCTCCAGTTGCAGCTGCCTTTTTTCTCCTGCTGCTTTGCCCCTTGGCAGGGAGAAGTTGTGCATTGCACAGCCTGCTACAATAATCTTTGTAACATTGGCCAAATGGTACTGTAGTACTTCCCCATATCTGTCCATGTATCATCAGTTTAGGATACAGACTGTGTGCTCAACTAAGAAGGATGTGCCAAATTGAACTTCTCCTCAGTCCTTGTCCTTGAGTTATGCAGTGGCATCATCAGCCATAGCTCCAATGTATATCCTTAGTCCCCACCACACCCCCCCCCCCCCACCCCGCCAGCAGCCATCTCTACTTTCGTTGCAGCCCTTCAAATACCAATAGCACCATTGAGTTCTGTAGAATGAAGAAATCATGGAAGTTGCCAGGGTAAATGGCATTCAAATCCATAGTTTTTTTTCCTTTTGTCAGAGATCAGCTGCATGTTGATGGAGTGATAGCTCCATGTGTTCATGGTTCATGGATGTAGTGTCATTTGGAGTGGGGACAAGTATAGCCACACATGTGCTGTCAATAATGTCCTGCACTCTGGAGAATCCTGATACATAGTGGAAGTGGAAAGCTCTTTCATACTGATAACTGCTTTCCAAAAGGAAACTGATGAATTTGCTATCCTTGACAAACAATACATCAGTGACCCGCTTAATACAAGATTGCAATGAAGATTGGAAGATTTGGCAGAGATTTCCTTGATTGCTTGGAATGAGCCTGTCACATGATAGTTCAATGCCATTATCTTGCAAGTGGTTCCCAAGTCTAACTGGAGTAGTCTGTATAGTTCTGTGATGGCCTCCTTCTGGAATCATAGGAGGTAATTTTAACCCCCTCAGGACGGCAGGAGAGGTTCGGGAAGGGGTTAAAAATTTAAAATTGCGTAACATGACCTCAACCCGCCGCATGCGCGCCTGCCGCCATTTTTACGGCAGCGGTTTGCATGGCGATCTGCGTCCCGCTCTTGAGAGGCAGGACTCCTCATTATAATATTTAAATCAGGCTCCCATAGTGCAGTTGAAAGCCGATATTTAAAGGGCCAATTCAGGTAGTTGAAATGCTTCAGGTAATTAACATTTTGTGGATTCTGCAACAGAAACGGATTTAACTACCCCTGAACGTGTCTCCTGTGGTTTCTGAAACACACCATTGAAACGTAGGCGAGGTGCAGCCGAAGCTCATTTGGCCCTTTAAACCAGTGATTAACACATCTCAATATTGCAGCTGGGCACTCAGTTCTCTAAGACAAACGTTTGGCTGGGAGTTCTTTGTGTTCAGACTGAGATTTCTTTGTTCAGACTGAGTATTCTTGTGTTCGGACAAATTGAACTACATTTTGGAGCCCCTCAAACTGACAAGATCAGGAGTGGGGATGCAAAGGATGTATTCCACAGTACATCTGAGGAGGAGGCACATTGCCATCCGCGGCAGGAATGTCATGCAATTCTGGGACCTACAGGTGCACAAGCCAAAGGTGCGCAACAGGGACTTGGAGAAGAGCAGAGAGGGGATCAACAGAGGGGCTGAGGTTGCAGGGGGCACCACCCACGTGAGAGGGTCTGCAGGCAGAGGCTAAGCTTCCTGAACCTCTCTGAGGAGCAGTGCTTACGCCGGCTGAGATTGAGTCGGCAGGTGGTGACAGACATCTGCAGGCTACTTCGTGAAGAGCTGCTCCCGGCTGGACCTGATGGTCACGCATTGCCCATCGCAGTTAAAGTCACCATTGCCCTCAACTTCTTCACTGCAGGATCCTTCCAGGGTGCCATCGGTGACATCTCCAGGGTGCCTCAGTCATCTGCACATAAGCGTATATGACAGGTGACGGATGGTTTGTTTGCCGGGGCATCTGATTACATCAACTTCCTCTGTGATGACATCAGCCAAACTGAGAGGCCAGTGGGTTTCAACTCTCTGGATGGCTTCCTAGGGGTGCAGGGCGCAATTGATTGCAAACATGTAGCAATCCGAGGACCTCCACATGAGCCAGGACTGTTCATAAACTGAAAGAGCTATCACTCCATCAATGTACAGCTGGTGTGCGACCACCAGAGGAGATTTCTGCAGGCCTGTGTCAGATTTGCTGGCAGCAGTCATGATTCATTAATTTTTCGCGAGTCCAACATCCCGGATATTCTTACACACACAAGAGGGACTTAAGGGCTGGCTCCTTGGAGCCTGCAGACGTGGCTCATGACACCTGTGAGAAACCCCACCCACGAGTCTCAGCAGCGGTACAACCAGAGCCATTGCATCACCAGGTGTGTCACTGAGCAATCCATAGGAATGTTGAAGGTGTGCTTCAGGTGCCTGGATTGATCTGAGGGCGCCCTTCAGTACTCGCCAGCGAGGCTGTGCAGAATAAACGTTGTGTGTTGTGCCAGCGCAGTAGAGAGGGTTACAGGTTGAGAGGTCGATTGCGCTCATCAAGCATCCTCTGGCGGCAACATTGAAGAAGAGGGAGAGGAAGAGGATGAGGAGGAGGACAAGGACGAGGAGGAGGAGGAAAATGACGATGGGGATCCCACTGCCAGCGCAGCGGTGCACTTTGCTGCCCGTGATGACAGTGATTCCCTCATCTCTAATAAGTTCTCATAATGAGATGTGAAAATTGAAGAGTTTGAAATACTCAGGCTGTCTAGAACAGCCACCACCACCACCACCAATGCCGCAGACCCCCCCCCCCCCCCCCTCCACCGTTTGCACAATTCAGTCCTTCAGCCACTCATACACCCATGGCACATGCACCCAATGGGTGGCATAATGTCCTGGCATTCATGATGAAGCACATGCAAGGGCGAATTCACAAAAGGGACTCAATAATGGCCAAGACGTGGCAGTGGTGGTGATAATTATTAAATTTAATGTGACATAACGCAAAAAATATATAAATTAGCTCGACAAACACCCTTGTGCATACCCTTGGTGAATTACAATTGCTTAGCCTTTCTCTTCCTACCGCTTCTACGTGGTGCATCCCCTGTGGCTTCAGCAGAGGCAGTGGCAGGTTGCTCAGATTCCTGCCGTGACTGCTGAGATGCTCTTGGCCTTCAACCTCTGGGTTTCAGAGCCCGTGAGGGCCCTGCCAAAGACTGCTCCACCTGCACCTGTGCAGGGGCAGACTCAGCCATCGAGAGAGGAGGCAGCATTGCAGATATTGGTTGAGGAGGGGGCAATGGGTGAGATCTGGGAATGCTTAGAGTGGAGTTCCCACTTCCATGTCCCCTTTCACCATCATCACTCCCCTGGGCCAGCACAACATCATTCCCACTACTCTGCTGGCCAGCAGGCTGGTGAGCAGATGTGCCATGTTCTAAGGCCACGGCTAAAGTTTCTGTCTACCTGTTTAAGGCAGCAGACACGTGGGCATCTAGAGTCTGCACGGCCGTTGTCATGGCCTATATGGACTCATTTGACAGCTGTGCTCGAAGCTCAATGGAGGCTAACATTCTCTCCATTGCAGACATTCCCACACTTACCTGCGCCACCAATCCACTAGCAATGGAGTTGGACTCCTCCATCCTCTGCGCAATTGTGGAGCATGCGTGGCATGTTTTCCAGTGCCTCTCAAAGGTGCAGCTGTACCTCTATCATTCTCATTCTACGATGGCCCCTGGAGCTCAGCATCTGTGTCCAGCAGAGCAGAGCTTGGAGAGGAGTGCGCCCCCAACGCGGACTCACCACAGCTGCCCCTGCCACCAGTGTCTGCGTGTGCACCCTTGAGTGGTGAATTACCAGTTGACAGCCCAACACACTGTCTAACAGGACCCACTGAAACAGGCAAGTAGACTTCATTCACTTAAAGTTAGTATTCTGTATGTCATTGTGAATAAAAATTTTAATTTTTTTATATAAAAAGCCAAAGAAATAATTGAATTAAATAAAAGAGACAGAAGGGATAAGTAAAAAAGAGATGTTTAATTTTTAATTAATTTTTTTAATGACTATAAACTATTAAAATAGAGAATAGTATGAGACTCCACATTTTTAAAAGTTAATTTTTAGTTATTTGGCAGTCATTAGGATTTGCTGCATTTTTAAAACTTAGTTTAGACCTGTATTTTTAAGTGTACCTGTTTGGTGGCGTAATTAGTTATTTTCCAGTTGGGCAGATAAGCATGTTTGCACTTTTTCAATGATTTCTCTGATCACAGCGTGCGATGTCCCTTTAATTCGAAGCTGTCATGTCGCTGGTGAACCGCTAGGATCAAGATCCGGATTTCTGCGTTTCACTGCGCATGTGCGAACGCCGGAACTTGCTCCTTCAATTTGTCACTAACAATGGAGAGCGCTGTTGAGCTCCTCCGTTATTTCGGGAGTAATTTCCGCCCCATTAATTATTCATCGGAAAATTGACAATCTTTCCCCGGATCATACTGAGGTCTGGAACAGTTCAATCAATGATAGAGTCAACTCGTCATGTGTGTGAAAGATGTTAAAGTTCTGTCACCAGCCCTCTGCGGGTTACCAGTCTCTCCATCTCTGCCGGATAGGCATGCGACGGTGCGAGTTATCTCCATCGCCTTCTCCTCTGCATCTGTCAGCTGGACTGTTTGTGGTGGTCCACCTCCAGTTCTACTCCTCTCCCTTGCATTTCACGCTCTCTTCTCCTACAAGGGGAGAAAGAACAGATCTGTGAGTGACTGAAGGTGACGCATTCACCCGATGGATGCATTGCTTTGGGTGAGGCTGACAATGAAACGAATGCATAAGAGGGTGACTATCAGACAGATTCATCACATTGCATCAGGATTGAGGTGAGTGGCAATGGTGGGTGCACAAATTGGGAGGTGAGGAGGTGCATAGAAAGTGAAGGATAGTTGATGCTGAAACTTAAGTGGGTGTGAGGAGTGATGTGATGGAATAGGCTTGCCAACACAGAGTGAGGGGGGGATGTGGGTGAATCAGCAAACTTTTCCTGACCTGGTTAGGTCATTAAAGCGCTTCCTGCACTGCAGCCAACTTGGGGACCCGAAACCCAGAAGCAAAGGTAATTGATTGCAATTGAGTTGCCATTGCAGATTTGTACCCGCAAATCCACCCACCCGCTGAGTTCCCGGCTCCAAGTTAAAATCATGCCCCATATCTATGGTATGCCTCCTGTGATCCTCCTCCTATTCCAGAGCCTGCAAATAGAGAGTAATCCTTATTTGGAGGCCCATAGCTCCTCTAAAAGTAGTACAAAGAGACTATTTGATGGGGAGACAGGCACAGATGATAGATTTCAAGAAGGCTCCAAGAAGTTTCACCATTTTCCTTTTTCCAGCAACAGTAATATAGCAGGAAAATAGTAACTTGCAAACAAATGTGCAAAAAAATTTATGGCTTTAAGAACAAGGGCTCAACTGAAGGTGAAAAGGCCTCTTTTGTAGAACCTGTTTTATTAGCCTACATTCAGGTGCTTCAAGCACATTATGGGCACCTACTCTAATTTTAGAATCAATAACATAACTGGTGCCTAGGTTGCCAGCATTTCAGGTGCTTTGAGTTACGTTATGATATGTGGTGTGTATTGAACCTTAGGCCTCAATACCCATAATGTAGGGAGCCAGCTTCTGATGCACAGCAGTGCTATGGGTTTCAGAGATCACATTATCAACCCCATCAAGAATATATATGGTCCTACCAGATCCACCAGAACAGTTACTATTTTTGGTCCGATACAATATCAGTATATACCCTTAAAAGGCAAAAGCTCCATTTGTGTATTTAAGTGACCAGGGTCAACAAGCAATGTAAGAGATAGTATTAAGCTAAAAGACAAAGCTCCCACAGATGTAAGGAAAAGTGGAAATCCAGCAGACTGGGATAACTATAAACAACAACTAAGGGATACAAAGAAAGTTATAAAAGGTGCAGAAAGGGAGTATAAACAAAATCTTGCAAGAAATATCAAAGCTAACAATAAAATGTTTTATAAATATATTAAGAGAAAGAGAGTTGTAAGGGGGAATTTGGGCCCATTAAAGACATATGCAAGAAAGACTATAATGGATAATAAGGAAATGATAGGCTTGTTAAATGAATACTTTGTATCCATTTTCACAGTAGCGAAAGAGGACAAAATTCAAGCGGTGCAAGGGAACCTAAAAATAAGTCATGGAGATGAGCTTAGTGGATTTAATAAAGGTAAAAACATGGAATGGAAAAAATAATGGGACTTAACATAAAAAAAATCTCCAAGACTTGATGGTTTCCACCCTAGGGTATTAAAAGTAACAGGTGGGGAAATTGTAGATGCATTTGTCATAATTTTCCAAATTCAGGAATTGTGCCCTTGGATTGGAAAATTGCAAATATCACTCCATTATTTAAGATGTGGAGATGCCGGTGATGGACTGGGGTTGACAATTGTAAACAATTTTACAACACCAGGTTATAGTCCAACAATTTTATTTGAAATTCACAAGCTTTCGGAGGCTTCCTCCTTCCTCAGGTGAATGTTGTGGAAATGAAATCCTCGAGCCCTTCGCATTTATAAATCACAGAACAGCACCTCACAGCACCTCACTCTACCGCAAGCCCACGGACAACCTCACGATGCTCCACTTTTCCAGCTTCCACCCTAACCACGTCAAAGAGGCCATCCCCTATGGACAGGCCCTGCGAATACACAGGGTCTGCTCAGACGAGGAGGAACGCGATGGACACCTACAGACACTGAAAGACGCCCTAGTAAGAACGGGATATGACGCTCGACTCATCGAAAATCGTCGAAAAATCGCATAGACCTCCTCAGAAGACTAACATGGGACGCAACCAACAGAGTACCCTTCGTCGTCCAATACTTCCCCGGAGCGGAGAAACTACGCCATGTTCTCCGCAGCCTTCAACATGTCATCAATGACGACGGACACCTCGCTATGGCCATCCCCACACCTCCACTACTCGCCTTTAAACAGCCACCCAACCTCAAACAGACCATCGTTCGCAGCAAATTACCCAGCTTTCAGGAGAACAGCGTCCACGACACCACACAACCCTGCCAGATCATCGACACAGATACCACCATCACACGAGAGGACACCACCCACCAGGTGCATGGTTCATACTTCTGTGACTCAGCCAACGTTGTCTACCTCATACGTTGCAGGAAAGGATGCCCCAGAGCATGGTACATTGGCGAGACCATGCAGACGCTGCGACAACGGATGAACGGACACCGCGCAACAATCGCCAGACAGGAGGGTTCCCTCCCAGTCGGGGAACACTTCAGCAGTCATGGACATTCAGCCACCGACCTTCGGGTAAGCATACTCCAAGGCGGCCTTCGAGACACACGACAACGCAAAATCGTCGAGCAGAAATTGATAGCCAAGTTCCGCACCCATGAGGACGGCCTCAACCGGGATCTTGGGTTCATGTCACGCTACACGTAACCCCACCAGCGAACAAATGTTATCTGTTTTTAATATAACGGGTCATTTGCTGTCTTTTCTATGTTTCTGCCTCTCTTTTTTTTTGGTGGTTTGTATATTCGGTGGCCTTTTAGGTAACACCTCTCTGTCTGCACACTGTGATTTCCTTGGCAACGGGCAGTTGGAAAGACTTTCTGTAATCACCAGGTATTGTTCTGTGATTTATAAATGCGAAGGGTTCGAGGATTTAATTTCCACAACATTCACCTGAGGAAGGAGGAATCCTCCGAAAGCTTGTGAATTCCATTATTTAAAACAGGAGGGAAGGAGAAACCAGGAAATTGCAGACCTGTCAGTTTAATATCAGTTTTAGGGAAGATACTGGAATCTATCATCAGGGATAGAGTGACTGAGCTTTTGAACAAGTATTAGCTGATCAAAGAGAGTCATCATAGATTTGTGAAGTGTAGGCCATGTCTGACTAATCTTTTGATGAGGTGACCAACACGGTGGATAAGAGAGTGTCTATGTATGTTGACTTCCAGAAGGCATTTGATAAGGTTCCGCAAAAGAGAATATTAGCAAAAATAAGAGCGCATGGAATTGGAGGTAATCTTGGGACTTGGGTTGATAATTGGTTGGGAGGTAGGAGACCAAGAGATAAAGGGAACGCACTCTGATTGGTGTAATGTAACAAGTGGTGTTTCCCAGGGATTGGTACTGAGGCCTCAGCTTTTCACTATATATGTGAATGACTTGGATGAAGGGATAGAGAATTGTATATCGAAGTTTGAAGATCACATTAAGTTAGGAGAAATAGTAAGTTGTGTAGATGGGAACAAAAAGTTTCAAAGGGACATAGATAGTTTAAGTAAATGGGCAAAACAGTGGCAGATGGAGTCCAATGTAGGGAAGTGTGAGGTAAACCACTTTGGATCCAAGAAAGACAAATCGGAATATTTTCTAAATGGCGAGAGACTAGAAACTGTGCAGGAGAAATGGGATTTGGGTGTCCAAGTACACAAATCACCAAAAGCTAGTGCAGAGGTCAAAACATAATCAGAAAAACTAATGGAATGTTGGCCTTTATCTCAAAAGGGTTGGAATACAAAGGGGAGAAGTTATGCTTCAGTTGTACAGAATCTTGGTCATATCCCATCTGGAGTACTGCGTTCAGCTTTGGGCACCACATCTCAGGAAGGATATATTGGCCTTGGAGGGGATATAGCGCAGATTCACCAGAATGATACCAGGCCTTAAAGGGTTAAATTATGAGGGCAGGTTGTATAAACTTGGCTTGTATTTCCTTGAATGTAGAAGATTGAGGGTGATCTAAATGAGGTGTTTAAAATGATAAGAGGATTCGTTAGAGAAGATGCAAAGATGTTATTTCCTTTTGTGGGCAATCCGGAAGAAGAGGGCATAATTTTAAAATTAGGGCTAGTACATTCAGGAGTGAAATAAGGAAGTATTTTTTCACACAAAGGGTAGTATCAATGTGGAACTTTCTCCCCCAAAAGGCTATGGATGCTGAGTCAATTGAAATTTTCAAGACTGAGACGGACAAATTTTTATTAAGTAAGGGTATCAAGGGATATAGAACAAAGGCAGATAAATGGATTTGTGGTACAGATTAGCCGTGATCCACTGAATGGCAGAACAGGCTCATAGGGCTGAATGGCCAACTCCTGTATCTATGGTAAAGTGGATAGATGTTGTAAACTAGAAATGATTTTGTTTGTTTTATTTATGGCCTTCCTTTTTAAATCAGTTTTAGCTTTAAATCGCCATTGAAAGAAAATACATTTTAGCAAGTTTAGCGCCCACACTAAACACGGTTAGGATCTCCCTTGTGGCTTATCTGGCTGTTTATAGACTGAAACACTGAACAATTGATAAAAAGGTACTTGAGACATTAGAGATTTTCAGAATTTCATTGTAGTTATTTAAGAACACTGGAGGCTTATCTAGAAGGCAGTTATTTCACAGAAGTTCTTGTTAAATGGATTTTTTATTTGTAGTTAAATATAATGATTGACAGAAACATGGAAAAAGTTGTATGAGGAGACAGTGTAAATTTTATGTGAACATCACAGAATGGGTGGGAACTAAGTGTAATGGGCTTCACTCCTGCTGAAGTCATGCACTCTTTAACCCACTAATTCTTCAAGGCTACAACGGCTTCCCCGCTCAGGCCACTGGTTAAAATTGCAGTTAGGGTCCAACGACATCCTTGGACCACAATCTGCATTTTAAAAGAAAGACCCTGTCGGATTCAGGCAAATGTCCTTACCGTCTACTCAGAAGAGCAGATTAAAATTTAAGACAGCAGGAATGGTGCTGAATGTTAGCAAGTAAGTCACCCGACTGATTTTATCTGCCCGCTCACCTGGTTTGCAGGAAGGGTTAAAATCACCCCATTGTCTTTAAGAGCTATCTCAACCTAAGAAGATTTAAAATTCAGTACAAAAACTCTGATTATTAACTTTAATAGTACATGAAGAAATTTGGTACTCTGAAGAAATTGACGTTTCAACTGTTTATTACCTTTGTGATCTCTAGAAAGGGAACTTTGAGCACAGGAGTAGCACAGCCTCAACATACTACTGCTGTCATCTCTAATTGTATGCACAGTCAGCAAGTTATATTAATTTGCCTTGTTTAACTTAACTGTTTCTACTTGAAAGGGCACATTGAAGAAGTGCATGTGACAATCTCCTTGGAGCTTGCTGTAATGGGATTCAGTTAACACTGCACAAGGGAATCTATATGATATCCTCCATAGACAATTTACCCAACTGACTCTAATCGAAAGGGCACACGTATGAAAAACTCAAGGTTTGAACCTTGACTCCGGAGGCATGACTTTAACTTGGAGCCAGGAATTCAGTGGGTGGGTAGATTTTCATGTAGGAAACCTGGAAGTCAAGAGAGTGCGTCGGAATCTGCGATTGCATCTCAATTGAAGGCAATTATTTTTGCTTCCGGGTTTCCCGCGTGATAGTCAGCTAGTTTGACAGGATGGCTGCCAGTTGGGAGGGAAAGCAACCGGGGAGCGGATGGCAGGTAAGCCTGAGATGGGTGGGGGGGAGGGGGTTGGAGACATCGTTGTGGGGGGGTGGGGATCAGAGACATCGGAATGAGGTCAGAGACATTGCAGGTGGAGACATTGGGGGGATCGGCGACATCAGGGGGAATCTCGGCCATTGTGGGGAAGTGGCGGCGGGGGGTCGTCTCGGACTGGATGTTGGTTTAAATCCTAACCAGCAATTTCTGAGATGGGGGTGGTTGGGGGGTGAATGAGAGTTTGTGATCCTATGCCAGAGTTTCTGCTCAGTGGTGGGAAGGAGGTTTGTTGTCCTATCTTGGATTTCCATGGACATTTACCCATTGCAGGTTACACATCTTGCTGTATTTTTAAGGTACTCTACACTTTCTCATGTTTACAAGGAACTTTAGGTTTTTTATTACTGATCGTATATTCGTTAGGAGAAGCCAGCAGACAACAAATACCAATATTAAACAAGGAAAGACCAGTAGCCGATGTACTGAAGTTGAGCAGGGAGTCAATGGGAACCACCAGCATCTCGTACCCATTGCAATACATGCCTGTCTGCATTGAGGCTGCACAGGGAGGAGGGCATGAAGAGCTGGCTCCAGATTCAGGCCAGGAATAAGGAACATTATTCCAGGATGAGGAGCAGAGAAGCACTTTGGTTATGAGTGCAATATAAGTAACATTCATATTTTGAAAATTCCTAACCAGCACTGACATAAGCATTAAAAGAGGAAAAGCATAATGGAGGTCCCTGGCAATTATTTCCTGCTGCATATGGGAAATGTGGTGGATGCAATCAAAGGGTCTGTCAACCATTACTGAGGGAAGACTCAACTGAGGAAAAAGAAATACCTTTAGGAACTCTGGTGTGGAAAGTAGATTTATTAGAGCAGATATGACAGAGAAGGAGAAAATTAGAGAAAGGGAGAAAGCATTTCCTGGAAGTGGGGAGTGAAGAAACACAATCTAAACAGTTGTGGGAGTCCGAGCTTGTAATAAAAATCTGTGGAAAGCGTTTTGCCAAAGATGGAGAGAGAGAAAGCCAGAAAAAGAAGGGAAGAGATGGATGAAAATTGGAAACATATTTGGAGTGCTATAATTTATATTAGCAAAATAGTAAAGTTCTTATAAAATGTTATGATTCTTTCAAGTAACTCGACTGCAGAATATTCCAATATTTCACATTTTTTCATCATTTTTAAAAATACATGCTTGTGCACATATGCAAGATTGATTCAGGATGTTAATAATTGGTTATTTTCTGAATATTTAATTTAATTGAATGATGGCTGGAAGAGTGAATAGAGACCCAACACAAAGAACTTTCAGCCAACCATTTGCCCGAGAGAACTGAAAGACCAGCTGCAATACCTGCGCTGTTATTTATATGTGTCAGTCACAGGTTTAAAGGGCCAAATCAACATTGCCTGCATCTCACCTCTGTTTCAATGGCGAGGTGCAGAAACCAAGGGAAACCCGTGCATGTAAGGTTAAATTCGTTTCAGACTTAGAATCAACAAAAAATTAAGTACCTCAACTATTTCAATGAGGTAAATTGTCCCTTTAACAATCTGCCCGATGGCATTAAATGGGGAGGGGACTTCCTAGTTTCGGATGCACGTGCTCATCCAAATGTGCCTGGGTTAAACGCGGAAGTGGGCGCGTTGGAGCCGAGTTGCGGGCGCACTTCAAAAAGCTGTTACCCCCCAGGTGTGTAAACTCTCTGTTACCTTAATCTGAATAAAATATTGACAAAGTTATCTGGTTCTGTATAACATATGCAAATAAAATGAAATATATAAAGATGATGGGGCAGTTGGGCCAATTTTTATAGTGGAGACCTGTTGCTGTATGTGGAGTAGGTCAGGACAGACATAAAAGCTCATATAACCAGAGTTGCATATTAAAAATGAATCATTACTTATTATAGAAGGAGAAGAATTTGGACTTAGTAATAATTTATATAACAAGATTGTCCACGTGTAACTTTGACTGGAAACACTTTCTGACTAGGGAAAAGGGAGCTCTATGCACATGGTCCAATGGACCCCCTGTGAACTTTTTAAACTTCACTTTGCACCAATTATAGTTATACTGTAGCCAGTGTGAAACTGAAGTAATATGAGACTACATCCTTGATCGTGTCTCATGCAGCTTGCCTAAATTTTCTTTGGATGCCTTTACAAATGAGTTTATACTACACAATGTTTGCTGATGGGTAGATGAAATCACTTTACATTGATGCAAACTGTATAGGATGCTGTCGTATAGTTAATCATTGTAAAGGATATGTTAGGAAATCCAATGCAATAGAGGAATTTCTTTGTCCCACACAAATAGTGTAACATTATTGAATAACAATCACTCAACATAATCATTATTTACTTGCCATTATTTATTTAACATACAGGAAATCATATCAGTGATGGTGAATGACAGCATTTGTTTCATGAGCCTGAAAGCTGCATAACTCAGGAGCAACACAAGCATGACTGACTTATATTGATTTAGCCCTCAGTGGTGTGATGTTTTATTTATTGTCCAGGTGCATTTTCAAATATGTTATGGAACACATCATGCAGTGTATGCTGTTAAATGATGACCATATACTATTAGACATCATGCTGTCATCAACAATGAAATTAGCTATGCCCTCTGCGGTGAAAATATCTACAATAAATAAATGATATTGCACTAGTAGCATTATTGGTTTATTACACAAGTCTAAAAAGCTCATAATTTAGAAGAGCCACTAGCAGATATGAGTGAATAATAATAATGCCTTTCTCATGAATTAAATATATCTAGTAAGGCATCGCTGCTGGTGTGATATTCTATATATTTGTTTAATGTGCATTCAGTCTTTTCAGCTATTGTGCAATCTGTTCAAAGACACAACAAACTTGTATTTAAATAGCATCTTTCATGTCCTCAAGATATCCAGAAGTTCTTCAAAAACAAAGGGCCAAATCATCCTGGACAAATAACGGCAAGTTCATGATGCACGCCATTATTAATGCGCAAATCAGCCAGCAAGTTCGGGCGGAGAAGAGATATGCTGTGAGTTGCGAATCTCCAGAACTCTGCTGTTTGCTTCGCACAAGCGGCATCTTGCCCCCAACCTCCCCGTTATTTTTAAGAACTTGCTGGATTCTCACATTAATTGCCCATTAAACTCGCCGCAGAAAGTTAGGGCTCGTACTTAACAGCATAAATACCCTTTTAACGACATGATAATTGTTAATGCAATGTCAATCAACCTCTCTGGCCCAGAAAGGAAAGAATTTAAACTGTTGAGTCTCATTCCTGCATATAGTGACTTCTTCTTAGAGATTTAAAAAATTTCAAATTTCAAATTGTTATCTTACTTTTCCTTTCTGTCTCATTTTTCTCTCTCTCAATCCAATCTTTCTTGCCCTCTCTTTATTTCTCTTTCTGTATCTGATTTGACTCTAATTCACCGTCTTTTTCCATCGTGCCTCTGTTCTTTTCTCAATCCTTAAATCTCATTGGGTAAGGAGACTGTTGGTCTCGTCGTTCACTAAGATCCCAGATGCCCCGTTGCCCTTGCCGTTATCAGCTTGCATTTCCAGCAAGTTTGGGCAGAAATTATATTCAAGCTGAAGGCTGCAGGAAAAAGTCTAACTAATGGCGCACGCCACAAGATGCCCCACTCCAGAAAGGTTTGGCCCAAAGAATTACTTTTGAAGTGTAGTCAGTGTTGTCTTGTAGGCAAATACAGCAACCAATTTGTGCACTGCAAGGTCTCACAAACAGCAAATGATATGAATAACAAGTTAATCTGTTTTGGTGGTGTTGATTGTGGATGAATGTTGTCCAGAACATCAGGAGAACTCTCTGCCCTTCTTTGAACTGTGTCATGGGATCTTTTACATTCATCTAAACAGGCAGATAGATGCCTTGGTTTAATATCTTATCTGAAAGATAGCACCTTTGGCAATGCAGCCATCCCTCAGTACTGCACTGAAGTATCAGCCTAGATAATGTGCTCAAATCCTGATGTGGGCTTAAGCCCACAACCTTCTGACTCTAAGGTAAGAATGCTACCACTGAGCCCAGCTGACAGCATTTAATAATGTCAGTTTGTCCTTCAGATTAAATGTAGAGTATGGCAAAAGGAGAGCATTGCACACTCACAGCACAACATACAAAAGGTCCAGCACATGTAAAGGATAGGATGCAGAGCATGGCATATAGAATGCACAGCACATGGACAATATAACACAAAGATAATGCACTACGAGCGGGAGGAGGTATTGGCGGTTTTAGCAGGCCTAAAAATGGATAAATCCCCAGGCCCGGACGAAATGTATCCCAGGCTACTGTGTGAGGCAAAGGAGGAGATTGCGGGGGCTCTGACACACATATTCAGAACCTCTCTGGCCACAGGGGATGTGCCAGAGGACTGGAGAACCGCTAATGTAATACCATTATTCAAGAAGGGGAGTAGGGAAAAACCGGGGAACTACAGGCCAGTGAGCCTAACATCAGTGGTAGGAAAATTATTGGGAAAAATTCTGAAGGACAAAATTAGTCTCCACTTGGAGAAGCAAGGATTAATCAGGCATAGTCAACATGGCTTTGTCAAGGGAAGATCATGTCTGACTAATTTGATTGAATTTTTTGAGGGGGTGACTAGGCGTGTGGATGAGGGTAACGCAGTGGATGTGGTATACATGGATTTCAGTAAGGCCTTCGATAAAGTCCCCCACAGGAGACTGGTCAAGAAGGTACGAGCCCATGGAATCCAGGGTGCCTTGGCACTTTGGATACAAAACTGGCTTAGTGGCAGAAGGCAGAGGGTGATGGTCGAAGGTTGTTTTTGTGACTGGAAGCCTGTGGCCAGTGGGGTACCACAGGGATCGGTGCTGGGTCCCTTGCTGTTTGTGGTCTACATTAATGACTTGGATATGAATGTAAAAGGTATGATCAGTAAGTTCGCTGATGATACAAAAATTGGTAGGGTGGTAAATAGCGAGGAGGATAGCCTCAGTCTGCAGGACGATATAGATGGGTTGGTCAGATGGGCGGAACAGTGGCAAATGGAATTTAACCCGGAAAAGTGCGAGGTGATGCACTTTGGAGGGACTAACAAGGCAAGGGAATACACAATGAATGGGAGGACCCTAGGCAAGACAGAGGGTCAGAGGGATCTTGGTGTGCAAGTTCACAGATCCCTGAAGGCGGCGGAACAGGTAGATAAGGTGGTAAAGAAGGCATATGGGATACTTGCCTTTATTAGCCGAGGCATAGAATATAAGAGCAAGGAGGTTATGATGGAGCTGTATAAAACACTGGTTAGGCCACAGCTGGAGTACTGTGTGCAGTTCTGGTCGCCACACTACAGGAAGGATGTGATCGCTTTGGAGAGGGTGCAGAGGAGATTCACCAGGATGTTACCAGGGCTGGAGCGCTTCAGCTATGAAGAGAGACTGGGAAGATTGGGTTTGTTTTCCTTGGAGCAGAGGAGGCTGAGGGGGGACATGATTGAGGTGTACAAAATTATGAGGGGCACAGATAGGATGGATACTAAGGAGCTTTTTCCCTTCGTTGAGGGTTCTATAACAAGGGGACATAGATTCAAGGTAAAAGGCGGGAGGTTTAGAGGGGATTTGAGAAAGAACTTTTTCACCCAGAGGGTGGTTGGAGTCTGGAACTCACTGCCTGAAAGGGTTGTGGAGGCAGGAACCCTCACAACATTCAAGAAGCATTTGGATGAGCACTTGAAATGCCATAGCATACAAGGCTACGGACCAAATGCTGGAATATGG
Source organism: Heptranchias perlo (assembly GCF_035084215.1). Classification (NCBI taxonomy): domain Eukaryota; kingdom Metazoa; phylum Chordata; class Chondrichthyes; order Hexanchiformes; family Hexanchidae; genus Heptranchias; species Heptranchias perlo. Next base: position 43,900,311 of record NC_090332.1, read on the forward strand.
GATTAGAGTAGACAGGGCTGATGGCCGGCGCGGACACGATGGGCCGAAGTGCCTCTATCCGTGCTGTATAACTCTATGACTCTATGACTCTACAAGGACAGTGGAATATGTGGATCAGACATCACATGGGGAATTAAGCAGATGGACAGAGGAACAGAGAATGCAGGACAGGAGAGCACAGCATATGGGTAGTATAGCTATAAAGCAAGTAAAAGCCTTACAGAACTCAGTTATACAGCAAAAATTGCTATAATGGCAAAAATTCTTGGCTCCCAAATAACCTGATAGTGAGCAGAGCAGGGATGAGTGCTCAACTGAATTTATAATCAAAAGTGATCTGAAATGGGGCATTTTAGGTTTATTTGTAATCTTATGAATATTTCCCAATTAGAACTATGTCAGGTTAGATTGTCCCTCTGTACCTATGCACCATAAATTATTTTGCAAATCCTTCAATCTAAGCAGACAGCAGGTGAGTGCCAGCTCCCTTGCAAAACAGTAACTGAACTGGTTATAAGTCTTTTTCTAGTTTGTTGTTATAACACAATTTTCGGTCTGCTGGTCCTTCTAGAAAAATCCAGTGACGAAGCCCCACAGACTTCTATGAGCAATCAGATATGAAGGGGAACGACCAGCACGCATTCCTGTATATCATACAGGTAGGTCTAAGGTTACCAATATGATTTCTTGTTGTTAGCAACTAGTTTAAAGGGTAAACAATTATACAAGTTGATTGCTCACTGCAGTATAGGTACTAGAATCAAGCTAGTTTTTATTTGCAACCTCAATTTGTTTAAAAATAAACTACTTTAGAAGCTGCATTCAGCACTTGGTATTTGTTAAGAACATTTTTCATGTATTATACATTACTTATATAGAACAATGCTTAAACAGCCATTTTTCCCATTATAACAAGTTGGACGTATAGTTTAATTGAATCACAAATCTTTAAACAATTATACAGAGATAACAAATCTGTAAGGATGATTAATACCATCTCATTGTAAATGTAGCAACCTCTATACTCCAAAACATTTCCATATTGTTTGTGTTATTTTCTACATAAAATCACCATGTCTATCCTTATGAATTAGACTGTGCCCTTCTGGGTAGCCACAAATTTATAGCAGCAGCCAAAATAAGAGGTCCTCAGATTTACTTTATGAAAACTGATGTTCTATCAAATGTTCGTCGTAACTTACATTATCACAAATGCTCTTGCGATTGCTGTAGTCAACAGTACAAGTGGATGCTTCTTTGACATTCTCAGTTCCTGTTTGGTAGCATCAGGCTGCAAATGAAATTAGTGCCCATTGAAGTTTACTCATAAAACAGATCTGAAATCATGTCCTGCAATGAAAAATAATTCATGAATTAAATTTAAAGCAGTACTTAACTCTGAGTAAAGTAAAGTTTCCATATATTATTTATTCAGGCTGTAGACATTAATTTTTAAAATACATCAAGAGTTAAATAGCAGATTGAATGATAAATATGAGCCACACACCAAACTTCATTAAATTTTCACTTCACCTCTTTTACCCTTTTGAACCTTGGTGATGTCCAATACTGTGGGCCCTGACCCTTCACTCAAGTTTCTAAATTTAATAACATTTATGTTTAAATAATAAAATTTATTACAAACATGCGCGTGAAGTTGCGTATATTTAGCTCTGTCGCTGATTTGGCTATTGTTTTTGGAAAATACCAATTAAGCTTTTGTTTTACCCAACAAGTATTGCTAGGTTTTCTAAGTTCCAAAGCTTGTCATAGGAATTCTCAAGAACAGTGATGCTGTGGGATTAGTGGGAAAAGATTCTTGGCCTGAGAACAAGAAAAGTTCCATAACACATTATGCAGAACTTTCAAATTCTGTAGTTTGCCCACTGACTGTCATTGCTGTCATTAATATTTCATATATTTTTCATTTAAATTTATGTCAATATTTCTTTATAATTACATTACCTTCTTCTATTATTTATTTCATTGACTACTTTGATTACTGGGTTATTCTTTCTTTATTGGGTTTAATTTTCTGGAATTGATATCAGTTACATCTCAATTCTTTCTTAATAGTTTCATTATTTTTACTTTATTACTATAGACGCAATTTATTCCCATTACTTTGATTTTCCTTCACAGCTATCTCTTCCACTGTTCATCAAATGATACTGTAAAATTCATGATACAAGCCTTTTTCATTAGTCTTTTTCCTGTGATACTTTTTTCATTTCTTTTTACCACAGTATTTCTCAACGATCAGATAACATTTAACATTTATATAGTTTGTGTGTCATTTTGTATTTCTTTGAATTGATTGCAAAAGTATGACATTTTGTTTTTACAGTCTGAGCCTGACAAAAAAAATAAAATAAAGTAGTACATATTAGACTAGCTTTATATTCATACACTGTTTAGAGAACAGTACAAATTGCAGTCTTAAATTTGACTGTCACAATCATCATCGTGATAGATTTATATTTTAAAGAAAATCACTATCAACCTTGTTTTAAATTATGCTATTCCCATTTTTATTGATTCTGTTCTAAGCACTTTTCACAGTCTTCAGAGTTATGCACGTTTTAGGATTCTTGTCTTAACTTGTGAAAGTATGGATGCTATCACTGTATTTTGGATTTTTCTGTGATATAATGTGCATTCTTAATGGAACAGTTTACTAAAAAAGAAAGCTATTAATATGGGTGTGGTATTTTAAATCTGAGAACACTATTATAGAATAGGCATTGTTCAGTTGGTGGTGCTTGTGCCTTTGAATCGTTTTTTAATTTTCAAAATATACTTTATTTCATAAAATGTAAGGATATACACAGTTCAGTGTAAATATCACAATTCCAAAGCAATGTAAATATCACAATTCAAAGCAATAAAATACAGATCATACACAATACAGGTTGTTGGTTGAACTCACTTAAGATGATACTTCAGTGTAGCACCGAGAGACTGCTGCATTACTGAAGTTGCTGTCCGTTAGATGAGCTGAGGCCATGTTCAGGTGGACATAAAAGCTGCCATGGCACTATTCGAAGAAGAGCAGAGTTTTCCTAGTGTCCTTAGTCAACATTCTTTCCTCAACCAACAGAACCAAACACAGGTTAACTGATTATCCATCTCATTTGCTATTTGTGGAATTTTGCTGTGCAAAGATTGGCTGCGAGGTTTGCCTTTTTAACAATAGAAATGCAACGATTTCACTTCAAAAATAATTTACTGGATATAACGTGCTTAGGCATGTCCTGAGAGTGTGTTAAGGTGCTATATAAATGCAAATTGTTAGTAATGGCCATCTCTCATTCTGTACTTCAATTCATGGAACTTAACAATGTCAACGACAGAGTGATCTTTCTTAAAAAAATGTTGATGCCAAATGTGGCACAAGATGATTCTGTAAAGAAAACAGAATCGAAGCTTTTTCAGGTTTTCAGCTGGTGACACTGTTGAACTGTACTTAAATCATAGAGTCATAGAACCTTACAGCACAGAAGGAGGTCATTTGGCCCGTCGTGCCTGTGCCGGCTCTTTGAAGAGCTGTCCAATTTAGTCCCACACTCCAGTTTTTTCCCTATAAACCCTGCAAATTAGTCCTCTTCAAATACATGTCCAATTGCCTTTTGAAATACAACATGGACATCACATCCTTTGGTACTGGTTGAAAATACTACCTGTGGAAGGTCCCAAATGGTGCTGCTTTACATTGATGTAGATCCTTTCGTTGGATCAAAATCATTAATGCTGAAACAGACTTTTATTACAATGTGAAAATGTCAATGTTGAGTGATGTGAAGCTCTGATTAACAAAATCTTGTGACTTTGTGAAAAAAACGACTTTGCATAATATCAAGGAAGACTTGCACCATATTTCATAAGTATATATAATTTGGTAGTAACATGGGACTCATTTTACAACAACTTATATTACAGTAACTTTTATTTTTACAGCACTCCTTGCATACAGGAAGATGTTTCAAAGAAGAAGTTCAACATAGTTGAACCTGGTTTACAGTCGTAAAACGAGTGAAATGATGAAAAATGTAGTAGTGTGATAGCCTTGGCTCAATTTCAATATTGAAAATGAGGGTCCTGCATCCATTTCAGGACTCATTTGTTAAATTACTTAAGATTAGTCAGTGCTTACGCTGCACAAGCTCTAACTAGTTTTTCCTGATCTACAGCAGCCTAACCAGTGGTCCTTAAAGGTACCGCTGGAGGCCACCAAAGAAACCATCAGGTAAATTTTATGCTTACCTTAATGGGGAGAAAGGAGGAGCACTCCTGCTCCTCCAGCCTCCACATTAATACTGCGGGCCACTGACGGCCCGTGCTCATCCCTCCCCCTCCCAATTGCTTCTCCCCTCCCTCCCTGGACTTACCTGCTTGGCCTAAATTGAATCCCCGCAGAGCTTGCCACTATTATTAAAATGAGGCCTAAGGCGCAATTTCTGTCGCGCTTTAGGCTTCCCAGTTTGGGCATACGCTGAAAACAGGTCATAACAACACTGGCATCTACCCAACAATGTGGAAAATTTCCCAGGTATGTCCTGTCCATAAAAAGCAGGACAAATCCAATCCGGCCAATTACCGCTCCATCAGTCTACCCTCAATCATCAGCAAAGTGATGGAAGGTGTCGTCGACAGAGCTATCAAGCGGCACTTATTCACCAATAACCTGCTCACCGATGCTCAGTTTGGGTTCCGCCAGGACTACTCGGCTCCAGACCTCATTACAGCCTTGGTCCAAACATGGACAAAAGAGCTGAATTCCAGAGGTGAGGTGAGAGTGACTGCACTTGACATCAAGGCAGCATTTGATCGAGTATGGCGCCAAGGAGCCCTAGTAAAATTGAAGTCAATGGGAATCAGGGGGAAAACTCTCCAGTGGCTGGGGTCGTACCTAGCACAAAGGAAGATGGTAGTGGTTGTTGGAGGCCAATCATCTCAGCCCCAGGACATTGCTGCAGGAGTTCCTCAGGGCAGTGTGCTAGGCCCAACCATCTTCAGTTGCTTCATCAATGACCTTCCCTCCATCATAAGGTCAGAAATGGGGATGTTCGCTGATGATTGCACAGTGTTCAGTTCCATTCGCAACCCCTCAGCTAATGAAGCAGTCCATGCCCGCATGCAGCAAGACCTGGACAACATCTAGGCTTGGGCTGATAAGTGGCAAGTAACATTTGTGCCAGACAAGTGCCAGGCAATGACCATCTCCAACAAGAGAGAGTCTAACCACCTCCTGTGGCGAGTGACTCCTTCTGACTCCCCAAAGCCTTTCCACCATCTACAAGGTACAAGTCAGGAGTGTGATGGAATACTCTTCAGTTGCCTGGATGAGTGCAGCTCCAAAAACACTCAAGAAGCTCGACACCATCCAGGACAAAGCAGCCCGCTCGATTGGCACCTCATCCACCACCCTAAACATTCATTCCCTTCACCACCGGCGCACAGTGGCTGCAGTGTGTACCATCCACAGGATGCACTGCAACAACTCGCCAAGGCTTCTTTGACAGCACCTCCCAAACCCGCAACCTCTACCACCTAGAAAGACAAGGGCAGCAGGCACATGGGAACAACACCACCTGCACGTTCCCCTCCAAGTCACTCACCATCCCGACTTGGAAATATATCGCCGTTCCTTCATCGTCGCTGGGTCAAAATCCTGGAACTCCCTACTTAACAGCACTGTGGGAGAACCTTCACCACACGGACTGCAGCGGTTCAAGAAGGTGGCTCACCACCACCTTCTCAAGGGCAATTAGGGATTGGCAATAAATGCTGGCCTTGCCAGCGACGTCCATATCCCATGAATGAATTAAAAAAACCTAATTTCTTGCGCAAGTACTTTACATTGAGCAGGGGAAAAAAAAATCAAATTTTAACTATTTAATTGTAACGGTGCACATTCAATTTTCTTTTCTCTCCCAGTCCATTATAATAGTATCATATTCCAATTTTTGGCAACACAATCTAGCTTTTTTTGATCTTAGGTGCATGTTTTAATACATTTTTTCTATGGATAGGTATCATCCCCAGAAATATATAAATGCCATTGTTTGCCTGAGTAAGAATAACATTGGCCAGTAATGGAGTGCAATGGGAACCCTTCCTGGACAAATTTTTTTTTGGTCTAGTGGGCATCTGTGTGATAAATACTGGTATATCTGATACATTACTTTTAAAAGGGAATTAAATATTTGCTTGAAAAAGAGGAATATTAAAGCATATGGGGAGCTTGCAGGAGAGTGGGATTAGACTCGGTAGCTCATGTGGAGAAAAACGCTAGCACAAGCTTGATGGGCCACGTGACTTGCTTCTGAACTGCAACATTTTATGATTCTATTCTGAGATACTGATATCCCATTCATTACCTAATAAGAATCCACAGAGGAGGCTACTTGATAAAATCAAGGCAGATGGTCTTAAAGGGAGTATAGCAGCATGACTGGCAAGGATAGAAAACAAGAGTATGGATGTTTTCTTGGACTGGAGAAATTTAAATAGTGGTGTCCCCCAGGAACCAATGTTGTGACATAAGTCTTCTCAATAGAAATAAATTATCTTGATTTGGGTATGGGGGCAACGTATACAAATTTGCAGAGAACACAAAAAAAGGGAGCATGGTTAACTGTGAAGAGTAAGCGATTTAAGGAGGACACAGTCAGGTATGTGGATTAAGCAAATAGATGCTGGATGAAATTTAATGTGTGGAAATGTGAGGTGTACATTTTGGGAGGATGAATAAGGAGAGGAAATTTAGACTAAATGGTAAAATTTTAAAAGGAGTAGAGAGACTTAAAGGTTCAGATAAACAAATCTTTAAAAGTGGGAGGACAAGTTAATAAAGCTGTAAAAAAACAGCATCTTGAATCCTAGGTTTTATAAATAGGGTATTTCGTACAAAACGAAAGAGGCATTGCTAAACATATAAAGATCATAGAAGGCTGCAGTTAGAGTATTGTGTCTGGTTTTGGGCACCTACTTTAGGAAAGATTTCAAGCTCGTGGAGAGGGTACTGAAGAGGTTCACTCAGATGATACCAGGAATGAGAGGCTTTAGTTATGACATGAGATTAAAGAAACTGAGGATTTTTCATTGGAAAAAAAGGTTAAGAGAAAATTTGGTAGAGGTGTTTAAAATGCTGAGAAGTTTTGATAAAGTAAAACCATAGAGAACCCTACCACAAATAATGGTGGAACAACAATCCATAATTAGTTTATAAAGGGGAACTAGATAAATATTTGGAAAAGAAACATTTAGAGTATTGGGAATGGGAGGAAATGGATAGCTCTTTTAGAGAGCTGGCACAGGCATGATGGGCCGAATGGACTCCTTCTGTGCTCTAACATTTTATGACTATGGGGTAAATCTTTCTCTTCACGAATGAAAATAGGGTGGGTTCTATAACGGATGGGCGATTTGCTCTGCCAGATTACCACCCATACAGTGAAGGTGAAAATTTACCCCATGACTCTATTTAACAGAAATACTAACTGAATTTGGATTGTTCCTGACTGATTTGACCTCGATATTAACCCCCCCACGATGGGCGGGAGAGGGTCGGGGGAGGAGTTTAAACTGTCAAATGCCCGAAATGCGACCCTGACCCACTATGCACCTCCCAGTTGACGCTTTTATGGCGGCTGATATCGGGGCATCCCACCGTGCAATTGGGAGCCCGATTTAAAATTCACTTGGCAGTGAAAAGGAGGTGGGAGCTACTGGCTCCACAAGGTATGTGCCTTTTCCAGTTGGCAGGAGGAGCAGGAGTGCTCCCCCCGGCCCCTTGAGGAAGCCTACGGCCTCTCCCCCCTTTCAATCGCTGACCTCCCCCCCGCTCCAGCCCTGATGTCCTCTCCACCCCCCCACCACCGCGATGTCCAACCTTCCTCTCCCATCGCGATGTCTGACTTCCCCCCACCCCAGCCGCGATGACCGACCCTTCTCTCCTCCAGTCCTGATGTCCTCTCTTCCCCCCTCCTGCCGCGATGTCCAATCATCCCCCTCCCAATTGTCGGTGACCGTTCCCAAGAGACCCCAGCTGCAGCCTTCTGCTGCTGGTTTACCCTCCTGGCCACCGGCCAGGCTGTCAATTTGGCTTGCTGCCGGGCGGGAAACGGAACCAAAAAATGATAATGAGGTTCTGCCATTAAGTTTGGCAGGACCTCTGCGCCTCCAGCCTTGCTGGGTTCTTCGGTCGTTTTCGGCCTCCCTGCACCCTCTCCGCAAATATCGGGGTCCGTTATATCACTGCACATGTAGGCCTTTCTAATTTTTTTTTAATGTTTAGTACCGAAATAGTAATGAAGCAAGGAAAGTGAAGTAACCAACAGAAATGTGAGTTCACATTAGTATCTAGAAAGTAGACACAACAGCCTGCTCAATCGTTGTGATGGAACACACGACTGACATATAGAATCCTCAAAAATCTTGCTTGTATTTGTGCTGACATCTTTGCCTTTTTTTCTCTAGAATCTATCCAATCTCAAATTCTCTTGAGTAGTGTTTTCACATTTTCATGTACAGTTTTGATTGCCTCCTGAACTTCGATTTTCTAGAACCTTTGAGAGGATTTTATGTAACTCCAGAATATATGGCTAATATTTGGTAACTTTATGATGGTATATGATTTGCCTCCTATTTTAAACAATGCTTGTGGTTCAAATTGAAAGTCTTATTTTTTCATTAAGCATATGAGCCACTTGTAATTCAATTGCTATAATGCAGAAGCCACAAAAACTTAGCTAAAGTAATTTAGAAATGTATTATAACTTTAACATTGTTGGAATGGCAAGGAAATGTGCAATTTCCATATTTATTTAGATTGATTGTTATGCTGAAAAAATAACTGTGACTTGTAGAGAATAAGTTGTTGTTCATTAGAAGTAATTCAATTTCTCCCTAAATAATATGTATAGAGATTTGAGGGATTTATTATCTGTAGATGGAATATTGTTTTATTATTTTCTAGAACACTGACTTCAAGTGGTCTCTTTTTGGTTGGAAAAGAAAACACATTTTAAACTTAGGAGATAAACGAATATTACTGAATATAATTTATTAAAATAGAGCAGAAGATTTGGAAGTATTGAATGTTGTATTCAAATCCTATGAGGGTCTAAGGATAAAAAGAAAGAGAAGACAGATTAAAATAGACTATTGGGCCATCAGCATGTGTGCAAATATAAATTTTGTGTGGTTGTAATAGATCCTAAAGAGACATTTAAAACAGTTAAATACTGTAGTTGGAGACCAACACAATATATTGTATGATGATTCCTCAGTTATTGTGATAACAAGAAAAAGTGATAGGCATTGGTGTCGCTGCTGAAATAATGGCAGAGTATGATCAGGGATATAATTTGCATGAAACCTGCTGCTTTATCTTAGGGCTAAAATCAAGTACAATATTGCCTTATTTTAGGGTCAGAATGATCAGCTACTGTGTTGTTTTGTTTTAGGATCATATATGATTTAATATAACATGGCTGTCAGGATCAAAACCAAAATTATTTCATGCTATATTATACTGATTTTCAAAAGTTAATGTGCAGTGATTTTTTTTCTTGCTATTTTATAAAATTATTAAACATTTTTAATCATTCTTTGTATTTGACAATTGTTCTCTTTGTCTTGATACTATTTAGTTCACTTCATGATAAAAGACTTGACTGTAATACTGATCAGTGTTGGTTTTAAGCTGTGTTAAGGAGATTAGATCTCTCCATATTTAGTGAAACCTGTCTATCATAAGTATGGAACTAGTCAAGACCATTCTACAACCTTACAAAGATAAGAACACCACCAAATCAAGTCATTTTATAAACCTCTTAGGACAATATATTGCTGCTAGTAAGTTCTCTGAATGGTGAATACTCACTCCAAGATATATCCCAGGATTTGATTTTCCAGTAACCAATTGAAGAAATCAGCGTTTTAAGCTCTTTGGTTTCCTTCAGGTAATCTGTGTACTGCGGAAAAGACCGATTGGATGTTCTCTGGAGTCTGGGGAAACATTTTGGAAAGTGTGCACCTCCTCTCATTGTGTTTCATCTGTTTTAAGAGCCATCTTATTTTTATTTATTCATTTTAAATTCTGTTTCATCAGGTTTATAGAATCATATGATGTCACAGCACAGAAAACTGCTATTTGACTCATCAAGTCTTTACCGATGTTTTTCTCCGCATGAGCTCCGTAGTCCAATCCCACTCTAGCCTTGTCTCCCTACCTTTTAATTTTCCTCTTTTTCAAGCAATTAAATTTCTCTTTAAACTAATTTATGAACTCTGTTTCAGCAATGGTTTGTGCCAGGGAGTTCCATATTCTAACCACCTTCTGTATAAAGAATTGTTTTCTAACCTCCCATTTAATTGTTTTTGTGATGATCTCAAATTTGTTCCCTCTCATTCCCATCCCACTTACCAATGGAAACAATCTATCAGTATTTACCTCATCTTAACCTTCCATAATCTTGAAAGCTGCTGTTAGGTAGCCCCATATTTCTAATCCAAAGAACTTTCTTTAATTTCTACCATTTGCTTTGTGCCTCCAACCATCCCTTTATTTGTGTGGCGACATTTCTCTGATTTTCATCCACCATTATCTGGGTTTATGTCAAAATCCAATTGAAATCCTACTGATGAGAAAGCAATGGATTCTTGTTGGATTTTAGTCAAAACATTTTCATTGGACTGAATTTGAACTTTGTAACTTGAGGTAAAAATTCCTCCTTAAAATTTACTAATTCTAACACTGTTTTAGACAATTAGATTTCGCATTATCACATTTTACTCTAAATGAGAAGTGCTTGGAGCTTATTTATTAATTTTATTTTATGATACTTTAGTAAGTGAACTATGACAAAAAGCTAGTTTATAAAAATGGAAAGAGTCAGAACAAGAAAATGAAAGACAGTAGAAGAAAAAGAAACACGGTAAGGACAACAAATAAATTAGAGAGAAAGAGGGAATTTTAGAAATTATGCAAGTCCTAATGCAAATGGATTAACAGATTAGCTCAGTGACACAGAAACATGTCCATGGTGCTAATAATGTAGCAGCAGAACATGGAAATGGGGATGGAGTTATGTGTCAGTTGTTTTATATAAGGGGAAAAAAGCTGCAGTAACATAGGGAAACACACTCTTCACACTCTTAAAGCACAATTAACCCTTCACAATGCAATCTGTTTACAGGGGCTCTAACTTGTCATCTTGCACAACACTATCAAGCTTCCCTAACAGCAATTACTTACACGCACGATCCTAAATCCACTTCCTCCACTTTAACAGGCTGATATCCCCACAGCTCTTATTTCAACTCTCCCATGCCACATGGTACATACTCCTCAACTGCTAGTCTACCCCTCATTTATTCAACCTTATGGCAGGAGTAAAGATGCATAAGGCTCGACAGAGGTAGACCACCGGAGGGGGCATCCCCACCCATAAACCCTTCACGCTCCACAAGGAGAAGGCAATGCAATTCATTGGGAGACTCTGCTCATGCTGTGGGAGATGGCAAGGTTGGAGTTTATTGGTGGCACCAGTTTAGTGATTGAACATCTGTGAAACACCACACAAAGACAACCTTCTTCTCTGTCTGCTTAATTCCAAGGGGCTACTGCTCACTCATTCTTGGCTTCTACCCACCCTTTCTGCAAAGGTTAAGGGGAGATTTAATAGAGGTGATCAAAATTATGAAGGGTTTTGATTGAGTTAATAAGGAGAAACTGTTTACGTTGGCAGGAGGGTCGGTAACTAGAGGACACAGATTTAAGATAATTAGCAAAAGAACCAGAGGGGAGTGGAGGAGAAATATTTTTACGCAGCGTGTTGTTATGATCTGGAATGCACTGCCTGAAAGGGTGGTGGAAGCAGATTCAATAGTAACTTTCAAAAGGGAATTGGATAATATTTGAAAAGGAAAATATTGCAGGGCTATGGAGAAAGAGCAGGGGAGTGGGACTAATTGGATAGCTCTTTCAAAGAGCTGGCACAGGCACGATGGGCTGAATGGCCTACTTTTGGGCTGTATGATTCAGTGAAATCCATCACAGAAATGGGGGTCAGAGGAGGATGATGGAGAGGAAGATGATGATGAGGAGGAAGAGCAGCAGGAAGACATGTCTTCCTCGTCAACTACAATGATGACGATGATGATAATTATGAGGAAGGCGACGATGAGGACCAGGCCACATCGGAGTCCTTGGAGTATGACCCTGCCCCATGTTTGTCTGCCCCAACCCTGTCAATGTATCCCTCCATGGCACTTGCTTCTTCATTCCTAGGTACCAGCTCAGATACATTCATGTGAGAACAGTTAGATCGGGCTCATTTTTAGGGGGCAATTGCGGGTGCGTTGGGGGCTCTGAAAATCACGGAAATCCCATTCGGGTTCGGAAGCCGGTTCCAACTCGCCGACTTCCGAATTTCCCAGGGACCCATCTGTGTGCGCGCGGGCGACCCGAAAATGTAACTCCCGCCGGGGGATCAGGCATGAAGGGCCAGATCAGGGAAAAAGAAACTAAATAAATTACATAAAATACCATGGAAGGAAGTTAAAACACAAAATGAACCTACCTTTGCACCCTGCTCCGATGTCCGATGTCTCCCTCTCCGATGTCCCCCTCTTCACCCCCCCCGATGTCCCCCACTTCATCCCCTCCGATGTCCTCCCAATGTCCCCCACTTCATCCCCTCTGATGTCCTCCCGATGTCCCCCTCTTCACCCCTCCCGATGTCCTCCCAATGTCCCCCTCTTCACCACCCCGATTTTCCCCTCTCCCCCCCCCAATCTTCCCCTCTCCCCCCCGATCTTCTATTCCACCCCCGATCTTCCCCTCTTCCCCCAACCTTCCATTATCCCCCCGGATCTTCCACACTCCCCCGCCCCGGTCTTCCGTTCCAACGCTGGATGATGTCTCACTCTCTTTCTCTCCCCCCCACCTTCCGTTGGAGCTACTGACGGCAGTCAGCCTGTTAGTCAGGCGATCACGTCAGAAATGGTAAGTTTTGTTCATGCGGGTTTGCCCCCCCTGCTGCCAACCCGCCACCATTGCAAAATCGACCACATAGTGTTAGGGAGGATATGGCACTGGGTGATTCACAGGGTATGAGGAACCCTGAGGACTGGAAGGTGGGTGCCACCTTCCCAGTGGAAGCTGAGGACACATCTGCCTACGGCTTTGGAGTTGTGGGACCCAAATCTCATTGGTACTTGCCCAGAAAGAAGGATGTTCAAGGAACATTGTACCTATGTGCGTTCTCTGAGTTCAATCTTGGAGGATGTGCAGCAACTGAAAGGTGTAGCTCTTAAGTCTACAGCTTTCCTTTGTGGCAACATCTTGGAAGCTTTGTTGTAAGAATCAATGGATTATCAACTTCATTGGAATCTGCAGCAGATCCTCAGTTAAGAAACGGCCAGGGACCAGTTGGTGCCTCCACCACCGTGGAAGCACAGATTGGAGCTCTGGTGGCAGTCGGGGGGAGAATAAAGATCAGTCTGCACAGCGACTTCTAGACCATAGGACTGTGATGCGTATGCTGCTGTCTCTCAGGACTTTCAGGATCTTGTAGCTGCCAAAAGACCAACCGTCCCAATGAACAGTGGGGACATAGATCCAGGGCCTAGTGGACTGGTAATGGCTGGAGTCCACCAGCCTGATACTGCCGTCTCTCAGGACACCAGGCTTCCAGTCTTGCCTCTCAGAGCACCATGCCAGTGGAACATGGGAGGCAACAATAGGGTGTGTCAAGGAACAGGCTGCAGAGATGCAGCCAGCAGCGGCTCTCTGCTAGGAACAAGCTGCAATGCAAGGAGGGCCACCTTAATCCCATGATCCTTTTATAGTCCATGAGCAGTCAACCACCTCTCACAATACTGGCCCTCGGGTTGTACTAGGAGAAACACTAGGTAGATGAAAGAAAGGTATGTTTAGCCATCTAGGGGAAGCATAGTGTAAGGAAAGGGTAGGTTGGTATGTGTTGATTTCAGACTTCATTGTATTAAAATAGAATGTACACTGACATCACACTTTGTTATACATGAAATCATGCAATAAAGGATGTACTTATTTGGTGCTGATGTATTTACTTAGGTGATGATTATTGGCATGCTTATATAGGAACAAAGAGAGCTGATGTCATGTTTTAGGATGGGTACTGGATTGAGGAATTGTCCCTTTATTTGAAAGTGGAGGAGAAGGAAGTATAGTAGTGCTGTCAAAAGTAGATTGTGTTACACAGAAGAGAAGACTTCAGAAATGAGATGTGCTTTGATGTCCCTTGCAGCAGTCACTGAAGCGCGTGCACATTTCCGGCCATAAGTGTTTCACCCGCCATATTGAATAAGAGCAAACAAGAGGCATCTTTATTTATGTCTGAAGTAGGCATTAGGCCCTTTGCATAGGCAAATAAGGGGCCTCATGCCTGCTTGAGGTCCTCGTTACAACACTGGTTTGCCCTGAGGCAGTCAGTGACTCACGACCTCCGATCTTCCACCCACGGTCCCCCCCCCCCCCCGACCCCCGCAACTCCAGACCACCTGACCCCCACAACTTCAGGAGCCCTGACCAATCCTGAACCCCGATTCGACCTCTGACCTCCATGGCCCCGCATTGTCTCGCTTCCCCTTCCCCGACCGGACTCATGGATCCACTTACCTGAGGGCCACTGTGGGGCTAGCAACAGCCCAGTTTCTTAGTAGTCCTTTCCCCTCTTCACTGGAGGGCTGTAGCGCCATACCGGCTCTATAACAATGAGGTCTGAGGCCCAGTATCTGGGGTGCCTTGGACCTCACCATTCTGGCGCAAGGTATTTAATCTGAGCCCCCCGACTGATTGCCCAAATGGGCACTCCCAAATTTCTAGGCCACAGTGACAACTGCATTATCCATTGGTTGTGGTCGCACACCAGTTCAGGAAGTTGAACACTTTCCTGTTATAAAAGATGGCTGGTTTTTGAAGGGGAGAACCAAGGGCAATGTGTGTGCTGTCAATTGTGCCCTGCACTTGGGGAAACAAAGTGATTTGAGCAAATCTGGGCGCTCACACTTTCTAATTGCTAGCCTCTATTGGGAAAGTGATGTAGTGCTGTCTCCTTGCAAAGAGTGCATCTGTCACCTGCCTGATGACCGTATGGACAACAAACTGACCGATATTACTGCCGTCACCTGTTGCAGCCTGGAATGACCCTGTGGTATGGAGATTGAGATCCACGATTAACTTTACAGGCAGTGCAAAATGGAACCAGGCAACTTTTAGCCACCAAGGCTGCCCACCAGAAACAGGCAGCAGGCTGATTTGATTGTTCAAATCGGGGTCCCCGAGATGAAATTGGACAGCGACCAGCTGGATCATGCACTGGACAAGCTCTTACTAGTTCTTCCAGGTGTAGACTGGTTTAACCAATGGTCTTTAAAGGGACTGCTGGTGGCTGCTGAAAAAAGCCCAAAAACTTTGAAAATGTTTGTATTTTGCAGAGTCGGAAAGAGCAGGAGTGCTCCTCCATGCCCCACAAAACGACTGCAGGCCGCTGCCTGCCCGGGCTTGCACCCTTTCAGCGTTGCCTCCGCCTTCTCGCATGGTCTATCTGAGGATTGCTGCCGGTGTCGCAGCCGACTCAGATTGCTGCCATTTAGTACCAACGAGCTGCTACCAGACCCATACTTGGTGCCTGTAGCTCATCAGTTGAATGCAGATAAGGCCCAATGCCGAATTTGGCGTGGGCCTATGCTTGAATCAACCGGTGAGCGGAGCAATTGTTTCGCTGACTTGCCGTCCATTTTGGGCGCGTCCTATTTCCATGCCACTGATCTTTAGAACTCACCGTGTAGGGAAACGTAGGCACAAACCTATATCTATTTCATGGCATGTAAAATGTGGCACACAAATAATGTGCTGTGCCACCATACCACTCTGAATATTATTTTAAAATGTTGACACATAACACAAATACTCGTGTGGAATCATTTGATCTTGCATTTAATTGCCTAAAGGCATTCAGCCTTCCAGCTGCAAATTTTAGAATGGATTGTGGTGTTAAAGGATGATTTTGATTAGTTCTGCCACACCACTTAGAAAGGTAATCCTTTTGTTGTAAGTTTTTTCATTTAGGTAAATTTCAGTTCTGAAAAAAACGCTAGTAGTAGTTGAAGTGAGGGCTAGAATAATAAGAGGATGATGGAAAAGAGAATGATAAAGTATTGAAAAGATCATCTAAGTGTGATTAGAAAAACATAATTTCATTTGTGACCCTTAACTTCTAAAGTTGAGGCAAGTGTAGTAGATCCAGCTCATTTTCAGTTATTAACAGAATTTTTGAGATTTACGGTAAGTATTACGGCTATTCCATTAAGTCTGGAAATTGGTCTCTGGTTGGGGAAAATGATTGTCCAGTTAACAGAGAACAGACAGATCAGTGTGCTCTGTTTTGTTCCAGCTCCAAGATTTTGCAATGGGAAAATATCATTCTGTGACATTATTTAATCAGTTCTGTAGTTTGGCTTTTGTTCTGATTTTTGTGTTTACTCCTGAATTCCAGATATGTAAAGAACATTACTGGACATAGTGAGACACTAATGATTTCAGACTATTGGAACTGCTCCAGAGCTTTGAAATCCGTAAACCTGTATTTTGTGGTGTAGCAGGCACTGGCTCCATATTGTTATTAGTTTACTTGAATATACAGAACTAGATTGAACTGAGGCCTGCTTTGATGAGACTGTCCACTGTCTGGGTTTAAGGATAATCCCTACAGTTGTCCTTGTAGGGCATTTTTGTCTAACTGCAACGTTTAAGTGTTTCTTTCTTGTCCCAAATGACAGATGAAATGCAATACCAGATTAACAGATTGATTTTCATCGTTACTCTCAATTACATGGTTGCAGTCTTTCATTAGAAGAGCAGAACATACCTATTACCTTAGTCTAAATGGTAAAATAGAAACCCCTCTGGCTGCTACCTCCAATGGTGTTGGAATGGTCATTGTGTAATGTGACACTAGAAAGTACAGCACTGCTGCCTCTGTTGTATAATCACTTAATGAGTTTTTATAGCAAAGGAAATACACAATACTATACATCTTGCACCTTTTTCTAAGAAATCAAATCCATCATGTTTTCCAGCTCTCTTATCAATGATTTTCTATTGGAACTCACAACCAGTCTGACTCAGACTGTTTAAAGAGATGCGCATAAAGAATTCAATATATGCTGAAAACATCAATTATTGAAAATTAATTCTCATGCTCTTTCAATTAGAGTCTGAATCCTTTGTATCCATATTACTAATGACATGCACTTGTATTTCAGGAGTTGATGGCTTTTTTACTTTGTCTGCCAGGGCAGAGGGCATTGTGTTCTTGTCTGCTGATTGGGAAAAAATGTAATGACGTTAAGGTGTATGTGCACATTACACAATGGGTGCTCTGGTTATTAGAGTTTAAAGATTGAGAATGAATTTCTAGTGCACGACCCACTTTAATTGATGAAAAAAGAACAGCAGCCTGGAAGATTGTGAAGAAGGTTTGTGTATGGATTTTAATCTGAAGAGTCCGGAAATGCCACCCACCAGGATCAAAAGAAGAGCCTACTGTCTGTAAAAGAGCAATTATGTATCAACTTGTCTTCAAGGACTCTAGTGCAGAATAGACTTTCCCTGGCATGGATACAGATAGCTGCAGACTTATAACACTTCTCCAATTCTCACATTCCAATGGTTCATTTGATAAATGTGCGCAGTGGATCTGAGCCACACAAACTGGGAAACTCCTAGGCTTGAAGCCCATTTACTGCTGAGTTACCTGATGTAAGCTGGGCTTGTGGTAGGATAATACAATTGGTCTCATCATTGCTGGACTAGGGAGCAGAAAGTCAGCCAGGTTATGCTCCTGATTACTAACCAGTGACTTTGCTGGAAAATGTGAGTGTTTGTGCTGTGTTTGTGCTGTGTGTGTGTACACACATGCACACCAATGTTAGATCAACGCAGCATTTCACAGGGCTGTGATGCTCCCTATAGTCAAATGGCCTACCGATGCTCACTGTCCAGGGTCACGCATGAAGAATGGCCAATTCGATCAGGTGCGAGAGAGCAGAAGATGTTTGTGCAACTGTACTGCAGCAAGGGCTTCGTCTCTTCAAGGTAGAAAGAGAGATCACTGGAGGGGAATAAAACATTTCAGAAAGAAAGGCTTTAGTTTCCATTCATTTCAGAAGGACACAGATCTAGTTTTAAATCCAACTACGTAGATGCATTGATGGCTTTTTTTCTGGATGTGCTGTGGTGTAAAAGCGAGGAAATAAAATTGTTAGTCTTGGCCAATGACCACATATACCACAGCTCAAAATTCCAGTTAGGACCTGTGAAGACCATTTAAGATTAGTTAATCAGAGGCTTTGTAAAGAAATGTATTTGGGTCAAGTGGTTCATTCAGTCTTATAGTTTCACCACACTAATAGCAGACTCATTCTCTTACTGTGAATAAATTATGGTGTATTATGGATACACTATCTAGGTCAAACTGTAGTATGAGAATGAAAAAAATATTTAGTGAAATGGTATGAGCACTTGAACAATAATATGTATTTCTACATCATTAAGCTTGGAATTAAAGATTTAATCGGAGAAATATGACCAGTTATATGAAAAACTAATGTGGTTGTTGAAAAGTTACATCATGAAAAATTTGGGTCTCAGTTTTTTTTAATAGCTTTTTCATCTCCATTCATCTTCATGGAAGGGATTAGTACAGTCTCTTGGAAGACATAGTTGTGTGTGTCTTTTATTATTGAACTTTGTGTCCTTCATTTTGATCTCAAATCAAGACATATTAACGTAATGCATTTAGTAGTTTGTCTTATCCTCCCCAGACATTTTTCCTGCCAGCATTTGTTCCTATAACTGTAAAAAATCATAGTTAACACAAAGCCTGTATGGTGTACTGTCTGGAAAACATTAAAACAAGATATGTAAAACAAACTGTAATGGTGAGCTGATGGACATTCTTTTAACATCAAAACATGCTTCACTGACATTCCCAGCAATAAATGAAAACAATGACCCATAGTGATGGCAGGTCTAAGAAAACCCAAAGCAGCCGTACACACCACAGAAGTGAAAGAGAAAACAAGCTGTCTACTCCACTTAGGCATATTTCACTTCAGAATGAAATCCACCATGTCACCATGATAATCCACAGTCACACAATCTAAATCTTCAGGTTGTTTAGTTTATTCAGAGAAAAAAATCACTTAATAAAATAAAAATGACATCTGCTGACAGAACAATATTTTCTCATTTATTTAACATCACTTTATCAGGAACATTTCCTTTATATTTTATTTCAGATTTCCCATTATAGATACTCATCCTTTTTCAATTGGTAGGTGCATGACCTAAATAACAGAACCTGTCATAAGAACATAAGAAAGAGGAACAGGAGTAGGCCATTCACCCCCTCGCCTGCTCCGCCATTCTGGCTGATCTTCCAGCTCAACTCCAATTTCCCACCCTATCCCCATATTCCTTGATTCCCTTAGTGTCCAAAAATCTATCGATCTCCGTCTTGAAAATACTCAACGACTGAGCAGCCCCAGCCCTCTGGGGTAGGGAATTCCAAAGATTCACAACCTTCTGAGTGAAGACATTTTTCCTTATCTCAGTCCTAAATGGCCAACCCCTTATCTTGAGACCATGACCCCTAGTTCTAGACTCTCCAGCCAGGGGAAACAGCCTCTCGGCATCTTCCTTGTCAAGCCCTCTAAGAATTTTATACGTTTCAATGAGAATCACCTCTCTTTCTTCTAAACTCCAGAGAATATAGGACCCATTTTACTCAATCTCTCCTCTTAGAACAACCCTGTCATCCCAGGAATCAATCTAGTAAACCTTCATTGCAGCCCTTCTAAGGCAAGTATATCCTTTCTTAAGTAAGGAGATCAAAACTGTACACAGTACTCCAGGTATATTCTCACCAGAGCCCTATATAATTGCAGCAAGACCTCCTTACCTTTATACTCCAACCCCTCTGCAATAAAGGCTAACTTACCATTTGCTTTCCTAATTGCTTGCTGTATCTGCATGTTAACTTTCTGTGATTCGTGTACAAGGACACCCAAATCCCTCTGACCACCAACATTTCTTAATCTCTCAACTTTTAAAAAATATTCTGCTTTTCTACTTTTCCTGCCAAAGTGGATAATTTCACATTTCCCCACATTATACTTCATCTGCCAACTTCTCGCCCACTCATTTAACCTGTCTATATCCCTTTGCAGCCTCTTTGCGTCCTCCTCACAGCTTACTTTCCCACCTAGCTTTGTATTGTCAGCAAACTTGGATACATTACACTTGGTCCCCTCATCTAAGTCATTGATACATATTGTAAACAGCTGTGACCCAAGCACTGATCCTTACGGCATCCCACTAGTTATAACCTGCCAACCTGAAAATGACTTGTTTATTCCTACTCTCTGTTTGTTTTCTGTCTGTTAACCAATCCTCAATCCATGCCAATGTATTACCCCCAATCCCATGAATCCTAATCTTGTGTAACAACCTCTTGTGTGGCACCTTATCAAATGCCTTTTGAAAATCCAAATATACTACATCCGCTGGTTCTCCCTTATCAACCCAGCTACTTACACCCTCAAAAACTTCTAATAGATTTGTCAAACACGATTTCCCTTTCATAAAACCGTGTTGACTCTGCGTAATCATATTATGATTTTCTAAGTGCCCTGTTACCACATTCTTTAGCAAACCATAAGATTTTAACATTTTCCCTACTACTGACGTCAGGCTAACTGGCCTATAGTTCCTTGTTTTCTCTCTCCCTCCTTTCCTGAATAGTGAGGTTACATTTGCTACCTTCCAATCCATAGGGACCATTCTAGAATCTAAGGAATTCTGGAAGATCAAAACCAATGCATCCACTATCTCTGCAGCCACCTCTTTTAAAACCCTCGGATGTAGGTCATCGGATCCAGGGGATTTTAGTCCCATTAATTGCTCTAGTACTTTTTCTTTACTAATCTTAATTACTTTAAGTTCCTCACTTTTATTAGACCTTTGGTTCCTCACTATTTCCGGTATGTTTTTTCTGTCTTCCACTGTGAAGACAGATACAAAATATTTGTTTAACATCTCTGCCATTTCCTTATTATAATTATTAAATTATAATTTCTCCTGTCTCTGCCTCTAAGGGACCCACGTTTACTTTCGCTAATCTCTTCCTTTTTACATACTCTTACAATCTGATTTTATGTTTCTTGCTAGGTTACTGTCATGCCATCCAATGTGAGTACCACCCTCTTGATTGCAGAGATGTACTTGTTTTGGGAAGATGCATACAAGTTACCATAGAATTTAGCAACATTTAAACTTAAGAAAGAATCTACTTGCATTTATAAAGTGCCTTTCATGGCCTCAGGATGTTCCAAAGCACTTTACAGGCAATGAAGTACTTTTGAAGTGTAGTTACCGTTGTACAGTAGGAAACACAGCAGCCAATTTGAGCACAATAAGGTCCCATAAACAGCAATGAGATAATGACCAGATAATTTTTCTTTAATGATGTTGGTTGAAGGATAGGTATTGGCCTCGGCATCGAATAGTACAATGGGATCTTTCACATCCACCTGAGAGGACAAACAGGGCCTTGATTTAACGTCTCATCCGAAAGACGGCATCTCTAGCAGTGCAGTGCTCAGTACTGCACTGAAGTGACAGCGTGAGGCGGAGAAGTTTTAGGAGAGAATTCTATACGTTAGGACCTAGACAGCTGAAGGCACAGGCACCAATGTTTGGGAGAAGGAAATCAGGGATGCACAAGAGACCAGAATTGGAGGAACGCTGAGTTCTCGGAGGGTTATACGGCTGGAGGAGGTTACAGAGGTAGGGAGGGGAGAGGCAATGGAGTGATTTGAATACAAGAATGAGAATTTTAAATTTGTGACATTGCTGGACCGGGAGTCAATGTAGGTCAGTGAGCATAGGGGTGATGGGTGAACGGGACTTGATGCAAGTTAGGATACGGGCAGCAAAGTTTTGGATGACGTAAAGTTTATGGAAGGTGAAAGATGGGAGGCCAGCCAGGAGAATATTGGAATAGTGGAGTCTAGAGGTAACAAAAGCATGGATGAGGGTTTCAGCAGCAGATGGGCTGAGGCAGGGATGGAGACGGACGATATTACAGAGGTGGAAGTAGGCGGTCTTGGTGATGGAGAGGATAAGGGGTTGGAAACTCAGCTCAGGGTCAAATTGGATGCCGAGGACAACTAGAAACAATTTTCAAAATTCCAGAATATAATCAAAGTCTACGATTCACCAACAGTTCAACAGTCCACATTACACATTACAGTAGTACGCTGCAGTAAAATCGAAAATGCTCGAATCAGTGTATTTTTTTAAATTAGGAAAATTCTAACTCCATTCCAATCCAACTTCCTGTTCAATTACAAACATTGCCAATTCTGGAAGTGACAGGAAAGCTCAATTAAAACAAGTTATTATATTTACACCAAAGGAACTTATGTCAAAAAAGCAGCCACAATTCACCAACAGTCCAACAGTCCACATTACACATCACAGTAGTACGCTGCAGTAAAATCGAAAATGCTCGAATCAGTGTATTTTTTAAAATCAGTTTTGAAGAAAATAAACCTTCACAAAAGGTAACAGCTGGGCTTTCTCCAGAAGGTTCCTTTGAGAAAAGTAATAAGTTTTTAAAAGCAGTTTGTTTGTTATATGTAACTTCTTTCAAAACAAACGTCAATAAACTAACTTTAACCATCAGCTTATCTTAAAACTTTTCTGCCTTAAGTTCATGTGCAACTAAAAATGAGTGAAAATAATGTCCAACTGATTGACAACCTCCAGTTCCACCCTCCAACTGATCTGGCCAGTTGATACTAACAACCTCCAAACCCAGTAAAAACAGATAATTTTATTATGAAACAAGTTGACACATGGGCTGAAACATTGACTGTCAGCTTAAAACGGTTTGAAAGAACAGGATCAGGCTTAGCTGTGATTTCTCCTATGATTGAATAGAATGCCAGCCCTCAAACTTTAGTGTTGCACGTGAAGAATGGCCACTTGGTTGAGATCCTGATTGGTCACCAGCGGCTGTGAAGTTTAAGGTGCCAATGCCTTCAGGATAGGAGGAGAGATCCAAGTTTTAAAATGCTGAGTGGAACAAATAACTAAATGTGATGCTGACTATTGAACTTAAATTATGAATGCAGATTAGAAGGCATGAGTATAAAACTAACATTTCTCGTAGGACATGATATTAGAAGGAACATTCTGCTTTTTCCTGTAATACATATTGAAGTGGACTTCCAGCTAATGTAATTAATGCTGTGTTTATTGATACCTTTGAAAAGGGACTGAGGATGATATGGTTAGGAATGGGATTAGAATGAGTGCAAATAGTGATTATCAAATGATGTGTGAACATTATGGTTTCAAAGCTGCTGGTACTAGAGAAATCTCATGCTATGAAATTTGAGCACTTGAATAGTGCCAAGGGATCTTTTACATCTTTCTGAGTTGGCAGATGGGGTCTCAGTTTTACTTCACCACCGACATTGCCGCATTTCTTTGTACTACTCTGAAGTGTCAGCTTAGATTTTGTATTCAAGTCCATAGTGGGGCTTGAACCTACAACTTTCTAACTAAAGGCAAGAATACTACCAACGGAACCAAGCTGACACTTAAGTATCTGTGTCATATATCATTCCTTTGCTGACAAACAGGACAGATAACCTACTGTTAAGTATCTGGCAATTCCACTCTTGAGCCAATGATTGGGAGATTCACAATAAAGCTTGGGATTGCACACATTCCAGTTAGCCCTCCCTTCATGTAGAAAGACATCTAGTTGTGCTCAACATGCCATCCTGATAAAAAAAAAGCCTAGATTAAGACTTTGCCATGTGCAGAATTGTGATGGAAATCCATGTCTTCGTGCACTGTGACACCGCATTATGGAGAACCAATGCTCTGTCCCTACCTCTCTGGTCTGTAATGGACAAACCATTACCAAACTATTCTGTGAATTTATAGTTGGGCAGAAGAATGTTGCCAGTTCGTAAATATTCTTCTTAACCCTATATGTTATGAAGGTATGATTTATACCAGAGGCTGATTCCAGGAATGTATGGCTTATGCATTTGTCCAGATCACATCTGATTCATACCCTTATGTTCTAGCTCTGTTGTTAGCAGGATCCCAGGGCTGAAGAGTGGCCAGTCAGCATCATGTGTGTAAACTGAACCTTCCTGATGTAGACCTGCATATGAAAATTTAGAAACCTTCATGATGGATAGAGCTAGGAAGATTGTTTGCCAATAGTTTGGTTTCTTTAGCTTCTGCCTATATGAGGGAGGGAAATATTGTGCAATTGCTGAAGGGAATACCATCTATGAAGGTCTGCTTTTATTGTAGGGTGAATGAGGATGATGTTTGATGCAGAAGCAAGTACTACACAAAGGCTTAGGTGAAGGTTGCGGCTGTGATTTGGAAATACCTGCATCGTACTTGACTGTGTCAGCCTGGGTTCAGTGGTAGCACTCTCGCCTCTGAGTCAGAAGGTTGTCCCATTCCAGGTAGTTGAGCGTAAAATCCAGGCCGACACTTCTGTGCAGTACTGAGGGAGTGCTGAACTGTCAGAGGTGCCGCCTTTTAGATGAGATGTGTTCTCCGCATTCTTCATAGTCAGTTTTTTTTACAAGTATTTAATTATTTTGTCAGAGATGTGTTATGTAACATTGTAACATTGGCTGGGATCAGAAGTTAATGAACATTGCTTTGGATCGTATTAAGCTCATGCTAGCAAATTTGTTTTTTTTAGAAATAGTTCCAACTCAGCTGGTTATGCCACCCATGATATGGCAAAATATTGGTTATTCTATTTTGTATAAAGCAGAATACAGCAGAAATGCTCTGTAAGGACTTCCCTGATGTCTCAATAGTCAAATATACATTGCCTTAAGCACATAATTTAAACACTCCATTACAATACTGAGGGAGCTCTGCCTTGCTAGAGACGTCATCTTTCTGATGAGACATTAAACCATGTTCCTATCCACCTGTTCCAGTGGAGTAAAGATCTCACTACACTGGTGTGTCAGCCTAAATTATGTGCTCAACCCATAACCTTCTGACTCAGAGGTAAGAGTGGTATCAACTGAAGCAAACTGATGTACTACAGGTAATACAATAATTTTAATAATGTTATCAAATAATTAAGGCCACTGATTTATGGTTTTCATGGGAAAATGGGCAAAATAACAGAATTTTATTTCGCAAACACCAGTAAAATTCCTGGAATCTTGTCATAAAATGAAATTTGACTGATTCAGTCAGCTTAAACCAATGATCCTAATTGTAAACAGAAGAATCATGAAATGTGATCTGCAAAACACCAGTAAAAATCCTGGAATCCCACATAATAAAAATGGAAGGAATCTTACAACACCAGGTTATAGTCCAACTGTTTTATTTGGAATGTGATTTTCAAATAAAACAGTTGGACTATAACCTGGTGTTGTAAGATTCCTTACATTTGTCAACCCCAGTCCATCACTGGCATCTCCACATCAATAAAAATGGAGTTTAACTTATTCAGTTGTCATGAATCAGTGACACTCAAATAATGTTTAAAGAATACAACCCAAAAACTGACAGAATGCTAGTCTTTTAACAATAGTTTTAGCTTATGACAAAATAGAATTTCAATGAAGATTACAGATCCTTAAATGAAATGTGATAAAAAAGTTGATAAATGCTAAGCACCTTACTTGAAAAGCAATTGAATTTAATCAATTATTTAGCATGGAAAAAATAGTTATATTGATTACTTTAAGTTAATTTAGATGACTGTAATTAAATTACCAATTATATGTTACTGTTGTAATTGTCATGGTTACCTTTATCTTGTAATTGCTACAAGCATCGTATGTACTACTTGTCTGTTAACCTCTGTGTAAATGAGGGCCTATTTCACATGGATTTAAATAAGCAATATTTCAACTATTGCATCGCTTTTAGTCCAACTGTATCATGCTCAACAATTATCTTGATACCCACAGATCTTTTAAAAAAACAACCTTACGTTCCACCTGTTAAACTTAAACCATATGGAATGGAGTGACCACTTAATTCAGCAGGTTTACAGTCTCAGCATTCTTTGGCACAATTGGGATACAGAATATGATTTCACAGAGAGATTTGCCTTGAGAAGGTTTCTAAGAGATGGGAGGGTAATTGATCCAAATGATAATGTAAAGTATGCATTACAGATTGGAAAATTGGGCAGAGATCCATTACACTGAGGAAGGTAATTTTATGAGGCTTCTTTCCTGGTGCAGAACCGTGCCAGCAGCCAGCATATGACTTCAATGGAAAGGAAAATCCAGCGGGGTATTTAACAGGTGACCGATCTGCCACCATCAGTTTACCACCCGGTGGTGAAAGTTAAAATCTACCCCATTGTTTCCAAAATTAAAAAAATCCCAATCCTTAATCCTTTAAGCTGTTGCCGTACTTTAAATTCTCCCCCCAATGGCACACACCCATTTGCATACCTGGAGCTTGCCCACAATATTAAAATGAGTCTGATTTGCACACAGCCTGACTTCCGACTTACATCCAGTGGGAAAATCTACGCTAGACCCTCCTTAGATATCTAAAACAAAGGATTACACTTGTAATGTTGCTTTACAGATGCTGACTGACTTGCTGTGCTTTTCCAGCATTCTGTTTTAAGATTCCAGGTTCAATTGATGGTTTGTGCTAAGCTGATTTCAGTCAGAGCAGTGGTGGGTGTAATAGAATTGGGGCTTTGTCCACCTATAATCCAATTAGAGTACAATGGCACATGCATAGGGATTCATGTGTGCACAGCAACATTAAAGCTGTACAATGTCCTGCAAGATAGATGTTCAAAGCAGCTGGAATTACTTTTTTACAAGATCCTGAAGCATGCAGAAATGCACATTTGGGATTTTGTTTTGGACTGCAACTGCTCAGTTGCTTCAGTTCAGTTTGTAAAACTTTGTGCGTAATGGAAAATCCAAACCCCCAGTTGGCTAATTGTCAGAGGCACACACTATTCCCAAAACACACCAGTCACTACTAAGGAAATTTTGAAAAGTGATAGCTGACTGTAAATTGGCATGGGTCAGTTTATACACTATTCATGGATTTAAAATGCAGTGAAATCCTGTTTCGCACAATGTTTTCATGGATAGAAGTACTACTAATAAGCAGAACATATAAAAAGAATAGGATATATTTTCCTATGGTTGCTAATGAAATGAAAAAGTCAGGTGCTATATAAAATGGGTTTCCCTGTTTTACATTCACACTAATGCTTTTGCTCATATTAGCAACTAAAAAGGAGGATAATGTACAGAGCTGACTAACTCAGAAACATAAGGAGATTTGGTAAAAGACCTGATCCCTTCAGGTCTTTCACAGGTCCTAAACCTCTCTGCCTCTACCTCTCTCGCCTCCTTTAAGTCACTCCCTAAAACCTACTTCTTCCACCTAGCTTTTGGTCACCTATCCTAATACCTCTTTATGTGGCTTAGTGTCAAATTTTGTTTGATAACGCTCCTGTAAAGCACCTTAGGATGCTTTACTATGTTACTGGTGCTAAATAAATGCAAGTTGTTGTTGTCGTCGTCGTCGTGGAGCATCGACACAACTCAATCATGGTGCCACTTGTAAATCGCAGAATGAAGCAAACAGTGCTTTTCTGACAAATGGAGGTATTTGTACCTCTGTAGATTCTGATATGGGATTACCCACAACTTTGTGCAGGGTGCTTCTGGTGCAGCCTGACCGGCTTGGCATACCTCCATTGGTACTCCTCTTCTTCCTCCAAAAAGCACAAATATAGCGGCAATCCCGGAGAAAGTACATTGGGCATGATTTTAAAAGAAATCTGCGGGTGTGTTGGGGGCAAATAAAGTTGTGTTTTTGAGGAGCGAGCAGAAATCCCGGCTCCAACACGCTGAGGAACGCGAACGACCCGGAGCCATCAGGCTGTTCCCGAATCCGGAAGTCCCGCCGGCAAATTAAAGCCAGCACGAAGATATTTAAAGCAGCAATTCAACGATTTAAAGTAGTTAAAAAATCCATAAATGCAATTAACTATGAAGGCAAGTGATTTCAACACTGCCTCAACGTGTTTCCCGTGCTGTGTGAAACACGGCATGGGAAATTCGGCGGGTTGCATCTGGCAGCCATTTGGACATTTAAATCCCTGTTTGACAGATGGGAATAAAAGGTGAGTTATTGCAGCAGGGCACTCAGTTCTCTCAAACAAACTTTTGGCTGGGAGATCTTTGTATTTAGACTGAAAATTCTTGGTTTCCACTCAGAATTGTTCTGTTTACAAATATTTACCAACTTTTCGGACCCCCCCCCCCCAACTGACACCATCGGGATGGGGGGCGCGATGGCTCCATTCACCAGTACATCCGAGGATGGGGAACATCACCATCCTCGCCAGACATGGCGTGCACTTCCACCACTTGTAGCTCCACAACACAATCCTGCGCCACAGGCACCTGCACAAGAGCACAGAGGGGAACAACAGAGGGACTGACGTCGCAGGAGGCACTACCCTCGTCAGAGGGCCTACAGACCGAGGCTCAGCTTCCTGGACCTCTCGGAGGAGCAGTGCATAAGGATGCTGAGGATGAGTCACCAGGTGATCGCAGACATTTGCAGCCTCCTTCATGCCGAGCTGCTCCCGGCTGGTCCTGGCGGCATCTCATTACCCGTCGCTGTTAAAGTGACCACTGCCCTCAACTTCTTCACCTCCGGGTCATTCCAGGGTGCCACCGGTGACATCGCCGGGATCTCTCAGTCGTCTGCACACAAGTGCATAAGGCAGGTCACTGACGATTTGTTTCGCAGGGCCTCGCAATACGTCAACTTCCCCATGGAGGACCTCAGCCAGACGGAGAGGGCAGTGGGATTCCACTCTGCCTGGCTTCCCTCGTGTACAGGGTGCGATTGATTGCAGTCATATAGCAATCCGAGCACCTCCACAGAGCCAGGACTGTTCATCAACAGAAAGGGTTATCACTCCATCAACACTCAGCTTGTTTGTGACCACTGCAAAAGATTTCTTCACATGTGTGTGAGATTCCCTGGCAGCTGTCATGATTCGTTCATTCTGAGAGAATCCAACATCCTCTTCCACACACCAAACACCCTTAAGAGCTGGCTCCCTGGGGACAAGGGATATTTCCTGCACACGTGGCTGATGACATCTCTGAGGAACCCTATCAGTGAGCAACAGCGTCGATATAATGACAGCCACATCGCCACCAGGTCTGTCATTGAGCATGTGATAGGACTGCTGAACTTGCGATTTCAGCGCCTCGATTGTTCTGGGGGAGCGCTTCAATAAGCACCAGCAAGAGTGGGTCATATTATAGTAGTGTGTTGTGTCCTGCATAACATGGTGCAACAGAGAGGGATACCAGTTGATGAGGCCTCATGCCCTCATCCAGCATCCACATCTGCAATGAACATTGAGGAGGAGGAGCAGCAGGAGGAGGAGGAACCCATGGGCAAAGCAACAGCTCACCTGGCTGCTCATGAGGCCAGAGAGTCATTCATATGTGAACAGTTCTCATAAGATCACAAAGTGAGAATAGTCCAATCCTTACACCATCTGGAAAGAGCAGCGCCAACACCACCCACCACCCACCACCTACCACCTCCCCCCACCCAACAAAACAGTCCTGCAACTATACATACACCCACTGTAAAGTCACCCACTGGGTGGCATCAAGTGTCGCCTTTCATGATGAAGCACATGAAACGGCACTATCACAAATGGCAGTCAAGAATGGGCAAGACTTGGTAGTAGTGGTGAGAATGATAACATTTAATGTGACTTTAACAAAAACCAAATATAAATGAAAAACATGACAGTCTGTCAGACACCCTTGTGCATCCCCTTAGTGATCACAAAACCTTAGCCTTTCTCTTCCCACTACTTCTAAGTGGTGCATCCCCTGTGGCTGCAGCAGAGGTAGTGGCAGGTTGCTCATCTCCATGCCCGGACTGCTGAGCTGCTTTTGGCCTACGCCCTCTAGGTTTTGGAGCCCGTGAGGGCCCCGCCAGTGACTGTTCCACCTGCACCTGTGCAGGGGCAGTCTCGGTCACCTGGAGAGGAGGCAGCATTGCGGGTACTGGTTGAGGGGGGCAACAGGTGAGATGTGGGAGCGCTTTGAGTGGCATCCCCACTTCCATGTCCCCTTTCACCATCATCCTTCTTCTGGACCAGGACCATATCACTCCTACCACCCTGCAGGAGAACTGTTTAGAGGACATGTATGATGCCTTGGAAGCCCAGTTTTAAAATTTCTGTCTGTCTGTTTAAGGCATCACAATGTTGTTCATAATGAGTCCACACGACCGTTGTCAGGGCCTGAATGGACACATTTGTGAGCCATGTTTGAAGCTCAATGGAGGCTAGTCTTCTCTCCATCGCAGACATTCCCACACTTACCTGCGACACTATCTCAGACATTTCTGCAGTTACGTGCGACACTATCTCAGATAGTTCCTCACGTCCCTGTGACACTATTTCAGAGATTCCCTCACGTACCTGTGACACTATTTCAGAGATTCCCCCACGTACCTGTGACACTATCTCAGAGATTCCCTCATGTACCCGTGCCACCATTCCACTAATGCAGGAGTTGGACTCCTCCGTCCTCTGCGCTATTGTGGAGAGTGTGTGTGGCACATGTTCCAGTACCTCACAAATATGCTGCTATCCCTAGATCATTCTCCTTTTAAAGGATGGCCCCGGGGTTCAGCATCTGTGTCCAGCTGAGTAGAGCCTGGAGAGGAGTGCGCCCACCGACGCAGACTCTCCACAGCTGCCCCTGCTCATGCTCACTTGTGTGTGGTGACTTACCAGGTGCCAACTAACTGACTACTAGGACCCACAGAGGTGTGAGTATCTGCGCTGGTAGATGGCTCAGTAAGATATGACGGTGCGGCCTCAGAGACTGAGAGCTCCTCTGAGGAATCGCCCTCTCCCATCACTGCGGTCGTTGAAGGGCCTGTAAGAGAACAGAAGGCAATATTAAACATCATCACAGATGTCTCATGTTGCAATGAGCAGACTGAGGTGTTCAACATGCCAATCATTGTTAACATCAATTCATATTGTGTGTAATGAGTGTTAAAGTTATGTCACCAGACGTTTGTGGGATGCCAGTCTCGGCGTCCCCAATGGACAGGCACTCGAGGGTGCGGCTGATCTCCAGGTCTTCCTCCTCAGCCTCTGTGAGGACCACTATTTGTTGTGGTCCCCCCTCCAGTCCTCGCCCTCTCGCGTGCATTTTACACTCTCTTCTCCTACAAGGAGAGAAAGTACAGACATGTGACTGAGTGGTGGTGAAGTGGTCAGCTGATGAATGATTGGTTTGGGTGAGGCTGACTGTGAAAGAGGTGCATCAGAGGGTGAGTATCAGACAGAGACATCACATTGGATCAGGAATGGGGTGAGTGGTAGTGGTGGGGTCACAACTGGGGAAGTGAGGAAGTGCTGAGGAAGTGCAGGTAAGTTGAGGATGAGGCTTAAGTGGGTGTGAGGAGTGATCTGATAGAGTAGTGTTGGAAGTGTAGAATGAGTTGGGAGGGGGGCGGGGCGGCGATGTGCAACACGGAATGCAGGAGAATCAATAAGTGTACTCACTTTTGCTGACCTAGTTAGGTCATTGAAACGCTTCCTGCACTGGACAACAGTGCGGGATATGTTGCTGCTGCTCGTGACCTCCTCTGCCATCTTGAGCTAGTCCTTCTTGGTGGCAGAGGCAGGGCGCTTCTTCCTGTTGGCTGGGTAAAATAGTTCCCTCCTCCTCCTCACCTGGCTATCAGCACCTCAAGTGAGGCATCGCTGAATCTTGGAGCAGCCTTGCCCCTGTGCTGCTCTATTGTGTCTTCTTGCTCCTTGCTCCAGCAAAATCCATTGGAGCAATGGCTCTTTAAATCGATACGCTGCAGCTGACAGCCTGTCATGTGGGTGCGCAGTCCGCCCGCTGCACAGCTTTCGGACGGCAAACCCCGAAACAAGATTAATGGGCACCAATTTTTTTTATTCGTTCATGGGATGTGGGCATCGCTGGCAAGGCCACCATTTATTGCCCATCCTTAATTGCCCTTGAGAAGGTGGTGGAGAGCCACCTTCTTGAACCGCTGCAGTCCGTGTGGTGAAGGCTCTCCCACAGTGATGCTGGGTACGGAGTTCCAGGAATTTGATCCAGCAATGATCAAGGAACAGCGATATATTTCCAAGTCGGGATGGTGTGTGACTTGGAAGGGAACGTGCAGATGGTGTTGTTCCCTTGTGCCTGCTGCCCTTGTCCTTCTAGGTGGTAGAGGTTGTGGGTTTGGGAGGTGCTGTCGAAGAAGCCTTGGCGAGTTGCTGCAGTGCATCCTGTGGATGGTACACACTGCAGCCACGGTGCGCCGGTGGTGGAGGGAGTGAACGTTTGGGGTGGTGGATGGGGTGCCAATCAAGCGGGCTGCTTTGTCCCGGATGGTGTTGAGCGTCTTGAGTGTTGTTGGAGCTGCACTCATCCAGGCAAGTGGAGAGTATTCCATCACACTCCTGACTTGTGCCTTGTAGATGGTGGAAAGGCTTTGGGGAGTCAGGAGGTGAGTCACTTGCCGCAGAATACCCAGCCTCTGACCTGCTCTTGTAGCCATAGTATTTATATGGCTAGTCCAGTTAAGTTTCTGGTCAATGATGACCCCCATGGTGTTGATGGTGGGGGATTCGGTGATGGTAATGACGTTGAATGTCAAGGGGAGGTGGTTAGATTCTCTCTTGTTGGTGATGGTCATTACCTGGCACTTGACTGGCGCAAATGTTACTTGCCACTTATCAGCCCAAGCCTGGATGTTGTCCAGGTCTTGCTGCATGCGGGCACAGACTGCTTCATTATCTGAGGGGTTGCGAATGGAACTGAACACTGTGCAATCATCAGCAAACATCCCCATTTCTGACCTTATGATGGAGGGAAGGTCATTGATGAAGCAGCTGAAGATGGTTGGGCCCTAAACACTGCCCTGAGGAACTCCTGCAGCAATGCCCTGGGGCTGAGATGATTGGCCTCCAACAACCACTACCATCTTCCTTTGTGCTAGGTATGACTCCAGCCACTGGAGAGTTTTGCCCCTGATTCCCATTGACTTTAATTTTATTCGGGCTCCTTGGTGCCACACTCAGTCAAATGCTGCCTTGATGTCAAGTGCAGTCACTCTCACCTCACCTCTGGAATTCAGCTCTTTTGTCCATGTTTGGACCAAGGCTGTAATAAGGTCTGGAGCCGAGTGGTCCTGGCGGAACGCAAACTGAGCATCGTTGAGCAGGTTATTGGTGAGTAAGTGCCACTTGATAGCACTGTCGACGACACCTTCCATCACTTTGCTGATGGGGCGGTAATTGGCCGGATTGGATTTGTCCTGCTTTTTGTGGACAGGACATACCTGGGCAATTTTCCACATTATCGGGTAGATGCCAGTGTTGTAGCTGTACTGGAACAATTTGGCTAGAGGCACGGCTAGTTCTGGAGCACAAGTCTTCAGCACTACAGCCGGGATGTTGTTGGGGCCCATAGCCTTTGTTGTTCCTTGATATCACGTGGAGTGAATCGAATTAAGTTGCGATTGTGCGGCGAACTGTAAGTTTTTATTATTCGCGTTTGCCGCGCGCTCATTGGCCACCCCCCCACCCCCCGCCGCTGCCCTCCCGTCACCTTATTAAAATTGTGCACATTGTGTCACTATTGCAGTAGCTGATAACAAAGGCTACACCACACCAATTGGCACAAAGGCTCCTGAATGTCTAAGTAACTTTGAGGGATCAAGGAGTGGAGGCAGGAGAAGCAGGCCTTCAGCGGTTTGGGGTGCATCTGCAGCAACCCCTGCTGAAGACCCTGGAAATGCCAGCAACAGCAGGTTGGCATGGGGGGGGGGGAGTCGGGGTTAATATTTACCTCTTCAAAACACCCCAAAAAATTCTGAGCCCCTCATCATTGGGGGTTCAGGCCCCAACCCTGACCATGATGTGGACCCCACTTCTGGCCCTTTTGGCCGGGTACATTGCGGATTTTCGGAGCCAAAATATACAGCACTGGTGCCTGGGCTGAATTAATATATTTGGGTATATCCTCTAAATGTGTACACCAGAAAACATGTCATGAAGGAGATCACCATCTGGGTCAATCCCATGTCCATACAAAGTGGCATGAGATTCAAAGTATTTCCATGATGTGAAGACAATGCTACAGAAACTGTTCTACAACTGCTCAACACATAAGACTACATAGCAACAATGGAAGCCATGATGGAATTTTTGGCCCAGATTGAAGGTACTTATTTTGAAGAGAGACCTCAGAAAATTGAGTTATATTGCCAAGAGATGAGGAAATGATCTGATTTAAGTGTTTTGAATAATGAAGGGAATTGAGAGGGTAGATGGGGAATGACTCTTCTCTCTGGTAGTGGGATCCAGAACAAGAAGACCCAATGTTCGAATGTAAGCTAAGCTAATTCATATAATCATACAGCTCAGAAGGAGGCCATTCGGTCCATTGTGTTTGTGTTGGCTCTTTGAAAGAGCTGTCCACTGAGTCCCACTCCCCTGCTCTTTCCCCATAGTCCTGCATATTTTTCCTTTTCAATTAAATATCTAATTGTCTTTTGAAAGTTACTACTGTTAAAGTTAAAATTCAATCTAGAAAAAAATTCTTCACACAAAGGGTTCTGAGAATATGGAATGCATTGTCTCAGCAGACTATTGATGCAAACCAGTTAAAGTGTTTAAAGGGGAGATAGTTCCTTAATTGAGCAGTAAGGGTATTAATTGATATGGAGAAAAGGTGGGGAATTGGGGTTAAAAAAGATGGAGTTGCCAAAGTGCATCAAATGACAATAGTGGGGCAAGTGGCCAACTCTTGCTCCTACGAGTCTGGCAAGGGTGCCTACAGCCAATTTGGCTTATCTACCATTGATTCTGGAAAGTATTTTCTTTTTTATGCTGTGATATCATTAGAACCTTAACAGATGGAAAAAGTAATATTCATACAAATTTTAAAAATTGCAATTACCTGTGAATGCCTCCTTTCTGGGCAATATTATCTGCTTTTTAAAACTGCCATATATACTTTGGACACTTAACAATCCACAGAGAATATATTCCTTCTTTAGAAATAAGTATGAAAGTTAATTTGTTTCTGGGAATGAATATCATGTATCCATCAAACCTGTGGATACATCTGAATTCCGTCTGGTCAAATTATTGCTGTAGAAATAATCTTCCATAGCAGAACCAATGCATACCTGAACTAATAGTCATTTGCTTCTCAAGCAACTAACAAGCTGCTTAATTATCACTTCTTCTGAATAGGGCCTAAATATATTGTCTTCTTTTTTTTATAAATGTACCTATGAAGTGAGGAAATCAGAATTCTTAAGTAATGGCTGTTCACAAATCTTGGTTTTCTGACCATGACATCATCCTTCTTGACAGCCTCCATGAAAAGCAGGATGACCTTTTCAGGACCAGAGGGATGCTCACTATTCAAGTTCAATGCCCAGTAGCCTGGATGTGGATTACATAGTGGAACAGAATTGGCTTAGAAACTCAAAGGGCCTCAAATATGTGAGGAAGAATAGCAAGCAAGGTAATGCAGAAAATGAACTGCAAAGGTTGCAGCAATTACTTTGGATTATATTCACAAATCTGAATGTGATGTGCTACGACATTCAAACTTTGTCACTGAAAATCATAGTTTTGTACTGATGCAGATATAATTGTGCAAAGATGTCCAAATAAATGCTGTAGTTTTTTTTTAAGTAGCCTAATCAAAGTTGTATTTTACATGCTATATTACAGAAAAGCTAATGCAGCATTCTATGAATTTTCCTCAACAGACCCTGCCAGTAATGTCTACTCATGTCATTATTTTCAGATAAAGTTGGTGTTCAATACCAAGATTTGCAGTGACATCAGAAGGACAGCCATTGGCCAAAGATTGATAGCCTTTATCAACATGGAGTTAGTTGGTGGAGATGGAGGGACATGTGCACCAGTTGGTACAAAACTCATGATATGTTCTCCTGTTTTGCACAGCAGGTAACTTGAACATTTCGATGCTCACACATTGAGAACAGTAGTTTTGCAGTTCAAACTTGTAAAGAAAGTAGCAAATTGAAGAAATGTGCTAATGCGCTCACCCACTCTGTTCAAAGGTGATAGTGCAGGAACTAATGGTCTGCAATGGAAACCAGAGCAGCACAGTATGTTAGAGCACCCAGAATCACCACTTACACTAAATGCTGAGAAATTACCACTTTGGGATTCACAGACAGTTAACAGCATGAGGAAGCTGTAGATGTTGCACAGCAGAATGGGGAAAGAGCTGAAGAGATGGGAGTTGATCAACAAAAACTTGCTATTATATAGTGCCTTTAACATAGTAAAATGTCCCAAGAAAATCCTAACCTTAAAGGGACTGCTGGTGGCTGCTCACGGAAAGGCCCAGATGACTTTTGGGGAGAATTTTTGTGGGGCCAGAAGGAGCAGGAATTGGCTCCTCTGCCTCAGGCCCAACCTGCCGACTGGCTCAGCATGGGGTTTGGCCGAGTTCCTGCCCGCCCACAACCGGCAAGGTGCAGTGGTGTGCCTGTTTGCCACCTGCAGCTCACTGATGTCATTCAAATGAGGCCCGATCCCGAAAATGGTTCAGGCTTCCCAATGCCAGCTTCAGGCGTGCGGCGCAGCTGCTCTGCCAACTTCTCACCCGTTTCAGGTGGAAGTTGAAAATCACTCCCAATGTGTTCTTTATGGGTTTAATGTCCTTTCTATAATGGGGTGCCCAAAACTGCAAACAGTATTCTTAGCTGTGGCCTAACCAATGTTATGTACAAATTTATTATTACATAGTTACTTGCACTCTGTGTTCCTATTTGTAAAATAAAAAGTTGTTTCCCTTTTATATGACTTCATCTAGCTATATTCGCACTTTCAGAGAGTTATGTGTTTGAAACTGTAGATCTCCCTTGTTCATCCACACCCTTCAGTGTCTTTCCTTCGAATGTATTTCTAGTCCTCGTGTTTAAATCCTTTCATGTACTCATCCCTCCATATCACGAACATCCTCCAGCCCTACAACTCCCCCCTCCTGAACTCTCCGTTTCTCTGACTATGGCCTTTTATGCATCTCCCCTCCTTTAACCCACCATTGGCAGCCACTTGTTCAGCAGTTTAGACCCCATTCTGGAATTCCCTCCCTAAACCCCCCAGCCTTTCCACCTCCGTCTCCTCCTTTAAAACTCTCCCTAAAATAGACCTCTTTGTCCAAGCTTTGGGTCACACTTCATAATATCTTTTTCTTTGTCTTGGAATCCATTTTTGTTTAATTATGCCTCTTTGAAGTGCTTGGGATGTTTTTTCTACTTTAAAGGTGCTACATAAATGAAAGTTGTTGTTGTTGCATTCCCTGCTTTTCCTCCCAAAATGTGTAACCTCAAACCTATGGCACCTACCACCTGTCTACCCATTCCATTCAACTGTCTATGTCTTCCTGAAATCTTTTACAGTCCTCCTCAGTGTTTACAAAACCCCCTACTTCTGTGTCCTCAGTATCCCTATACTCAAGTCCAAATCATCTGTATGTTCTGAGAACAAAAGTGGACCCAGCATTGACCCTTGGGGTATATTTACCCTAACCATTTGTTTCCAGTCCATCAACCAACGTTCTAACCTAGCTGCTCCATTTCCTCTGATAACATATAGCCAGAATTAGTCCAACAAGCCTCTTGTGAGACAGCTTATCAAACGATTTACAAAAATCCATAATCATCGCATTAATTGGATTCGCTTTTTCCATCCAATCAGTCACCGCTTCAAAAAACTCAATCAGTTGTGAAACACAACTTGCCTTTAACTGTGCTGGTTGTCCCTGATTAATCAATGAATTTCTAAATGCTCATTTATTAGGGTAGAAATTCGAATGTGTTGTGCCGTTTTCAGGCGTACCATAAGAACAGAAGAACATAAGAAATAGGAGCAGGAGTAGGCCAATCGGCCCCTCGAGCCTGCTCCGCCATTCAATAAGATCACGGCTGATCTGATCCTAACCTCAAATCTAAATTCATGTCCAATTTCCTGCCCGCTCCCCGTAACCCCTAATTCCCTTTACTTCTAGGAAACTGTCTATTTCTGTTTTAAATTTATTTAATGATGTAGCTTCCACAGCTTCCTGGGGCAGCAAATTCCACAGACCTACTACCCTCTGAGTGAAGAAGTTTCTCCTCATCTCAGTTTTGAAAGAGCAGCCCCTTATTCTAAGATTATGCCCCCTAGTTCTAGTTTCACCCATCCTTGGGAACATCCTTACCGCATCCACCCGATCAAGCCCCTTCACAATCTTATATGTTTCAATAAGATCGCTTCTCATTCTTCTGAACTCCAATGAGTAGAGTCCCAATCTACTCAACTTCTCCTCATATGTCCGCCTCCTCATCCCCGGGATTAACCGAGTGAACCTTCTTTGTACTGTCTCGAGAGCAAGTATGTCTTTTCTTAAGTATGGAGACCAAAACTGTATGCAGTATTCCAGGTGCGGTCTCACCAATACCTTATATAACTGCAGCAATACCTCCTTGTTTTTATATTCTATCCCCCGAGCAATAAAAGCCAACATTCCATTGGCCTTCTTGATCACCTGCTGCACCTGCATACTAACTTTTTGATTTTCTTGCACTAGGACCCCCAGATCCCTTTTTACTGCAGTACTTTCCAGTTTCTCGCCATTAAGATAATAACTTGCTCTCTGATTTTTCCTGCCAAAGTGCATAACCTCACATTTTCCAATATTGTATTGCATCTGCCAAATCTCCGCCCACTCACCCAGCCTGTCTATATCCCCCTGTAGGTTTTTTATGTCCTCCTCACTCTCCACTTTCCCTCCTATCTTTGTATCATCTGCAAACTTTGATATGTTATACTCGGTCCCCTCCTCCAAATCGTTAATATAGATTGTAAAGAGTTGGGGACCCAGCACCGACCCCTGCGGAACACCACTGGCTACTGGTTGCCAGTCCGAGAATGATCCATTTATCCCAACTCTCTGCTTCCTGTTAGATAACCAATCCTCCACCCATGCCAGAATATTACCCCCAATCCAGTGATTCTTTATCTTGAGCAATAATCTTTTATGTGGCACCTTGTCGAATGCCTTCTGGAAGTCTAAATACACTACGTCCACTGGTTCCCCTTTATCCACCCTGTACGTTATGTCCTCAAAGAACTCAAGCAAATTTGTCAGACATGACTTCCCCTTTGTAAAGCCATGCTGACTTTGTCCTATTAAATTCTGTTTATCCAAATGTTCTGCTACTGTCTCCTTAATAATAGACTCCAAAATTTTACCCACCACAGATGTTAGGCTAACTGGTCTATAATTTCCAGCCTTCTGCCTACTACCCTTTTTAAATAAGGTGGACTAAGTGGGTCACTGCAGAAACAGGAAGTTCAGATATTGGGAATGTGGTAACATTAGAATTAAGACCACCAGTACAATGGTGGACCATTTATTACATCCAGCAATCTATATGTACAAATCTGTGCAACTTGTCCTAGAGATGCAAGTTAGTATGATTGGTCCCTCATATCAGCCAGATTGGTGCACCAATTTTCTCACTTTGGTATTTAGGTGAAGTGAAGTGGGTGTTAATCAGATGTTTGCTAAAGTCCCTGTATATTTGAGGGATAGTTTTATAATATTGTGATTCTCAATATTGGGAGCCTCACTTACCGGGAGCGCATTTTGACAAAGCAGAGGTGCATTAAAGATGATGACAGGAAAATCATGGGAACTGTGCACTCGAATATCCAATATATACCTAGCAGACAAGGCTTCTTCCTGGGAGTGCAATTTCATTGAAGAACCATTTTTATTCATGTCAGATCACCTCTAAACTGTTAGACTGGAAGCCTTTGTGGTTGATGGAGGCCATAGGATTGACTGTGACTGCCATGTTTGACTGGGCACTATGCAGAAGGCAAGAGCATTTCTCACCCATATATAAACATCAGAAAGTCTACTAAAGTCAGTGGGGGCAAAATTGGACCTTGTTTCACCCATTTTTCAGGCATGAAATGGGGAAAAATAGGTATAATTTCATGTGGCTATGTTCCACGCTGCAAGGGTGCCTGAAATATGTTCGACGCCATATTGGCTTAGGCAATATTCAGGCGTCCCTGGTGGCTGCATTAAACAGGTGTTAGGCACCGATGTCATTGGTAGCACTCTCGCTTCTGGGTCAGAAGGTCATAGGTTCAAACCCTGTAGGGTGTTTTGGGGTTGTTCTCACCCTATTGATGGGTGCAGATATCTGGTCCCCGGTCTAGCCAAGGAACACTTATACCCTCACAGATCGGGGGTTCAGGAAAACGGGACTTATGCTAATGCACCTGTTGATGGATCACGTAGCTGAATAGCACAGAGACCACACAAACTCGGTGTTTGAATTGAATTGGAATGTTGGTTTTATTATACCGTCAGCACGAAGAAAATAACGATAAAAACGGTCCTACCCACAGTACATTGAGTTACACACACCCACTACAGTATTGAACTAAGAGGTTGGTGGGGACCCTGGAGACACCTATCACACACACACACACACACACACACACGTATGGTCGAGGCTCACCAATCCTTTGCACTTGCAGGTCTGGCTGACCGGTTCTCACACGTAGGGTTCATTGGTTTCGCTGAAAGCTGCTCTCCTCCTTGGAGAGCACAAACCAAGAGACAGCAAAAGCAAGGCTGCAAAACAAGAGAGCAGAACAAGAGGAAGAGGGGTTTCGAGCTTCCACATATACCCCTCTCTTACAATGGTCTTCCTCTCTTAAATAAGGCACTTCCATGCCTGTTTAAACAGTTCTTACAAAGTCCTTAAGAATCTTTGATGGCTTTTGATGGTCTCTCATCATGTTGCAATTGCTTCTCTCGATGGGCCATTGTTCATTCCGATTTGTTGAGCACTTGCCACACAAGGCTCCTTTTGTATCCCATGTTCTAGGTGTTGATCGGTTTTGCTTTAAAACAAAGACATGGCCCCACCATGTCTGGAGCAGTTGCCTCTTTCAATGGCCTACTGCCTTTCTGATCTTGACCACCTGCTGTAGGTTTTGTATTAAAACAGAGACATGTCTGAAGCAGTAATTCTCCCACTTCCACTGTGTGTGTTGTTGATTCATCTGGTGACCGCTCACCTATCCTTCCAGTTTAGGTTTTTGGTCAATGGCCAAAGTTTTACATCCTCAGGGAAAAGGTGGAATTCCCAGAATTCTTATAACCCCAGTCCAGAGACTTGAGCACATAATCTAGGCTAACACTGTAGTGCAGTAATGAGGGAGTGCTGCAGTGTTGGAGGTGCCGTCTTTTGGATGAAACGTTAAGGATGCGGCCCTCTTTGCCCTCTCAAGTGGGCGTAAAAGATCCCATGCCACTATTCAAAGAAGAGCGAGAGAGTTTTTCCGGTATCCTGGCCAACATTTATCCCTCAACTAACATCTAAAACAAATTTTGTGGTCATTTATTTCATTACTGTTCGTGGGACCTTGCTGTGCACAAATTGGCTGTCGCATTTCCTACGTTATGGCAGTGACTACATTTCAAAAGTATTTTATTGTCTGTAAAGCACTTGGAATGTACTGAAGTCATAAAAAGTGCTATATAAATGCAAGACTTTTTTTTAATTAGAGGCCTAATGCCTGCTTAAGGACTTCTCTGAAATTGTTCAGAAACTGAGCAGAGCATGCTCCACTTTTCCGTTTATTTCCCCTTAAAGATAAGTTTTTTCTTTTTAACTTACCTTAATGTGGAACCAGGAGGGGCAGGAATGTTTCTCCTGATTCCACTGCACTACTGCGGGCGGTTGGCAGCCGACACGCTCCCCTCCCTTTTGCCTCCCCCGCCCTAGGTCCTACCTGCGGGCCGCTGCCAGCAATCAGAGGAAACCAGTGAGGTGCCTCAGGAGGTCTGCCAGGCACCTGCAGCCTGCCTGACTTATTCATTTGAAGTTTGAAGCCTGATTTTGGACGAGCTTCGGGGCTTCGGCTTTTGGTGTGTGCATTGATTATTTTGGGTCTGAAAATGGGTCTAAACAAATTTACAAATTTCTCCCCCAGTGTCCTTCACAAGTCTTGCAGTTTATTGGACGGTGTCTATGAAATACATCTGAAGAAATAATTTTAAAATTCTTGTAGACTCGTTCAGCCTTTTGTTGTTTTACAGGTATTCATACTAACAGTATCTTGCTGTTTTCTTTCGCTTGTGTATAATTACAAATCTTGTAAATAAAGTCAGTTATTAGTTTTAGGCTGTACATCTGACAGCATGGTGTTTTCTGCTATTTGGAGAGGACAGGAGTAATTGATGGGCAGCCTGCGCAAACTTTGCTGCAAAAGAACTTGATGAAAGGATAGTTGTTAATCCTGCGACACTCCCGTTCACGACAAGCATAAGGTTAAGTTTCAAATCACAGGGGTCACAGGTCTGCTTATAGAAACTACAATTTGCTGTGAACATGAATAAACAGTGTTGGGAATCCGATTGTAACAATACTCAATGATGGCCTAGAGCTGAAGGAAGCCAGCAATGGCATGGAATTGTTACTGTCTCTGCAACTGTTGCCCACACTTTTATGGAAATGAATGAAATGACAATTCTTCTGAGAGAATACCTCAGTCAAATTTTGATAGATGTGGCCGTGACAAATTGGAACATTTTGCTATTAGATTATTTATTTGGTTTATGTTTTACTGATCACAGTACAAGTGGTTAAAAAAAATCAAGGTTCATTTGCACACGATGGCCAGCCTGTATGATATACAACAGCTCAGGATTTAGTCAGGTTGTCTGTGGGAAGTGCATATGTAATTAGTAATTCTGTAGTGGATGGTATGTTCCATTGTGCTCCAAAATGCTATTGCAAACAGGTGACAATTATATTGTTACAGCAGTAATGAGGTAGAGATCAAGAAATTCTGTTTAAGAACCAATATTCTGTTCATC
Source organism: Heptranchias perlo (assembly GCF_035084215.1). Classification (NCBI taxonomy): domain Eukaryota; kingdom Metazoa; phylum Chordata; class Chondrichthyes; order Hexanchiformes; family Hexanchidae; genus Heptranchias; species Heptranchias perlo. The sequence goes on from NC_090332.1 coordinate 43,943,466, forward strand.
ATTTAAACTATTATTTAGGCGGCTGTTGATCTAATCTAGTTATGAGAGCTACAGTTTGTTAATCTCTTTTATTCTGACACATCTTCATAGCATCTTGAATAGGTTGTACCAGTTACCTAGCACAGGTCAATGAATTATGCTATCCTGCACGAGCAAATCTTGGTTAACAGCTATTTCTGGGGTGAGACATGGATCGGTCATGTGAGAAAGCGGTAGCACCAAGGATTCTTTGTAGTTCCTTTGATGGAAAGCTTTGTAGCATGGAGTTTCTGAATGTGGGCTTATATGGAGCCGTTCCTGCCCAGTTCAGCCTTTAGTCTAAGGCCAAAAGAAAGGGTGCACTTGATCTGGCTTTGTGGTGGTGTTGTGCCACATAAAAAATGACCAACCATTTACAAGGATCAATGCTATCTTAAGCAAAGCTCAGGAGAAGTATCTTCGGTGTTTTGAATTTCAAGATGAATAGCAAAGTTTGTAAACTATTGTAAATATAATGTGGAGATGCCGGTGATGGACTGGGGTTGACAATTGTAAACAGTTTTACAACACCAAGTTATAGTCCAACAAATTTATTTTAAGTTTCACAACCTTTCGGAGGCTTCCTCCTTCCTCAGGTGAATGGTGTGGAAATGAAATTTTCGAATCCTTCGCATTTGTAAATTACAGAACAATGCCTGGTGATTACTGCCCGTTGCAAAGGCAATCACAGTGAGCAGACAGAGAGGTGTCACCTAAAAGGCCACCGAATATACAAACCCCCCAAAAAAAAGAGAGAGAGAGAGAGAGAGAAGGAAGACAGTCAATGACCTGTTATATTAAAAACAGATAACATTTGTTCGCTGGTGGGTTACGTGTAGTGTGACATGAACCCAAGATCCCGGTTGAGGCCGTCCTCATGGGTGCGGAACTTGGCTATCAATTTCTGCTCGACGATTTTGCATTGTCGTGTGTCTCGAAGGCTGCCTTGGAGTATGCTTACCCGAAGGTCGGTGGCTGAATGTCCATGACTGCTGAAGTGTTCCCCATTTTCATCCATTTTCGCAGCGTCTGCATGGTCTCGCCAATGTACCATGCTCCGGGGCATCCTTTCCTGCAACGTATGAGGTAGACAACGTTGGCCGAGTCACAGGAGTATGAACCGTGCACCTGGTGGGTGGTGTCCTCTCGTGTGATGGTGGTATCTGTGTCGATGATCTGGCATGTCTTGCAGAGGTTACCGTAGCAGGGTTGTGTGGTGTCGTGGACGCTGTTCTCCTGAAAGCTGGGTAATTTGCTGCGAACGATGGTTTGTTTGAGGTTGGGTGGCTGTTTAAAGGCGAGTAGTGGAGGTGTGGGGATGGCCATAGCGAGGTGTTCGTCGTCATTTATGACATGTTGAAGGCTGCGGAGAACATGGCGTAGTTTCTCCGCTCCGGGGAAGTACTGGACGACGAAGGGTACTCTGTTGGTTGCGTCCCGTGTTAGTCTTCTGAGGAGGTCTACGCGATTTTTCGCTGTGGCCCGTCGGAACTGTCGATCGATGAATCGAGCATCATATCCCGTTCTTACTAGGGCGTCTTTCAGCGTCTGTAGGTGTCCATCGCGTTCCTCCTCGTCTGAGCAGACCCTGTGTATTCGCAGGGCCTGTCCATAGGGGATGGCCTCTTTGACGTGGTTAGGGTGGAAGCTGGAAAAGTGGAGCATCGTGAGGTTGTCCGTGGGCTTGCGGTAGAGTGAGGTGCTGAGGTGCCCGTCTTTGATGGAGATTCGTGTGTCCAAGAAAGAAACTGATTCTGAGGAGTAGTCCATGGTGAGCTTGATGGTGGGATTGAACTTGTTGATGTTAACGTGTAGTCTCTTTAGTGATTCCTCACCGTGGGTCCATAGAAAGAAAATGTCGTCGATGTATCTGGTGTATAGTGTTGGTTGGAGGTCCTGTGCAGTGAAGAAGTCCTGCTCGAACTTGTGCATGAAAATGTTGGCGTATTGGGGTGCGAATTTGGTCCCCATGGCTGTTCCGTGTGTTTGGGTAAAGAACTGGTTATTGAAGGTGAAGACATTGTGATCCAGGATGAAGCGGATGAGTTGTAGGATGGCGTCTGGAGATTGGCTGTTGTTGGTGTTGAGTATTGATGCTGTCGCAGCGATGCCGTCATCGTGGGGGATACTGGTGTAGAGTGCCGAGACGTCCATCGTGGTGAGAAGTGTTCTTGGTTCAACTGGTCCGTGGGTACTGAGTTTTTGTAGAAAGTCTGTAGTGTCGCGACAGAAGCTGGGGGTTCCCTGCACGATGGGTTTCAGGATGCCCTCGATGTATCCAGAGAGGTTCTCACACAGGGTTCCGTTGCCTGATACGATAGGACGTCCGGGTGTGTTGGCTTTGTGTATCTTTGGGAGGCAGTAGAAGTCTCCCACGTGGGGAGTACGTGGGATGAGAGTGTGGAGGATGTTTTGAAGGTCTGGATCGAAGGTCTTGATCAGTTTGTTGAGCTGATGGGTGTGTTCTTTGGTCGGGTCTGTGGGTAACCGTCTGTAGTGTTCCTGGTTGTCCAGTTGTCGGTGTGCTTCTTTGCAATAGTCCGTTCTGTTCTGTATGACGATGGCTCCTCCTTTGTCCGCTGGTTTGATGACGATGTTGCGGTTGGTCTTGAGAGCTTTGATGGCGTTGCGTTGTGCTCGGGTGACATTCTGGACTGTCTTCCGAGTGCGGCTGATGAATCTGGCATAGACGCATTTCCTGACAGCTTGAGCATACATGTCAAGCTTAGGGCAGCGACCCTCCGGAGGAGTCCAGTGTGACTCTTTCCTCTTCGGTTGCTGTACCGCGGATCCCTCTGTCTGCTGTTCCGGATCGTTGATTGTCTCATTGGGTTCGCTGCTGAAATCTTGGGGTTTGTGGTAGAATTCCCGGAGCCTCATTCTCCTGATGAATTCCTCTGTGTCTGCCGTGAGACTAGTGGGGTCCATTTTGGTAGTGGGGCAGAAATTGAGCCCTCGGCTGAGAACTTCGATTTCGTCTGGTTGAAGGGTGTGGTCGGACAAATTGACGATAGACTTCCCTGTGGTTGCAACCGTGGTACCAGGGGAAGCTTGGTCGATGCTGGTGGTGATGCCGAGTTTCTCAAGCTTCCTGCTCTTGGTTTTCATGTCGGCAGCGTAGTTCCGTTGCCTCGTCTGTTTGGCGGTGTCTCGTAGCTGGTCTGCTGTGTCCTGAGTACAGGTTGAGAGTATGGACTCTATCTTAGTTTCGAGGTTGTGGCGTCTGCTGTAGAGTTGGTGTATGAGATGGTTGCGGAGTGTGCGAGAGGTATGACGGCAGAGTCTCTCAGCGTAATCCGAGTTGTATGTGGACTTGAGTGGGTTCGTGATCTGTAGTCCTTTCGGGATCTTGTCTGCTTTCTTGCAGCTCGGTAAAAACTTGATGTCTGTGTCTAAATGCGCGATCTTCTTGGATATCCTTTCCACTGTGAGCCGGCAGTTTGTGGTGTCGATGGTAGCCATGATGTGGAGATGCCGGTGATGGACTGGGGTTGACAATTGTAAACAATTTTACAACACCAAGTTATAGTCCAACAAATTTATTTTAAGTTTCACAAGGGACGCAACCAACAGAGTACCCTTCGTCGTCCAGTACTTCCCCGGAGCGGAGAAACTACGCCATGTTCTCCGCAGCCTTCAACATGTCATTAATGATGACGAACACCTCGCTATGGCCATCCCCACACCTCCACTACTCGCCTTTAAACAGCCACCCAACCTCAAACAAACTATCGTTCGCAGCAAATTACCCAGCTTTCAGGAGAACAGCGTCCACGACACCATACAACCCTGCCACGGTAACCTCTGCAAGACATGCCAGATCATCGACACAGATACCACCATCACACTAGAGGACACCACCCACCAGGTGCACGGTTCATACTCCTGTGACTCGGCCAACGTTGTCTACCACATACGTTGCAGGAAAGGATGCCCCGGAGCATGGTACATTGGCGAGACCATGCAGACGCTGTGAAAACGGATGAACGGACACTGCGCAACAATCGCCAGACAGGAGGGTTCTCTCCCTGTCGGGGAACACTTCAGCAGTCATGGACATTTAGCCACCGACCTTCGGGTTAGCATACTCCAAGGCAGCCTTCGAGACACACGACAACGCAAAATAGTCGAGCAGAAATTGATAGCCAAGTTCCGCACCCATGAGGACGGCCTCAACCGGGATCTTGGGTTCATGTCACACTACACGTAACCCCACCAGCGAACAAATGTTATCTGTTTTTAATATAACAGGTCATTGACTGTCTTCCTTCCCTCTCTCTCTCTCTTTTTTTGGGGGGTTTGTATATTCGGTGGCCTTTTAGATGACACCTCTCTATCTGCTCACTGTGATTGCCTTGGCAATGGGCAGTAATCACCAGGCATTGTTCTGTGATTTACAAATGCGAAGGATTCGAAAATTTCATTTCCACACCATTCACCTGAGGAAGGAAGAAGCCTCCGAAAGGTTGTGAAACTTAAAATAAATTTGTTGGACTATAACTTGGTGTTGTAAAATTGTTTACAATTGTAAATATACTAGCCCTGAAATTCCTCAGGTTCCAGTCCTGGCAGTTATGTAGTGCCCTCCAGTGCTGATCCTACTGGAGTTTGTGGGGTCAGTGAGAGGTCCCCCTTTTGCATGGAGCAGGTGGGCATAAGCGCCACTTCAAGCACATCTCTGGCCTCTGCCTGTCTAATGCCTGTGGAAACTCTGGCTATCTTATAAGGCCTAGCCCAACATGGCCAATGTTCAACGGCCCCCTGAGGAAGGTCTGCATATTTAAATAAAATGCTGAGATCTTCAGGACTCCAGTACTCGACTTGCCTGTCTTAAATCCCATTGATGGGGCCCACATGTACACTCTTGGTGGCCATTATTCCTCTACTCATTGGGTATACTGATCATCACTGCAACGCTAGGTCCGTACTGCAGAACAGAAGTGAGAACCCTCGAAGTAGAGAGTCCCCATCCTGGCCCTGGCCTCAGCCCATCATTTACTTTGTAAGGAGCGAACAGAAGTTCTGCCCCCTACAAGCCTTTCACAAGGCACTGAGGAATCTCCCGAAAATCATGAACACCTGACGTAACTGGATCTCTGCCATTTGCTGGGAGGGGTTATATGGAATCATAGAATTACATAGAATCTATAGCACTGAAACAGGCCATTCAGCCCAACTGGTATACGCCCATGTTTATATTTCATATAATCCTCCTTCCACTTTAATTACCTCCTCCCACCACGGCCCTGCCCTCTCTTCCCTTCTGCCTCATGTATGCATCAGGTCTCCCCTTAAATCCATTAATGCTCTCTGCTTCAACCACTCAATATGGCAGCAAGTTTCACATTCTCACTACTCTCTATGTAAAGAAATTGCTCTTTATTTGATCTGTTAGTGGCTAGTTCCAGTAAGCTAGAGAAAAGTGGCAAGTGTTCTCTGCAGTGGGGTCTCACTCTTTTCCTCACCAATTGTGCAGGTTAAGACGTGCTCTGGTTCATAGGGGACACGAGGTCTGCCTACAGCATTGGTCAGTGATGCTGAACCCAAGTAGAATTCTAGTGTAAAATGCTAAAGTGTAACAGGTAATGCTTGGAATATCCTCTCCAGGTGACTGAAATGATCCAATATCAACAAGGTTGGGGCTTCTATAACCATCACAGCCTTTGCCAGAGCAATTCTAGTTCCAGGTGTGACCTTCAAGTCCTTTGCTACCATTTGCTACTGTTCAGAAATTGCCCATCTGAACAGCCTCAACTTCTTCTGATTCTGACCCTGTAGATCTTTTTGTTGGGATATGGCCTTCGACTGAAAATCCTGCTGTCAAGCGCCCTCACCTCCCATGCATCCCATTCTTTTGTCTAGCAGAATGAAGGCAGCCATAACAGGAGAAAAATGCATTTTTCTGTCCTTTTTTTTATTCGTTCATGGGATGTGGGCTTCGCTGGCAAGGCCAGCATTTGTTCCCCATCCCTAATTGCCCTTGAGAAGGTGGTGGTGAGCCGCCTTCTTGAACCGCTGCAGTCCGTGTGGTGAAGGTTCTCCCACAGTGCTGTTAGGAAGGGAGTTCCAGGATTTTGACCCAGCGACGATGAAGGAACGGCAATATATTTCCAAGTCGGAATGGTGTGTGACTTGGAGGGTAACGTGCAGGTGGTGTTGTTCCCATGTGCCAACTGCTGTTGTCTTTCTAGGTGGTAGAGGTCGCGGGTTTGGGAGGTGCTGTCGAAGAAGCCTTGGCGAGTTGCCGCAGTGCATCTTGTGGACGGTGCACACTGCAGCCATAGTGCGCCGGTGGTGAAGGGAGTGAATGTTTAGGGTGGTGGATGGGGTGCCAATCAAGCGGGCTGCTTTGTCCTGGATGGTGTCAAGCTTCTTGAGTGTTGTTGGAGCTGCACTCATCCAAGCAAGTGGAGAGTATTCCATCACACTCCTGACTTGTGCCTTGTAGATGGTGGAAAGGCTTTGGGGAGTCAGGAGGTGAGTCACTCGCCGCAGAATACCCAGCCTCTGACCTGCTCTTGTAGCGACAGTATTTATATGGCTGGTCCAGTTAAGTTTCTGGTCAATGGTGACCCCCAGGATGTTCATGGTGGGGGATTCGGCGATGGTAATGCCATTGAATGTCAAGGGGAGGTGGTTAGACTCTCTTGTTAGAGATGGCCATTGCCTGTCACTTGTCTGGTGCGAATGTTAATTGCCACTTATCTGCCCAAGCCTAGATATTGTCCAGGTCTTGCTGCATGTGGGCTCGGACTGCTTCATTATCTGAGGGGTTGCTAATGGAACTGAACACTGTGCAATCATCAGCGAACATCCCCATTTCTGACCTTGTGATGGAGGGAAGATTATTGATGAAGCAGCTGAAGATGGTTAGGGCCTAGGACACTGCCCTGAGGAACTCCTGCAGCAATGTTCTGGGGCTGAGTTGTATTGGCCTCCAACAACCACTACCATTTTCCTTTATGCTAGGCATGACTCCAGCCACTGGAGAGTTTTCCCCCTGATTCCCATTGACTTCAAATTTACTAGGGTTCATTGGTGCCACACTCGGTCAAATGCTGCCTCGATGTCAAGGGCAGTGACTCTCACCTCACCTCTGGAATTCAGCTCTTTTGTCCATGTTTGGACCAACGCTGTAATGAGGTCTGGAGCCGAGTGGTCCTGGCGGAACCCAAACTGAGCATCAGTGAGCAGGTTATTGGTGAGTAAGTGCCGCTTGATGGCACTGTCGACGATACCTTCCATCACTTTGCTGATGATTGAGAGTAGACTGATGGGGCGGTAATTGGCTGGATTGAATTTGTTCTGCTTTTTGTGGACAGGACATATCTGGGCAATTTTCCACATTGTTGGGTAGATGCCAGTGTTGTAGCTGTACTGGAACAGCTTGGCTAGAGGCGCAGCTAGTTCTGGAGCACAAGACTTCAGCACTACAGCCGGGATGTTGTCGGGGCCCACGGCCTTTGCTGTATCCAGTAAACTCAGCCGTTTCTTGATATCACGTGGAGTGAATCGAATTGGCTGAAGACTGGCTTCTGTGATGGTGGGGATATCAGGAGGAGGCCGAGATGGATCATCCACTCAGCACTTCTGGCTGAAGATGGTTGCAAACGCTTCAGCCTTGTCTTTTGCACTCACGTGCATGTTGCTTCCGCTGTTTAGCATGCAAGTAGTCCTGAGTTGTAGCTTCACTAGGTTGGCACCTCATTTTTAGGTACGCCTGGTGCTGCTCCTGGCAAGCTCTTGTACACTCCTCATTGAACCAGGGTTGATCCCCTGGCTGGTTGGTAATGGTAGAGTGAGGAATATGCCGGGCCATGAGGTTACAGATTGTGCTGGAATACAATTCTGCTGCTGCTGATGGCCCACAGCACCTCATGGATGCCCAGTTTTGAGCTGCTAGATCTGTTCTGAATCTATCCCATTTAGTGATTTATAATATTGGCTAGAGGCGCAGCTAGTTCTGGAGCACAAGTCTTCAGCACTACAGCCGGGATGTTGTCGAGGCCCACAGCCTTTGCTGTATCCAGTACACTCAGCCGTTTCTTGATATCACGTGGAGTGAATCGAATTGGCTGAAGACTGGCTTCTGTGATGGTGGGGATATCAGGAGGAGGCCGAGATGTGATTTATAAATGCGAGAGGTTCGAGGATTTATTGACATTCACCTGAGGAAGGAGGAAGCCTCCGAAAGCTTGTGAATTTTAAAATAAAATTGTTGGACTATAACTTGGTGTTGTAAAATTGTTTACAATTATCCCATTTAGCACAGTGGTAGTGCCACACAACACGTTGGATGGTATCCTCAGTGCGAAGACAGGACTTCGTCTCCACGAGGACTGTGTGGTGGTCACTCCTACCAATATTGTCATGGACAGATGCATTTGCGACAGGTAGATTGGTGAGGATGAGGTCAAGTAAGTTTTTCCCTCGTGTTGGTTCGCCCATCACCTGCCGCAGGCCCAGTCTGGCAGCTATGTCCTTCAGGACTTGGCCAGCTCGGTCAGCAGTGGTGCTACCGAGCCACTCTTGGTGATGGACATTGAAGTCCCCCACCCAGAGTACATTCTGTGCCCTTGCTGCCCTCAGTGCTTCCTCCAAGTGTTGCTCAACATGGAGGAGGACAGATTCATCAGCTGAAGTAGGGCAGTAGGTGGTAATCAGCAGGAGGTTTCCTTGCCCATGTTTGACCTGATGCCATGAGATTTCATGGGGTCCGGAGTCAATGTTGAGGACTCCCAGGGCCATTCCCTCCTGACTGTATATCATTGTACCGCCAGCTCTGGTGGTCTGTCCTGCTGGTGAGACAGGACATACCCAGGGGATGGTGATGGAAGAGTTTGGGATGTTGGCTGAAAGGTATGATTCTGTGAGTATGGCTCTGTCAGGCTTTTGCTTGACAGCTCTCCCAATTTTGGCTGGATGTTAGATGAAGGAGGACTTTGCAGGGTCGACTGGGCTTGGTTTGCCTTTGTCGTGTCGAGTGCCTGGTGGTCCATCCGGTTTTATTCTTATTATGACTTTTTTGAAGCAAGGTTTTACAACTGAGTGGCTTGCTTGGCCATTTCAGAGGGCATTTAAGAATCAACCACATTGCTATGGGTCTGGAGTCACATATAGGTCAGACCGGGTAAGGACAGCAGGTTTCCTTTCCTAAAGGGCATTTTGTGAACCAGATGGGTTTTTACGACAATCCAGTAGTTTCATGGCCACCATTACTGATACTAGTATTTTAATTCCAGATTTTATTTAATTAATTGAATTTAAATTTCCCAGCTGCTGTGGCGAGATTTGAATTTAGGACCCCGGATTATTAGTCCGGGCCTCTGGATTACTAGTCCAGTAACATAACCACTATGCTATCGTACCCGGTGAGTTCCATGAAGATTTGATTTGATTAGCACCAGCTCTGGGCTGGAATTATAGATGACAGTGCTTCAGCCCCATTAAATACACGGAGATTGACCTGCTTTCATTATTTCTCTCCCAGTCATAAGGATTTTCACAAAACCTTCTTTAACCCAGATTGATGTCTAAAACTGGCACCTTCCATTGCCAACAGACAACAGTGTCAAATAATGCAGCACTGCTTTTTCCTGATGTCACTGCACTGTTGCCAAAATCTGATACCTTAAAACCCAATCTCTGTGACTGAGCAAATAAAATATGTGTAAGATTTGGTTTTAATTTATTTTCAAAATGCAGAAGATAGGCAGATTTTACTTAAAGACCATAGCAACATATTTTCCCCAGGGTGGAGTTGTAATCATCAAGTTGTTGGATATCTGTTCTAGTCAGTGAAGCATTATTCACCCTTTGCACCCCATGTTGGAGCTAAGCACTCTCTAACACTAGTCGGATAGCTGCCGGATAACATTGTATCTTAGCACCAACTGCAGAAGAGTACCCCTTATTGCATTCTGTTATTTCCATGTCCAACAATAGGCACCTTGGAACCTCTGCATGAGACTGACAACCTAATGTCAATTAGTCCTGAATTATAGCCATTTGTACCCACTAGGTACAGTGCAAAATTCGTACAACCCTTATAACCATCAGAAAGAGGAAACTTATCTAATCTGTCTGGGTTGGAGTTGGATCCAGGTCCCAGAGGTGAAAGAATAATGTTCTAGCCTAGTGCACCATCAAGTCGCATAAGTTAATTTTTAAGAATGCAAATTTGAGTATACTTGCCACTGATTTTAACTTTGCAGCTCTGGGTTTCTGCCAATCATAAAGACAGAACTCAGGGGTTAATTAGTAAGTATCTACAGGCAAAAAGCAGAGGGTAGTGGCATGGATGTGCAAAATACATGTTCTTGAAATTGATGCCCACTGTGAAAATTTCAATATTTTCACAACAGAGACGTTTTTTAACCATGTTTTTAACCTTGTTTGTATCCTATTTAGGATAGGATTACATTTGCTTATCTGACAAATGTAATCATGAGGCAATCTTGTGACACTTCAGCTTTAGTTAGTACATTGAAAAACACATGAAGCAAACTATTCCTGGAAACTTTACTTAGGAAAAAATCTCTGTACTATCTCTCATGCTTAATCACAAGCAGCAGAGCTCCACATATCCATGGCTATACAATTTGACACTTTGCTATCAGGTGAGTCAAGGCTTACATCCTACACAGTGCAAAACTGGCACTGGAATCCAGAATGGCTTGGCCAATTTTATAATCAGGTTTATTACACTGGTTATAGTGTTTCAGTGTTGGTTTCACTACAGATGATTCAGTATTCTTTTCTTGGAATAAAAATAAACTTTGATCTTTTTGACAAGCAACTTTCTCAAGTACAACTTTCATCTGGCAGATTAATTTTCTTCTTTCGCTAATTTGGCTCTTTTGATAAGAAATTATCAAGGATATACTAAATTTAAGCTCTACACAAAAATGTTAAAGGTTGTTCCTTGCAAAATACAGCTTTCTGATTACACAACCATAATATTAACTTTTAAGTCTTCGCGCTTTGGCTCCTCAGGCCCTCATGTAATATACCCAGGAAAGCTACTTAAAGAGACTATCTGGTTTAGCACTGATATCTGGTCAAAGTATTGAAAAAAAAGCACTGATACCATAGCAAGAAATCCAAAGCCTTTATCATCTTTCCAGACTGGAAACCATAATCCATGCCAAATCACAGGTATTAGATAGTTGGAAGCAATAGGCACAGCCCTGGTTCCATTCTACTTTGTCTCCATCCCCTCTCTCTCTCTCTCTCTCCAACTGTTCACTTTTCTGTCGAGAGCTTGCCCTAGATTTCTAATCACATCTAGTACCATGGAACCATGCTTATATGGAGTTTTGTAAACAATTTTACAACACCAAGTTATAGTCCAGCAATTTTATTTTAAATTCACAAGCTTTCGGAGGCTACCTCCTTCGTCAGGTGAACGATGTGAAAATGAAATCCTCGAGATGAAATCGCATTTATAATTCACAGAACAATGCTTGGTGAGTACAGACAGTTTTTTCAACTGCCCGTTGCCAAGGCAATCAGTGTGCAGACAGACAGGTGTTACCTGCCAGGTCTCACAGAATATACAAATCACCAAAAAAAAACAACAAACAAAAAATAACAGAGATAGAGAGGTAGAAACATAGAAAAGACAGCAACTGACCCGTTATATTAAAAACAGATAACATTTGTTCGCTGGTGGGGTAACGTGTAGCGTGACATGAACCCAAGATCCCGGTTGAGGCCGTCCTTATGGGTGCGGAACTTGGCTATCAATTTCTGCTCGACGATTTTGCGTTGTCGTGTGTCTCGAAGGCCGCCTTGGAGTACGCTGACCCGAAGGTCGGTGGATGAATGTCCATGACTGCTGAAGTGTTCCCCGACTGGGAGGGAACCCTCCTATTTGGCGATTGTTGCGCGGTGTCCGTTCATCCGTTGTCGCAGCATCTGCATGGTCTCGCCAATGTACCATGCTCTGGGGCATCCTTTCCTGCAACGTATGAGGTAGACAACGTTGGCCGAGTCACAGGAGTATGAACCATGCACCTGGTGGGTGGTGTCCTCTCGTGTGATGGTGGTATCTGTGTCGATGATCTGGCATGTCTTGCAGAGGTTACCGTGGCAGGGTTGTGTGGTGTCGTGGACGCTGTTGTCTTGAAAGCTAGGTAATTTGCTGCGAACGATGGTCTGTTTGAGGTTGGGTGGCTGTTTCAAGGCGAGTAGTGGAGGTGTGGGGATGGCCATAGCGAGGTGTTTGTCCTCATTGATGACATGTTGAAGGCTGCGGAGAACATGGCGTATTTTCTCCGCTCCGGGGAAGTACTGGACGACGAAGGGTACTCTGTTGGTTGCGTCCCGTGTTAGTCTCCTGAGGAGGTCTATGCGATTTTTTGCTGTGGCCCGTCGGAACTGTCGATCGATGAGTCGAGCGTCATATCCCGTTCTTACTAGGGCATCTTTCAGCGTATGTAGGTGTCCATCGCGTTCCTCCTCGTCTGAGCAGACCCTGTGTATTCGCAGGGCCTGTCCATAGGGGATGGCCTCTTTGACGTGGTTAGGGTGGAAGCTGGAAAAGTGGAGCATCGTGAGGTTGTCCGTGGGCTTGCGGTAGAGTGAGGTGCTGAGGTGCCCGTCTTTGATGGAGATTCGTGTGTCCAAGAAAGAAACTGATTCTGAGGAGTAGTCCATGGTGAGCTTGATGGTGGGATGGAACTTGTTGATGTTATCGTGTAGTCTCTTTAGTGATTCCTTGCCGTGGGTCCATAGAAAGAAAATGTCGTCGATGTATCTGGTGTATAGTGTTGGTTGGAGGTCTTGTGCAGTGAAGAAGTCCTGCTCGAACTTGTGCATGAAAATGTTGGCGTATTGGGGTGCGAATTTGGTCCCCATGGCTGTTCCGTGTGTTTGGGTAAAGAACTGGTTATTGAAGGTGAAGACATTGTGATCCAGGATGAAGCGGATGAGTTGTAGGATGGCTTCCGGAGATTGGCTGTTGTTGGTGTTGAGTATTGATGCTGTCGCAGCGATGCCGTCATCGTGGGGGATACTGGTGTATAGTGCCGAGACGTCCATCGTGGTGAGAAGTGTTCCTGGTTCAACTGGTCCGTGGGTACTGAGTTTTTGTAGGAAGTCTGTAGTGTCGTGACAGAAGCTGGGGGTTCCCTGTACGATGGGTTTCAGGATGCCTTCGATGTATCCAGAGAGGTTCTCACACAGGGTTCCGTTGCCTGATACGATAGGACGTCCGGGTGTGTTGGCTTTGTGTATCTTTGGGAGGCAGTAGAAGTCTCCCACGCGGGGAGTACGTGGGATGAGAGTGCGTAGGATGCTTTGAAGGTCTGGATCGAAGGTCTTGATCAGTTTGTTGAGCTGGTGGGTGTGTTCTTTGGTCGGATCTGCGGGTAACCGTCTGTAGTGTTCCTGGTTGTCCAGTTGTCGGTATGCTTCTTTGCAATAGTCCGTTCTGTTCTGTATGACTATGGCTCCTCCTTTGTCCGCTGGTTTGATGACGATGTTGCGGTTGGTCTTGAGAGCGTTGATGGCGTTGCGTTGTGCTCGGGTGACATTCTGGACTGTCTTCTGAGTGCGGCTGATGAATCTGGCATTGACGCATTTCCTGACAGCTTGAGCATACATGTCCAGCTGAGGGCAGCGACCCTCCGGAGGAGTCCAGTTTGACTCTTTCCTCTTCGGTTGCTGTACCGCGGATCCCTCTGTCTGCTGTTCCGGATCGTCGATTGTCTCATTGGGTTCGCTGCTGAAATCTTGGGGTTTGTGGTAGAATTCCCGGAGCCTCATTCTCCTGATGAATTCCTCTGTGTCCGCCGCAAGACTAGTGGGGTCCATTTTGGTAGTTGGGCAGAAATTGAGCCCTCGGCTGAGAACTTCGATTTCGTCTGGTTGAAGGGTGTGGTCGGACAAATTGACAATAGACTTCCCTGTGGTTGCAACCGTGGTACCAGGGGAAGCTTGGTCGATGCTGGTGGTGATGCCGAGTTTCTCAAGCTTCCTGCTCTTGGTTTTCATGTAGGCAGTGTAGTTCCGTTGCCTCGTCTGTTTGGCGGTATAACGTAGCTGGTCTGCTGTGTCCTGAGTACAGGTTGAGAGTATGGACTCTATCTTGGTTTCGAGGTTGTGGCGTCTGCTGTAGAGTTGGTGTATGAGATGGTTGCGGAGTGTGCGAGAGGTACGGCGGCAGAGTCTCTCAGCGTAATCAGAGTTGTATGTGGACCTGAGTGGGTTCGTGATCTGGAGTCCTTTCGGGATCTTGTCTGCTTTCTTGCAGCTCTGTAAAAACTTGATGTCTGTGTCTAAATGCGCGATCTTCTTGGATATCCTTTCCACTGTGAGCCGGCAGTTTGTGGTGTCGATGGTAGTCATGATGTGGAGATGCCGGTGATGGACTGGGGTTGACAATTGTAAACAATTTTACAACACCAAGTTATAGTCCAGCAATTTTATTTTAAATTCACAAGCTTTCGGAGGCTACCTATATGGAGTTTGTCACTAGGGGGAGCTGTGCATTAACTACTATGTCCAGAACATAACTCTGATTGGCTGCATAAGCCTCTCCTTGGCTTAAAATGACAGCTGGTCTTTACTATGGATTTTGTGGGAGGACAGTTTGTAATTTAAAAGGCGCGGTTACTTTTCATGTAAGACACTGCTTTATTTATATACATTATACACAAAGGAATTGAAGATGTTGACTTATCAGTCCAACTGTGTTGTAAACTGCCATAAATCATTTTTGAGGGGTTAGAGGGGCTTAGCTTGAAAAGTTAATGTGCTACTTCTACATCTGTCCCTGATTAATTGGTGTACCTTTCTTTTACAATTAAATCTTTAATTCAAGGTAGTTGCAGTTCCAAGATGCAGTATTAGCAACCTTTCCATCTCTTACTTCATACAAAATATATTAAATGTGATAAAGCTAGAGTAACAAAAATATAACAGAAATGTAAATTTACATTCTTGTTGTAATGACCATGTTTTATTGGATTTTCTATTGATAACAGGAATGTACTGCACCCTGGCTGTTTTTAAAACTGGTGCTTCACAGAGCGTTTCTCTTTATTAGTATTCCACAGCTTATTGTCACCAAACGATGCCTGACAGCCTTTTATTGATACTAGTGGTATGTTTATTTGTGTCTGATTGTATGATAGATTAAGATATACAACTGGCAGACTACAGGTCTAAGATATTTTGGTAAAATGCAATAGGAAATTGCACCAAATCAACTTTTCTAAGGTTAATGCTGATTTGATGATTATTTTTAAAAAATTGGATGATTTTAAAAGCCAATTAAATAAACATGACTCTGCACAAACATTATCTGAAGAGTCTAAATGTTTTACTATATTGTAAAATGTATTAATGGCTGGCAAATGCTGAGGAAAGATGCAGAGTTCAAAAATGTCTTGCTCTTTATTTAATGATGCAAGCCAGAAGTACAAACCATGCTTATATTTGAACTGAAAATTTATGTTTATTGTAATTTGTGGCACAATCGCAACAATTAGTTCAGTAGAAACACTGGGAGTCATACAATCTGCATGAATTTTTACATTGTGAATGAATTTTAGAACAAAAGCTTTCACCTTGGAGTTGACTGGAATTATGAATGGGAGTTTCATATCGTTAAAATAAATGCCTAATGCAATTCACCTGTGCATTTTAGTTGTAAGTCAAAAGTCAGCCATGTATTAGGTAAGTAATTTAATATCTCCCACTGCATGAATTGACTTGGGCAGCTTTCACAATGAACATTGGGGATCGCATTTAGTTTGGATTATCGTGATCTAAACTGAATGTAACCTCAGTAGGGTTGAAAATATAAATGGGAATTCAGTGTTCTAAGTAGTCTTAAACCAAGCTCCCTGCTAAGTAGTTACAATTGAAGTGATTTACATGATCTTACTAAGAAATCTAAGCTGAATGGGAATCTGATACACAGCAGTCTCCTTGAGAAGTGATTCTAGTGCTGGAGGTTAGGGTGGAGATAAGTTGGCAAACTATAAAAGCAAGTCCCAGGAACAGTGAAAGGTTGGAGACACCTGATAAATGTATAGTGAAAATGCCAATGGGAAATGTCAAACAAATCAGGTCACTACAAATCAGATTACTTGAGAACTTCAATAAAACAAAGTTAAATTATGCATTCTCACTTCAGAGAATGTACAGTGGGAACTACGTTAGTAATATCTTCCTGTGACCTACATAGAAAAGGAACTGATTCATAGCCACAGAGAATCTTTAGGTACTCACATAATTGTGATCCTACATTTTTTCTTTGACCTATGAGAAGTAATGTGATTGGAATACAGTATTCAGAGTCATTTGGAATTAGCTTACCAAGTAATTCTTCAGATGGTTACCGATCAACTGATAATGTATGAATTACATTATCCAACCTAGATCCAGTCAAGGACTTTTGGCGTTCAACTGTCAACAGACAAAAAAGATCATGACTTGTGACACAGACTGCCATAGGTAGCTATTTCTGAGTATGATTTAGTATCCAACAATATGATCAACTGACATACTGTAAGTTGCACTACACTGGGTGGTGTACCCTCGATAAATGGAAAACAAATTCCTTAAGGGACGATTTTAACCCTAACCATGTGGCTGAAACCAGGCAGGCAGTTAAAATCGATTGGCTGACTTACTCACCAACATCCCTCACCTATCCTGCTATCTGGAATTTTAACCTGCTCTTCTGACCAGGCAGCAAGGACGCTCACATGAAGCTTTCAGGATCCTTCTTTAAATATGTAGATCGGGTCCAATGACATAATTGGGCCCCGACTGCAATTTTAACTTGTGTGTTATTCTGGTAAACTTCAAGGCTGACAATTGTTGGGTGGATTGTTCAATAGTGTGATTCAGCAAGATCTGCAAAGTATAGGGATAGAATGGCATGCAGCCTGAAGATTGTCCTGGGGATTCATTGTTCTTATGGAGCTATAGATTTTAAAAAACAAGCTGTGTTGTCAATAATAAGTGAGATATTTCTGAATATTCATTAATTATTAAGTAATCATTAAGCAAGATTCACAGCAGTATTTGAAGGAATTAAAGGCACTTAAAGGAAGGTACTAAAAGAAACATTTCTCCATAAGCTTTAATTCTCTCTAACAAATCTTAAAGATATTTCTCATACTGGTAAATCAATATCGTCAGAGTCTCCTTTTTAGGACTCATTTCTAGAGGCAAAAGGGAGTCAAATTTTAAAAAGTACTCTGGCTTATTTGACACATAAGTACTGTATACTGAAATTATAAAAGTTGCGATATACAAAACCTGCTTCTTTAGTGTTATTTTTATTAATTTTCTAAAGTTAGAGCTCCTACCAATTAATATACTAATGGGCTACAAAGGCAAATTTAGAACAGCAAATTGACAAAGACACTACGGGCTCAATTTTAAAATTAAATTGCGGGTGCGTTGGGGCTTGGAAGGGGGAGGCTGTGATAATTGCAGAAATGCAGAGCAGATACGGAAGCTGGCTCCAACCCGCCGACTTCCGAGTTTCCCACAGACGCATCTGTGTGTGCGGGCATCCCGAATCAGGAAGTCCCGCCGGCAATTAAAGCCGGCGGGATGATAGTTAAAGAACCAAATGTACCTCATTGAGGTACTTAAGGTACTTTACTTGTATTAGGTAGTTAGAACGATTTTTAACTTACATGGGCGGCTTTCCCATGGCTTCTGATTCACGCCTGGTAAGGCCGGATCAGGGAAAAAGAAACAAAATAAATTATATTACAAACCATTGCACAAAGTTAAAACACAAAATCAACCTACCCTTCCACCCTACTCCAATGTCCGATGTCTCTCTCCCCCTCCTCCTCCCCCTCTTCCCCCGATCTTCCCCTCTCCCCCCGATCTCCCCCCTTCCCCCGATCTTCCCCTCTCCTCCCGATCTTCCCCTTTCCCCCCCCCGATCTTCCCCTCTCCCCCCCCGATCTTCCCCTCTCCCCCCCCGATCTTCCCCTCTCCCCCCCGATCTTCCCCTCTCCCCCCCCCCGATCTTCCCCTCTCCCCCCCCCGATCTTCCCCTCTCCCCCCCCCGATCTTCCCCTCTCCCCCCCCCCGATCTTCCCCTCTCCCCCCCCCCCCCGATCTTCCCCTCTCCCCCCCCCCCGATCTTCCCCTCTTCCCCCCCCCCGATCTTCCCCTCTTCCCCCCACCGATCTTCCCCTCTTCCCCCCCCCGATCTTCCCCTCTCCCCCCCCCCCCCGATCTTCCCCTCTCCCCCCCCCCCCCCGATCTTCCCCTCTCCCCCCCCCCCCCCGATCTTCCCCTCTCCCCCCCCCCGATCTTCCCCTCTCCCCCCCCCCGATCTTCCCCTCTCCCCCCCCCCCCCGATCTTCCCCTCTCCCCCCCCCCCCCCGATCTTCCCCTCTTCCCCCCCCTGATCTTCCCCTCTCCCCCCCCCGATCTTCCCCTCTCCCCCCCCGATCTTCCCCTCTCCCCCCCCGATCTTCCCCTCTCCCCCCCCCGATCTTCCCCTCTCCCCCCCCCGATCTTCCCCTCTCCCCCCCCCGATCTTCCCCTCTCCCCCCCCCGATCTTCCCCTCTCCCCCCCCCGATCTTCCCCTCTCCCCCCCCGATCTTCCCCTCTCCCCCCCCCCGATCTTCCCCTCTCCCCCCCCCGATCTTCCCCTCTCCCCCCCCGATCTTCCCCTCTCCCCCCACCCCCGATCTTCCCCCCTCCCACCCCCGATCTCCCCCTCTCCCCCCCGATCTCCCCCTCTCCCCCCCGATCTCCCCCTCTCCCCCCCCGATCTCCCCCTCTCCCCCCCCCGATCTTCCCCTCTCCCCCCCCCGATCTTCCCCTCTTCCCCCCCCCCGATCTTCCACTCTTCCCCCCCCCCCCGATCTTCCCCTCTCCCCCCCCGATCTTCCCCTCTCCCCCCCCCGATCTTCCCCTCTCCCCCCCCCGATCTTCCCCTCTCCCCCCCCCTCCGATCTTCCCCTCTCCCCCCCCTCCGATCTTCCCCTCTCCCCCCCCCCGATCTTCCCCTCTCCCCCCCCCCCCCGATCTTCCCCTCTCCCCCCCCCCAATCTTCCCCTCTCCCCCCCCCTCCGATCTTCCCCTCTCCCCCCCTCCGATCTTCCCCTCTCCCCCCCCCGATCTTCCCCTCTCCCCCCCCCGATCTTTCCCTCTTCCCCCCCCCCCCATGTCCCCCTGATCTTTCCCTCTCCACCCCTCCGTACTTCCCCTCTTCCCCCCCCTCCGATCTTTCCCTCTCCCCCCCCCCCCGATCTTTCCCTCTCCCCCCCACCCCGATCTTTCCCTCTCCCCCCCCCCCCCACTCCGATCTTTCCCTCTCCCCCCACTCCGATCTTTCCCTCTCCCCCCACTCCGATCGTTCCCTCTCTCTCCCCCCCCCCCCCCCCACCCCGACGATCTGCCACTCTCTTCCCACCCCGATCTTCTGTTCCATCGCCGGATGACGTCTCGCTGGCTCTCTTCCTCTCCCCCGCCCCATTGGCGTTGCAGCTCCTGTCGGCTGCCAGCCTGTCAATCAGGCCGGCTGCCGGGCATGAAACCTGGAAAGAACTTTAATCACCATTGGAAATGGTAATTTTTTTTATTTGGGTTTGCCATGCGCACTTTCTCCCCCCGCTGCCAACCTGCCACCATTTCAAAATTGTGCCTTAGTAGTCCACTTGCTTTCTGCTTGTGTCCCAGTTATCCTTCAAGTGGTTCTCACACAGCCAATCTAGAAGTTGGTTCATCTTTACTGGGTCTTTTTAAAAAAAAAGTGAAGACAGTATTTTTTCTTCACTTTTACAACCCACAGGAAGAGGCAAGTTTCAGGTAAATTCTACGAAAACTACTCGAGAGTCAATTAAGGAGGCAAGAAGCAATGTCTTTGTACTTTGGTTCCACTGACTCCCTCCTATTGATGAAATTTTCATGCAGCATAAGCGGATCAATTTTACCAATACAGGCAAACCTGTCAAATTCCTCTCACTTTCAGTGATAGTTACTGTGAAAGTACTGAACCTCATTTTGTAGGTGTTACTGTAAAAGTAACAGCCATTCCATTTGTTTCAGTGGATTTGGAATTTATGTTATTGTTTTTCTGAAAAAGCCGACAGTACTTTCAGTAACATGTTTTTGCCAATACGAAAAGGACGAAATTTCAAATGTTGCATAGCTATTTTCTAATGAAGTTATTGGTAACTCTGTGCAGACCAGGTTGCGAAGTTGGTTAAGACATTCATAAGCTTGTAAAAATAGGTGGTATAGCTGGTTAAGACACTCCTCTGAGTGTTTCAATCACTGTTCCTCATCTTTAGTAAACAATTTTACAACACCAAGTTATAGTCCAACGATTTTTATTTGAAATCTACAAGCTTTCGGAGGCTTCCTCCTTCCTCAGGTAAATGAGGAAGGAGGAAGCCTCCGAAAGCTTGTAGATTTCAAAGAAAAATCGTTGGACTATAACTTGGTGTTGTAAAATTGTTTACAATTGTCAACCCCAGTCCATCACCGGCATCGCCACCTCATCTTTAGAACCTGGATTTGAATTCAGACCAAATAAAGGAAGTGATGGCTTTATGTTTCTGACAACTGGATCATCAAGAGAATTTTAGCTGTATTAGCTCAATTGACATAAGAAAGAAGCCTAAATTGTGAGATAATTTATCAGTTTTAGCTCTCTGCCCAAGTCTGAGAGTATGGATAATGCAAACTTCATACTAATACAGCAGGTTGATCAAGTGGAGTTGAGATTGAGATATGCATTTGTGGCACTTTAGGGGCCACTTGTTCAATATCTATTATAGGAGTGCTTTTACTCTCATTGGAATAGAAATAAATGCAAATTGTAGCACTCTTCACTAACATAAAATCATCATGGTACATATATTCACTAACTCTCATCAAAAGCTGGCTGATACTCCGTTTCACTACATTGCGTTTGTGTTACCATTTTTTCACCAATGGCAATGGCTATAGCAATGACACTGGTAATACATTTGACCTGAAACAAATCTAACTAGATGGTAACATTATGGTGATGTATAAGTATCAGATATTGTGGTGTTGACATGAGGAATACTGACTATCATAAGCTGTCATCATTTGGCCTAGCAGCATGAAGTGATGTTGCTCATTCAGTCAATGATCAGTATATCCTTGCATCTGAGAGAATGAAGCTCTTCAAGCAAAGAAATTACTTGCTATACATACTAAATATCGGGCCAGTCACTTTATCATATTCAAATGTGCTGAAATATGTTTGACCTCAGTTCAGAACTGACCCATCAGTGTAAAACATAAAATCATAAATGTTTCACTCAATTTTCATTGAGAAAAATACAGTGAATATTATCAGACGCGAACACAAAAACAACATATAAACCCTTAATTTTGAGAGTTTTAATTTTTATTTGAATTGATGAGTGTTAATTATATTTTGCCTCGTAACTGACTGTCTTAGATTTTTTTCTCACTTTCACATGTTATTTAGTGAGTTTTTTAGGGACAAACTGGGGGATTTTTCAACAGGCAAACTGATATATCACAGGGATTATTTAAGGAATGTAATTAGTGACACCAGTAGTTAACAAGTCTGGCAAAAAATAATGATTTTCATTTTGAAGTG
This sequence comes from Heptranchias perlo, assembly GCF_035084215.1. Classification (NCBI taxonomy): domain Eukaryota; kingdom Metazoa; phylum Chordata; class Chondrichthyes; order Hexanchiformes; family Hexanchidae; genus Heptranchias; species Heptranchias perlo. The sequence continues at coordinate 43,965,086 of NC_090332.1, forward strand.
ATAGTATTCTTGTTTTCACCATCATTAAAAATGTTTAGGTTAACTTTTTGTCTGTAACAATATAAACTGGCTGCTTAAAATGTAATTAGAGAAACATCATTAAATTTAAATTCTTTTTTACCTAATTACTGCTTAAGCAGCTGCAATTCCTCTTTAAATAACTAGGCTTAGCTTGTTTAACTGGTATAACTCTCCACTGAACTATCTGCTTCACGTAGCAAATTACTCTTGTCAAAAAGCCTACTGCTGAAGCTTTTCCTTGTCCATAAGATCTTTGTGATGTGTCATGACCCCTTCAGTCTTGCTTGCCACTTATAGTGGGGAGATTTGGACTACATTTTGGTTTGTATTGTCCATTAGTGATGTGTCTGTTCATCGAAGGCTATTTTTGGCTCTCCTGTTAGCACAAGCATCCCAACCTAATTTGAATTATTACTTGAATACTCGAAATTTAGTGGTAGTATACTGGAAGCAGTAGAATAGAGATGGTCTTGGATTAATGGTGTCTACTTATAATTACTAGTTGGTGGAATTAAGGCATCCCTTTCTTCTTTGGTTAGACTGGGTCTGAGAGATAGGAGGTTGAAAGGACTGGCATCGAAGCACCCAAGTTAGAGTTTGTATTTGTAACAGCCAGCTGCTCAAGGTCCTGTTTTGTATGAGCTAGTAAATGTTGGGATTGGGTAGAGCCTACTCATATGGGGATATGCCCTCAGGCACCTCCCTCCCCTTTACAGGGACTACATCATTAAAACTTCAAGGGGCATTGGTGTATCCACATTTGATACCTTAAACAAAATAAATATTAAAAAAAGCGATTACATTAAAATGCTGAAGTTGGAGGAAATAATAATGTAGTGACCCATGATTATGAAAGGTAGACTTTGTTGCTATTTACAGGTCATCTGGGTATGAACCAAATTTCTGAACATAGACAACCAGTAAGCTGCTCAAGATGTTTACTTTTGGAGTTTCTGATATTGAAATTAAACTTTTAAAATGACATAAATAGCTTGTTTTGAATACACAAATATGAGCAATACTATACAAATAGTGAATCCATTTGATAGCTTCAAATGAAAATTTTTAATTCTGATTGAAAACATTAAAGTTTAAAAAATATTTGAATACACACTGCAATTATAGGTTTTATAAGAAAAATGCCCTAGTTATTTGGAGTTGAATCCATTAGGAAATGAAATCTCCTTTGTTTTAATGTGAATTTATGACTTATGTGAGTTATACTGCACAACCTGAGCGTAAATACTTCCACTTTTATTGGCTTTTTATATGCACTTTGTTATTAAAGGATTCGATTAGGAGACTGCAATTCTGTCAATATGCAAATATTTTGACTGCGGCTTTATGTGTAATTTTAGTTTTTATATGTCAATGTCTTCCTGAATTTTTCCATTTGTTTATTTTGCGCAAACCATAGGGGACATTTTCTGAGCTGAATTGCCTCTTTAATTTTATTTTGAAATATTCTTATTATTTATTTCATTAAATGAGATAATGCCTTTTCTTATTAACATAATTTCCAGTACATTAAACATATTTCTCCACAAATGTAAGAGAAGAATCAAATTAAATGATGGGTATAGCAGTTTCAGCTATTGCTATAGTTACAAGAAATAAGTAGCAGTAGTTTTTATTTCTCTCCTCTGCAGTCATGAGGTGTGCTATGTGAAAGAGAAATGAAATATTCACAAAAGCAAGCAAGAAATAAAGAAATAATAACTGATTTATGGTATAGAAACCAGAGGAAAGGTGATTTCACAACAAATGAAAGCAAAATAATGAAAAACTGTATGGAAGTTACCCAAAAAAAAAATCAATGTTTGAATTCATCAAACCAAAAACACAAACTCAATATGAGGACAATAGGATTTCGTACAGTAAATTGGAACCATAAGTAGCACTGATAAAATAATATTTATTCCATTAAAAATAAATTGTTTTGGAGATCTATGTGTTAAAGTACTGGAAAAATACTAATGAAAGAAAACAAATAATTTTTTTCTGTGGCTTCACTAAACTGTTAATATTTGTGTTCCCTTATAAGGCTGCACTTTTTTGATTTTACTGTATATGGTGAAGCATAACATAGAAATTGAATTTTCAAAAAGATGGCGTGTGTTTGTGCAGGCATTGCAATTTTACTGCTGTTTAGCTAAGCCTGCTTTTTGATTTTGTTCGCAAGACAAAAGGCACAATGCACTTTGTAGCTATGACAAATGAACACAAAAGTACAAGGTAGTTTGAGTATCTAGCTGGAAGGCTGAAGTAAAGAAAGAACTTGGATTTATATAGCACGTTTCATAACCTTAGGACATCCCAAAGCGCTTCATAGCCAATGAAGTACTTTTGAAGTATAGTCAATGTACTAATGTAGGGAAATACGGCATTCAATTTGTGCACAGCAAATTTCCATAAACTGCATTGAGATCAATGAGGGATAAACATTGACATGGGGAGAACTCCCTTGCACTTCTTTATAAAGCGCCATGGGGTCTTTTAGGTTTACCTGAGAAGGCAGTAGCTCAGTTTAACATCTCATCTGAAAGATGGTAGCTCTGACAGTGTAGCATTCCCTCAATGCTGCACTGAAGTGTCAGCCTAGATTATGTGCTCAAGTCTCTGTTGTGGAGCATGAACCCTCTGTTGTGGAGCATGAACCCACGATCGAATGGGATGAAAATTAGGCAGGTTCTACAATGGGCGGCCAATCCGTTCTGCCAAATTACCTCCCAGATGGTGAAGGTGAAAATTATCCCCATACCTTCCCTTTTCAGGGCATTTTGCTTTAGTAAACAAATCTGGTAACAAGTTTTTCTCTCTTGAGATTTATATTTTTATTGATATTATTACTAAGCATTCCACTGATGATGTAATCTTTTTTAATATTCGTTCATGGGATGTGGGCGTCACTGGCAAGGCCAGCATTTATTGTCCATCCCTAATTGCCCTTGAGAAGGTGGTGATGAGCTGCCTTCTTGAACCACTGCAGTCCGTGTGGGGAAGGTTCTCCCACAGTGCTGTTAGGTAGGGAGTTCCATGATTTTGACCCAGCGACGATGAAGGAACAGCGATATATTTCCAAGTCAGGATGGTGTGTGACTTGGAGGGGAACGTGCAGGTGGTGTTGTTCCCATGTGCCTGCTGCTCTTGTCCTTCGAGGTGGTAGAGGTCGTGGGTTTGGGAGGTGCTGTTGAAGAAACCTTAGCGAGTTGCTGCAGTGCATCCTGTAGATGGTACACTCACTGCACGAGTCCCAGCTCAAGAAGTGTGGAGGGAATTTAATGACTTTCTAGCCATTATCGTTGGGGCCGTCATCTGGGCAGGATATGTCCTCTGTTTTATGGTGACTTTCTGGGTCATGGCACTGGAAGTCATTTCCTTCCTTTTAACTGCCATGCCAATAGCTTCTCTGCCCTGTCTCGCTGTTCAGACTACTTCACATTTGACTTAAATAAGGCATATTTTGCCCTCTCTGTACTGAGAAGGCTGTACTTATGATTAATCTTGGAAAGATTTTTTTTCTCTTCTATAATGAAATGCAGAAGCACAGATAAATATATCTAGATATTTTGTATGTAAAAGAGTGTCATTTTAGAGAAAACCTGCAAATGAAGAGTCGTCATGCTAAGGTATCCTGAAATTCAGGCCAAACAGGGAAATTATCTTGAAGAGAAGGTAATTTGCTAGAGATCTGATAAGTTTCCATAATTGGAGCTTCTAAGGTTGTCACCATAAACCAACTCTGGGCTCAGGGCCTCCCACTTTTCCATCACCTACTGCTTGGGCCGAGTTTGTAGGAAGGACTGCCTCGGCTTCTTCCTCTTGATGGGTTAGTCCCTATACGTCTGGTGGTGTTTCCCCTGTAGCCTGCCATTCTCACATGTTATGTGCTATCTTCTCCTGCAGGAAGAATGCATAGTGTGAATTGACTGGAACAGTCTCTGAATCTTTTACCTTAGTTACTGTCAGCATTCAAAAGATAGACGAGAATAATAGCAGTTGTAAGGGAGCAAGGACATGGGAGGTGAGATGTGTATGAAGATTAAGTGGAAGGTGCTGTGTCTACTTCCTTTCCACTCAGTTGGCCTCTTTAAATGGATACAGAACTGATCCCAAGGTGCACCACTTCCAATACCCATTAGCCTTAACCCTTTGTTTCCTTTCTGTCAACCAACTTTCTACCCATTTCCTCTTATCCCATACGCTTCAATTTCTGTAACAAGCTTCCTGTGAGATGCCTTCTGAAAATCTATTTACATTACATCTACTGCAATCAGTCACTTTTTCGAAAATCTATATTAAATTTGTCAAACATGACATAGCTTTAATAGACCTGCGTTTGCTGCCCTTGATTATCCCATGCATCTCTAAATCCTCACTAATTTAATCCCAAATTATGGATTCTAAGAGTTTACCTGCAAATGATGTTGGATTAACTGGTTTATAGATATCCAACTTATCCTTCTTTCCCTTCTTGAACAGAGGTGTTACATTGTTTATCCACCAGTCTCCTGGCACAATTGCATACTTATGGAGGATTAGAAAATTGTGTCAGAGCCTCTGCTATCACCTCTTCGATTTCCTTCAACAGCCTAGCAGTGTATGTTATCAGGAGCCAGTCACTTATACGCCTTGAATGCTGCTCAATTTTACAGATCCTTTTCTACAGTTATCTCTAACAATTTTTCAGCATCCTCCTCTAGTATACATGCATTCTCACTTCATCCATCATTTAAAAAATGTGACAATATTTATTTAATACTAATCGACATCTTGTGACATTTTACATGGGGAGTGAAGATCAAGGGGCGAATTTTAACTTGAAGGAAGCTTCCTGCTCCAGCGAGTTAAATTCACACCCAGCAAAAACAGCAGGAGGCCATGCAGTTTTTATCGCCAGGCCTCATTTAAATGTTGTCGGTGCATTTCCACCCAGAACGGACGTATACAGGGAGCAGAGCAGCTGATGGCGGGGGAAGATCGGGCGGCCTTTGGCCATTCACGTGATTCCAGGTGAGTGGCGGGGAGGTGATTTTGGGTGGGTTTGTCAGGAGATAAGGGAGAGGATGTGGGACATGGGAGGCTGTGACCTTCCTTGTGGCGTCTGGAAGAGCACTTCTACTCCTCCGAGCCGCAGAAAGGAAACTGTACTGCATTGCTTTGAACTGCTGTGCTGCATTTTGTGCCCTTTATTTGAACTGTGCATAGACCGTGTGTATCTTTAAATTTTATGGAATAAAGTATATTTTGAAATTATAAAGAAGTTTTAGACTTAACCAAAGGCCTCTTCTGTCTGCAGACCAGCTGCAGACCTGCTTCTGCCTAGCAGAAGCCACGGCGCGTAGGCCTCAGTTAAAACTAGCGGGGTCCCGCCTGCTTTAGGCAAATGCTTCATCTGCCTGCAAAACCCTGCAGGTTAATATTGGAACTGAGCAAGCAAATAACCTTCTTGTTTTTAACTGCCCACCTGCCCGGTTTGTTCCATGTGAGTAGGGTTAAAATTGACCCGAAAGTGTATTTTTCAGGTGAAAAAGGTTAGAGAGCAGGGAATAATTGGATCAGGATGTGCAGATGTAATTCATTCCCTAATTTTATCTTTATTTTTATATAATACTTTGATTTATTATTTATAGTGAAATAGCAAGACTTATGGCAACTCGGCAATCAGAGAAGCAGAGTTGATTGGAGTATAGGAATTTCGCTGCAGTACTGGCTGAGGAGCTGAGACACACAAAATTGAGGTGCCACATCACCACCACTGACTGGAGGGTTTCATTACAGCATAACAAGTTTACATAGGCAGTTTCCATAATAAATGTGGATGTAGAAATTTATAATGGGAAAAATTGACATGAAGTCCATGCATACACAGCATTTTTAATATGTTATATATATACATATCTATATATATCTGCCGTACCTTCATCCTTCAAAATGAAATTCCCCTGCCCTGAGCGGTCCTAGTCGCTCCTTAACTATTGATTTACTTTTAATATACTTACAGAAACACCCTTATCATTCCCTTTTATTTTTCTTGCTAACTTTTTTAATGGGACAGATTTTCCTCTGAAAATAATGGTGAGGCTAACAGGGCTCACCGTTATTTCTGTGCATCTGTTACAGCAACTTCTGGCAACCACACATGCACAGTCAAACACAGAAATCCGAAAGTTCCTCTACCAGATACCCTACTCCTCTGTAAGCTCAGCACGAATGACATCTTGCCGGCTGACTCACTGTTCAAATGAATGGAATGGCCTGAAGTTCCTGCACTGCCCTGATGGATATGAACTAATCTCGCCAAAAATGGTACGTCGAGTTATTTAAGTCTAAGCTCCCTTTTATCAGCGGGGTAAGTCTTAATTACTGCCAAACAACCTCTGGCACTGAAAATTAACATTTACAAATGTGGAGTCTCATTCCTTCAGATTTTAATTGTTGTTGAACCTTTAATAAAACATTTAATTTTTGTTTTTTTACTTTTTCTGTCTCTTTTATCTCTGTCTCTTAATTCAATATTTCTTGCCCCCTCTTTATTTCACTTTCTGTACCTGATCTGATATTGAATTCACTATTCTAACTTACACTTCCGGGTTCTGACTCTTCGTTGCTCATCAGATGCTTTAACCTGATCGGTTAAGGGGATAGACGGTTGCTTGTCCCGTTCACACAGGTCCCCACTGCACTGTGGAGGGCGCCGTTTTGGATTCAGCGCCTGATGAGAGGAACTTACCATGAAAAAAAACAAGAAAAGTTTATGGGTAAGTGCAAGTCTAATGAGTGGTGGGCACTGCTTGTTCGCCGCTCAGAGGAAAATCCGGGCCTTTATTCCTTCTTAATCTTTCTAACCTCCATTTTTACCTCTCATTAAATTTTTTAATATTCCTTATGATTTTCTTTAGTATTGTTAATCCCTAGTTTTATTATATCCCTCACTTTTAAAAGTTTAAGTTTTGTTTTAATCTATCTGCAGAACTATCCTTTTTGCCTTGTAGGAATACATTTATTTTGTACTCAATCCATCTCAAATTTGAAGCTTTTCCCCTGCTGATTCATCATCATGTTTGCTAACTTTTCTGAAACAGTTAATTTGGGTTAGATCTTTTTTATCTCACTGAACTTTGCCTTTTTCCAGACTAGCACCTTTACTTTGACTCCTTATTATCCTTTCCTGTTTTCATATTGAGCCTAACTATTTTGTCATTGCTATTTTCCAATTGCTCTCCTACTCTCACATTGTTATTTGTCTCACTTTCTTTTCCAGAACTAAATCAAGCATTGTTTCTTTTGTTGTTGGACTAGAAACATGCTGATCTAGGAAGTTGTTCTGGATGCCTTCTGAAAAGTAAGTATTCCTTACTTTCTTACTTTGACCACATCCGTTACCTCTGTAAAAGTTTGTCCCACCCACTCACTTGCATCATATTTGCTTCATCTCTTATGGCATAATTTTTTATATGCATTTATAGTAATCAAGATAAGGGATGGCAAAGTTGGAGAATATAATGTTTTTCTCCATTGTTCAAGTTGTGACAGAATGAAACATTCTATAGCCATTCTTGATGGGAAGGCCATGTGCAATGCAGCCCTTATATTACTCATAAATGGCTTCATTCTGGTGTCAGCACAGCATCCATTTCAATTTCCCATGTTGTCTAAGTGGAACTGCCAAATTCATACCACTTGATGCACTCACATTTGCTTAGTAATAGATTAAAATTGCCTAAGTAAGTTTGCAAAGAGCTGGTAAAAGTAATCAATGAGAGAAGACTTTTATCCTATCGGATATAAGTCCAATTTCCACTGATTGAGTAATATAGTTTTACCAAATTTCACTGTCAGTTATATCAACATATGTAGTGGTAGCCTATTGTATTTGAGAAAAGAAAATGTCATATTCTTGCATTCAATAATGCGTCTATCAGCCTTGGCTCAGTGGTAGCACTCTCACCTCTGAGTTAGAAGATTGTGGGTTTTAGCCCCACTTTAGAGATTTGAACACTACGAGGGTGAAATTGGGTCATGAAGCGCTCGTTTTGTAGGCGCCAGGCAGACTCCTAAGCCCCGAACGTGAAGTGCACAGGACATCATCTTGGTTAAGGTGGTTGCACCCAATGAGCGCTGGCAGCATGTAGAATTGGGAGATTATGACGTTACTCAGTGTGCAATGCTAATTTGAAGCAGCCAGCAGCATTTTAGAACTCACTGCTCCAGCCTACGCACTGTCTTAACCTCGCACAGCTGAACAGGATTTAAACGGCATGCAGGATCCTCCACCAGCGCTATTTAAAGGGATCATGCAGGAGTTACAGGTTAGTTGCTGGATTAGTTATTCTGGCTGCTGGTGCAATTTTATGCGTTTTTGGAAGTTTCCTATACTTGGAGAAATTTGCAATAGAGAGTGGTCTGGTTGGTCTTGCAGTACAGTTAGTGGCAGTTAAAATAGTGTGCTGAACAAGGTTGCTTCCAGATGGGTGGCCTGCTAGGGCTTGCTCTGGGAATTGAACATGACTGGGAGCATGCAGAGAGGCCACACATAACAGGACAAGATGGAGGAAGTGGAGGAAGAGGAGGAAGAGGCAGGGAGGCTACAAGGTAGACAGGCCCTGTCTGCCAGAGCTCTGCACAATCAGCTGATTAATGAGCAACACCAGTGACCTCAACGACACCTCCCCATTCACCAACAGTCCCACACTCCTTACCTTTTCTCTCCCACATGACCATCAAATTGTCCTCCTTGTGATTACACATTGCTTCCTCCCTCAGCTCATTGCAGAAATGAAAACCAACACCAAATACAAAATCATAACCACATTTATAGATTTACACATGAAATGATTCAAAAAAACTGATATTCACCCTTGTGCATTCCCTTAGTGCCTGTCATACGTGTGCCTTTACCTTTCCTAGTACTCCTACGAGGTGCATCTCCAGTGGTGGAAGGCTGCTGACCTTCAATTGAGGAGCATGCAGATGACCTTGGAGGACGACCTCGAGCAGCTCTGGGCCAAGAGGGCTCGCCTTCAGACTGCACCATCTCGGCCTGAGCTGCAGCAGTCTGGCCAGGTTGGCTGACAGGCATCTACAAGGGCACTGGCGGAGTGGCAGGGATGGAGCAGGAATGGTGTCATCCTGAGAAAGGACAGCACGTTCGACTGCCATAGCACCACTGCCACTCTCCCGGGGCGGCGCCTCAGCAATCCTGGTGATCTGCTGGAGAACAGATTGCTGAATTGCTGTGACGCCCTGGAAGCCCAGTTCCAAAGTGGTACCCAGAGCCACGATAGCAGCAATCTGATCTCCAAATGCAGTTGCAGACCTTGGATGGCATATGTTTGTGCTGAAATGGAAGCTGTGACATCGGTCATCAGATGCTGCAACATGGTGGGTTCCACAACTATGCTGATGGAGGTGACCACCCGGTCCATGTTGGAAAGATGGGCTCCAAGCTCTGCGCAAAGCCTTAGAACATAAGAACATAAGAAATTGGAGCAGGAGTAGGCCAATCGGCCCCTCGAGCCTGCTCCGCCATTCAATAAGATCATGGCTGATCTGATCCCAACCACAAATCTAAAGAACACAAGAAGTCGGAGCAGGACCCGGCCACATAGCCCCTGGGCCCTCTCCGCCACCCACAGGGCATTGACCGATCCGAACTCAGCTTCATGTCCAATTTCCTGCCCGCTCCCCATAACCCCTAATTCCCTTTACTTCTAGGAAACTGTCTATTTCTGTTTTAAATTTATCTAATGATGTAGCTTCCACAGCTTCCTGGGGCAGCAAATTCCACAGACCTACCACCCTCTGAGTGAAGAAGTTTCTCCTCATCTCAGTTTTGAAAGAGCAGCCCCTTATTCTAAGATTATGCCTCCTAGTTCTAGTTTCACCCATCTTTGGGAACATCCTTACTGCATCCACCCGATCAAGACCCTTCACAATCTTATATGTTTCAATAAGATCGCCTCTCATTCTTCTGAACTCCAATGAGTAGAGTCCCAATCTACTCAACCTCTCCTCATATGTCCGCCCCCTCATCCCCGAGATTAACCGAGTGAACCTTCTTTGTACTGCCTCGAGAGCAAGTATGTCTTTTCTTAAGTATGGAGACCAAAACTGTATGCAGTATTCCAGGTGCGGTCTCACCAATACCTTATATAACTGCAGCAATACCTCCTTGTTTTTATATTCTATCCCCCTAGCAATAAAAGCCAACATTCCGTTGGCTTTCTTGATCACCTGCTGCACCTGCATACCAACTTTTTGATTTTCTTGCACTAGGACCCCCAGATCCCTTTGTACTGCAGTACTTTCCAGTCTCTCGCCATTAAGAAAATAACTTGCTCTCTGATTTTTCCTGCCAAAGTGCATAACCTCACATTTTCCAATATTATATTGCATCTGCCAAATCTCCGCCCACTCACCCAGCCTGTCTATATCCCCTTGCAGGTTTTTTATGTCCTCCTCACTCTTTACTTTCCCTCCCATCTTTGTATCATCTGCAAATTTTGATATGTTGCACTCGGTCCCCTCCTCCAAATCGTTAATATAGATTGTAAAGAGTTGGAGCTGGACTCCTCCATGCCCCTTGACATTGGTGTGTAGGCTTTCTGGCAGGCTTTCCAGTGCACCAAGCATTTGGCTGTGTACGCCCATCAGCCTTCTTCTGTAGCCTGGCCCATCAAAGTCATCATCTGACTCCTCTGCAGCAGAACTAGTGTGCAACCTGGCCCTCCAGCAAGCTGGTACCTGCGGTATCTGTTCCCCCCATCACGGCTCCTGCGCACTTGTGCCCGGTGTCTTATCACATGCAGATCCCTCCTCTAACCTAGCCTCTAAAGTATGCGAAGTGTCAGTATCTGAGCTGGTGGCTGTGAATGTAAGATCGAGTGGCGGTGTGTCTGTATCATCACTGTCATCTTCCTCTACCTCCTCTGACTGTGCCATTTTCAGTTCTTGGGTATCTGAAATGACAAAGGGACGTGAGTTGAGTTGTGGTGTGGGGAGAGGAGAAAGTAAGACATGTGTGCTTACACCATCCGCAGCGCGTGTGTCAGAAAAGATTGTGGGCTGAGGGAGAAGTGGGGAGCGAGAAGGAGGACCCCCTAGGGGGTGAGGACATGTAGGCGTGCCTGTCTTTCCCCGGGTCTTTCTTGCTGCCCGTTGTTATGTGCCACCTTCATTTGCAAGAAAGAGGGAAGTGTGTCAGTGAGTGTCCTGCAAGATGTTTGGGTGATGAGGTTGTCATGGTTGAAAAGCTGCCAGTGTGTGTGACCTGTGAGTTGTGGGTGTGCGGCTTGCAAGGGTGGTTATGTGTGACGGTGAGATTCAGCATCTGATTTGCAGGGTTGCATACTGATTGAAAGAGTTTATTGATGGGTGGGTGATGGGTGGTATAATGCGTGGAGCAGCGGATGAGGCTAGTGGTGCAGTTGGTAGGATAAGCTACTTGACAGTTCAAGTCACTCACCTTGACCACTCGAGTCAAATCACTGAATTTATTCCTGCACTGCACCCATTTGCATGGTGCGGTGCTCCTGGCATTTACCTCGTGTGCCACAACCTCCCACTGCCTCTTCAGCATATGTCTGGAGGGCCTCCTGCCCCCCTGTGGATACAGGATGGCCCTACATCTGTCCATCTCTTCCACCAATGTCTCTGGTGCACCATCTGAGGATGCTGTCTCACAAGGCAGCCATTCTTCAATATCTCCCAGCACAGAGTTACTTTCCAAAGCACTTCCTGCAACCACAGTGCACCTCCCCTTTAAGAGGTGCAGGCTGCCTTTAAGTAGTGCTGGCCACCCCCCATATCAAAGCCCCCTGCTGGTGCATGCAGCCAACAGCACAGGTAGCGCTGGCTGCACGCAGCAATCATTGAAATCATCAGGCAGCACGAATGTTACGTGCTGCCTGCATCGCTACGACCGGGTGCGGGTTTATTGCACTCCGCGACCCCAGCGCTTGTTTTCGGGGGTTATCCAATATTACCCTCGAGGTGTGATGTTTCAGTGCAGTACTGAGGGAATGCTGCATTGGCGGAGGTCCCTCTTTCCGATGAGACATTAATCTGTGGCCCCAACAGCCCTCTCAGGTGGACATAGAAGACCACATGGCATTATTCAAAGAAGGGCTGGGAAGTTCCCCTGGCCAACGTGTACCCCCCCCAACCAACATCACTAACAGATTATCTGGCCATTGATCTCATTGCTGTTTCTGGTCCTCGCTGTATAAAATTAGCTGCATGGTTTCCCTACATTTCTATAGTTCAAAAATAATTCATTAGCTTTGAAGCACTTTATTTCTTTAGAACTATCAAGGGGAGTACTAAGATTTAAGGACGATTTGTTAGGCATGTGACAATCTTCAAATAAAATAGTTTCAAATACACAAGCCAGTAAAAATTTGTAGTTTTCTTCTGCCATACTGTTGAATCAGTAGCTTCAGCTGAGTATTTTGCATTTCAAAATAATATAAAGGGTACTTATTGTGGTCTAATAGTATTTATAGACCAATCCTGATACTGTGAATAAGAAGAATTGCCAGGCAATTTTAACTGTCAGATAGATCTTTCTGTGCTTTTAATTTGATCTGCACGGGAAGCTATGTAAATATTCATCATTAATACATAATTACTGCTGCTTTTGGCACAGTGCTTTTAATTTAATTTGGCTAGAATGTCCAGCAAATGAAGTGACACAGGCTACAGTGGCTGCAAATGTGATTGTATATTTTCAATCATTATTAAATGAAGGCAGCTCAAGGCAAAGCTTTAACCCCCAGTATGTTTTCTGTGTGATAAAAAGAGAAGGTGCTATCAATCTTTATTGTCTGTCTAGCTTACTGTAATTGCATTCAATAGTCCACTGATTCTGTTGTCTGTGCTAATGTCATGAACAGTGAAAAGCCAGCTGCTCAGACTTGATCATATGCATGCAGTGGCCAGTTTGAAGATCTGACGGCAAGTCCTGCATTTGATGATAAATTGTTGATGCTATAGATTGTGAACAGCTCAACATTGTAATTGTATATAAAATGAGATTCTTACCTTGTTTGATATCTACTGGTATGATGTCAGCTAAAGGGCATGTCATGTATTATACAAATGCATCTAGTTCTGGAACTGTTCCAACAGTTCACTGTATCCTTTTTAAATGGTTAGAATAGCTGAAGGATTTGAACATGACAGCAATGTTCCTATGGTTATAGGGAAGTGATTGTGAAATGCCTTTATAGTAACTATCAATATTTGTTTCAATAGCAAGACTTTTTTTGACAGATTTTGAACATATATGCACAAATCTCGGTGTCTTTCCATATTTATTTTTTACAGAATTGCTGTCATGTTGGCCTTTTGTAAACCTAATTTTGTTTACAGATTCTCCACAGTTCCTATGCATTTTTCCAAAGTATATACATAAGCATTTACATCAAGTATCATGTAATGGCCTAAAAACAGAATAAATGCAAAATTATGTTATGTTTACACATTCAGGATAAATTGGGACTTCTTGAGGAATTTAGAGTATGACATTACAATAAATAGAGTCTAATAAATTATTGACCCTACCTGTTATGGTGAACAATTAAAAATTTGCATTTGCAAAGCCGGGAATGGGAGCATTGTTCTGCTGCTAAAGTGCACACCATGTGACTGCCCATGAACATTGTACACTGAACACAAAAATGAATGTAGGAGTAGGGAAATGTTACAATAGAGTAGTCTACATTATTCTCAGGTGCTTGTCAGGATTAAAGCACAGGGGTATGTTAGGAGAGTAAGAAAATTAAAGGGAAAATCACCTTTGGTGTAATTTTAGTCTAACATGCCCGACAGGAACCTGACGAATTGGATCGGCCGTCTGTTTTACACCCTGCCCGATTTTACTTTCCATTGACTTCAGGTTAAAATTACCCCCTTATATTATCATACAGTTAATGTAGAGTTAAAGTTTAAATTCTTATATATCTGATTAAGTTTTTACAGAAGCAAAATACTGCGGATGCTGGAAATCTGAAATAAAAACAGAAAATGCTGGAAACACTCGGCAGATCAGGCAGCATCTGTGGAGACAGAAACAGAGTTAACAGGCCGGAACTTGCTCCGACCGGTGTGGCAAGGCTCTCCACTCATCCTGCAGATAAAAAATACGCATATACTCACTGCGTAGACCACGACTTCCATTTGTTTAAATTTGAAATTTTCTCCAGTGGTGCTCTCCGAGATCAGCGCAGGCCACGTGCGCATGCAAAGACTGTCCGAATGGAAGCCCCGCCCACAAGCAGGCAAGTAATACTTATTAATTTAATAAGAACATAAGAAATAGGAGCAGCCATACAGCCCCTGCTCCGCCATTCAATCAGATCATGGCTGATCTTTGACCTCAACTTTCCCGCCCAATCCCCATATCCCTTGATACCCCTAGAGTCCAAAAATCTATCCATCTCAGCTTTGAATATATTCAATGACTCAGCATCCACAGCCCTCTGAGTGAAGAAATTCCTCCCCATCTCAGTCTTGAATGACCGACCCTTATCTTGCGGCTATGCACCCTAGTTTTAGACTCTCTAGCCAGGGGAAACAATCTCTAAGCATCTACCCTGTCAAGCCCTCACATTTAAAGTGACATTCCCAATGTTAGTCTAAATAAAAATGTAACATAATAACATACCTTATTATAAAAAGGCAAGGAAATGATTTATAATGTACTGAAACATACAGAAATTAAAAGTTTAAAAAAATACATTTTTTATTTTTAATACTTTTTTTAATGATCAAAAAAATTAAAATAATAATTAGACATTCCATGTTTTTAAAATTTAATTTTTTGTTGTTTTGCAGTCATTATAGGTCTCCACGCTTTTAAAAAGTAGTGTAGGGCTGGTATTTTCGAGCGTACCTTCTCGTGGTGTAAGTATCTTTGTTCCAGCTGGGCAGATGTGTAAGTTTACGACTGTTTGCTGATTGTGTTTGGTTGTATTGATTGTGCTGTGCTTGGCCCTTTGGTTCAACGGCATTTTGACAGTCCTGAATTAAGCAGACCAGCTTTGCGATTTCCGGGTTTTAACGCGCATGTACGGATTCGACGGCGGTTAGGAATGACGCCATTACGGAGTGGCGTCCAAGGTGAGTAAGTTCTGGGCCAGTATTTCAGGTCAATGACCTTACATCAGAACTGAAAGGTGTTCGAGATGAACAGCTTTTAAGCAAGCACAGAGCCAGGGAAAAGTGGGCAGGGAAAGGACAAAAGGGAAAGGTCTGTGGTATGGTGATTAAATGACAAAAGTGGTGATAGTGCCAAACAAAAGGAGGTGTTTGAGGCAAGTATAGAAACAAATGATGGGTTCAGAGTAGGTGTAAATGGTCACAGCAGAATAGCAGAGGAGGAAGGAAGCATGATAAATCTGGCCAAGAGAAGGCTCTAGTGGCACAGAATGTGGTGGAAGAAAGGCAGGTACACCCCAGGTGTGAAGAGCACCCTGCTGGCCACGTACTGATAAGGGATCCCCACCCTAAATACCAGCCCACATCATTTCAGCCTGTTCCCGCTTCACGGAACTTATTTCTTCTTATCGCAACTCTATTTTCTTTCCCCTTGTCCAATCTCTTCCGACCTATATAAGAATACAAAACTCTTTCCTCTCTGTCCTTGGCCTCTTACACTGTTCCAAAGAAGCTCAATGCAAGCTCGAGGTAGAGCACCTCATCTTTCACTAGGCGTTTTACAGCCTTCCAGCCTAAACACTGAGTTAACAAGTTTAGATCTTAACCACTGCTCCCATTTTCGTTCAGATAGCAGATGTTGACAATGGGGAATGGCTGCACCAGAGCCACTGGAGGTGGAGGACATCGCGGGAGGGCAGTGGGGGAGATGGTGGGGTGGGGGCTTGGATAAGATCGGAGGTCGGCAGAAGATCGGAGGTCAGCAGAAGATCGGAGGTCGGGAGGAGTCGGAAGTCACCAGAAGATCGGAGGGCACCAGAAGATTGGAGGTTGGGAGGAGGTCCCCAGAAGATCGGAGGGCGGGAGGAGTCGGAGATCACTAGAAGATCGGAGTGTGCCAGAAGATCGCAGGTAGGGAGGGGGTCGACCATCAGGGGGAGGTCCACCATCCGGGGGTGGGGATTGTCGACCATCAAGGGTGGGGGTGGGGCGGTCGGTCGATCGCAGGGCTCCGATCGCGCCAGGTGAACTTGTTGGGCCTGGATGAATCCCTCCTGCTCCTCCTGACCTACAAGCAGTGCAATAAAGGCACTTACCTCATGGATCCAGCCCTTCTCGCCTGCTTTCACCTGACGAGAATCAGAAGTGATGGGAAATCCATGCAGGTAAGGTTAAATTTGTTTTACCTTTTTAATACACAAAAAATGAAGTGCCTCAACTATCGCAATGAGTTACATTGTCCCTTTGACAATTGGCCCGCCGGCATTAAGTGGGGCGGGACTTCCGGGTTTCAGATACACACGCACATCCAAACGCACCTGGGTTAAATCCTGAAGTGGGCGCATTGGAGCCGGGTTGCGGTCCCACTTCAAAAAAAATTAATTTTTACCTCCCATGCACCCCCAACCCACCCGTTCTTTCAGGTTAAAATTACCCCCAAAGTATCTGTCAAGTATCCCTGCCATTTCAGCATCATTTCCTGTGAGTTTATCTTTCTCATCCCTTAGTGGCCCTATCCCTATCAGTTCTCCTTTTGTTACTTATGTGCCCATAGAATATTTTACTATATCTTTTCATAGTCTTTGATATTTTAATTTCATATTTCCACTTTGTCTACCTGTCTTTTTTTTACCTCTTTCCTAAGCTTATCCTATTCTGTTTTGTGATCCCCTCCTTTACTGTTTATGTATGTTGCATGTGCCTTTTTCTTTAGATTCAAGTTAATCCTCACTTCTTCATTTATCCATGGTGTCTCACTCTTTCAGGATTTATCTATTAATGATAAACATTTATCCATGGTGTCTCAATCTTTCAGGATTGAGGGAACTTTTTATCTATTAATGATAAACAAATGTTTTCGCTACTGGATATTAGAGAACAGAACTGGAATATAGATATTGTTCCCTATTTGTGCCATGTTCACTAGAAATGTTAATATTCTATCATTGTTTTGGATGTGAAGTAAACATGCTGTTTGAACCCTTTTAAATGGTAAATCTAGAAGAACTTCTTCAATGGGATTATGTAAAACTCTACATATTGCATTTTGATAGTGAGCATCATTAGCTGCATGTGAATATAACACTTAATTGTAACATTCAATGGCTTTTCCTCTGGTGGGGAGTAATGACTTATTGATGGCAGTAAATCCACCTACCTACGACTAGATCTATTTTCCATTGCTGGCAATAGAGCATTCAAATGAGTGCCCCAGCAGATTTCCATTGGCCTTTATAGCACATGCATGGCAATCATTGGTGATAAGGTAATGGTGGAAAGCTGCCCTAGTAACAAAGTGAAAGGCTCAATTGCAACAAAGGAAATTTCTTTTGCAGCATCTCCTTCCACTTCCTGAACGTCCAAACCTTTTTTAAAAATCAATGGTGTGAAACCACTGATTTGCTTTGTTTCTACTGGAGCTTAGCACATGCAAATCAAAGATTAGATTGGTAACTCTGCTGACCTGCCTCCAATTTGCGACCCTACTGTGGTTATCTGTGATTGTCACCAGTGGGGGAGATCATTTTACAGGCAATAGCCATTATCAGCAAGAGGAAAATGTAGGGCCATATCGCTGTTGTGTTAGTTGCATGATGGCATTGGTGCAGGTTCTGTCTTGTGGTATTGTTTGATGTGATTTTCTTTAAGGAACTTACTAAACAACTTTGTTTTTGATTTTAGTCAAATAGATATTTTGCAATTTGTTACAAAGAAACAGCTGTGTATCTTGGAGATCTAACAAAACTTGAGCAATTGATCAGCATTATGTTTTACTGCTTTGTAGCCAAAACTTACTTATGTTTTGTTCTATATGTATCACTAGATTCATACTGTGATGATATTATTAAGAAATTACCTCTTATATTATTCCATATCGTAATTCACTGATTATCACTTGATAGACTCCAGGAAGAAGGTCTTTCAACCCATTTGATCGCAACCTTCCAGAATACCAACCCTACCATCTTTCCATTACAGTATTTAGTTGTTGTTTTCATGGCTTTAGAGTCATGGCCTCAATTACATTTCCCAACAACCTGGCCCAGCTGTTGATCACCCAATGTGTAAACAAATGCTTTATATTTGTCCTAAATTTGCCCTTCACAGCTCTGAATCTGTGCTGTCGTGTTCTGCTATCCTGGTATGTTTGAAGATGTTGTTCTGGGTTTACTTTCTCTATTCTGTTAAGTATCTTATCTATAAAGCTTCCTTCAAGATTTCTCTTTTTGAAGCTGACGTGCCCTAGTTTATCCAGTCATTCCTCATAGCTGTTCCCTATGACATGAGATATCAGTCTCATCGCTCTCCTATCCAGTTTCTAGGGTGTGAACAGTCCTGTTATGTTGTGGTCACTAGTACTGTATGCAGTAATCCAGTGCAGCCTGACCAGAGCACTGTACATAAATGCTGGGATTTGAATTTAAGTAATTTGACACTATAACCCAGCACCCTGTTTGTTTTGTTCATTGGCACTTTGTATTATTTCCACATGGCATAAATTCGACTGGAAGTAGGGAGGTGCAAGAATTGCGTCCACTCAACACATATTGTGCTAATTGCGCATATTTCTGAGGTCAGTCTAATTTTAATACTGTGGGCAAGATCCAGGCATTGAAAACACCTTTGATTGAGGGTTTGCCCGTTTGGGGCAGGAAATTGCATGCTGCTCCAGGATTTAAATTCCTGCAGCAACTTAAATGAGCAGAACTGTTGATGCCTCAAATTTGGAATGCAGGAAGCTTGTAGCAAAAATAATATCCGGAAGGAGTGCAGAAGGCCCAGAACCAGATGCAACTTTGCCGTAGGATATCTTTAAATGCAGTAGAACCCCCCTGCCCCCTCCTTCAGGGTCAAATCCCAGACCCTATTTCTCTTATGAATGCAGTTACTGTGGTTATTGTGACCTAGGCATCCAATTTAAAAGATCACTTCTGGATTGAGCAGGCTAGTGGTCAGCTTGAAAGAACCTTGATTGTGAGCTTCATACTTCTCAGTATTGGCCAACAGTTTGTTCCCATGCAAATCTCTAGTTATCTGGAAATAATTCCCAACAGCCAAGATATGGTGGAATAAGAACATAAGAACATAAGAAATAGGAGCAGGAGTAGGCCAATCGGCCCCTCGAGCCTGCTCCGCCATTCAATAAGATCATGGCTGATCTGATCCTAACCTCAAATCTAAATTCATGTCCAATTTCCTGCCCGCTCCCCGTAATCCCTAATTCCCTTTACTTCTAGAGAGGCTTCAATCTCTCTGGGCGATGCCACATCCATTGGTTCTCTCAAAGGACTCATGCAATGCCAGGTAGCAACCATGAACAACCAGCTGGTGTAGGTTGTGAAGTGCTGCAGTAGTTAATGGGGCATCTGATGATCCAGCACAAGGTAAATTGCCACTACACTTGCTCCTCCTACTGAATGAGCACTATTAGTAACAGAAGATACACACCATACAATATCACCAAGGGGAAAGCACTAGGAAAGGAAACAGTAATAGCTCATATAGAACACAAGTAGAAAAATAACTAGTTGCACTTTATTTCAAATTAATTCTGGGTGGTCTTTTGAGAATGATCATATGCAGGTGGGAGACAAAACGTTGATTGGTAAGTATGATAGTTGAAGTACAGTTGATTGTAACAGACCATATGGTGTTCACAGGGCCACTGTATTGTGCTCAATAGCTTAAGACTGTCTGTGCATGGGCCAAATTACAGACCTAGGTGAAAATCCTGTCAATCAATGATTGATGCACCAGCCTCTCTAGCTGCAGATCATCTTTGATGGTTTCCTCCTCCCACTTTTCCCACTCCTCCTTATACTTTTCCCACTCCTCCTTATTTTCCTCTCCCTCTTCTCATCTCTCTCTTATCCTTTCAGCAATTTAAATAATATATGTTTTCTGCTGTCCTTTTTGCCTTTATTCTAATTCCCATTTTATGTCACTGAAGAGCCATCCAGTGTCTCATTCCTTGTATTGTGCCCTATGATTTTTTCTATTTATAAATTGCTCTCTGTTTTGAAAAAAAAAACTGTTTCTCGATGACTGTTGACAAGGGCACACCACTGATCTCCTGAGATGCCCACAGCACAGCTCTCTGAACTGTGTAAAAGTTGAAATTGCGCAGTTGGAAGCAGTTTTGTGCTGTAGGCTTAGCCCATGTTAAAGATCATTGAAATTGGCTAAATTCATTTGTGATGGTGCTATACACCATAAGAAGGAGACTGTCTATCTCTCTTAATGGCTCTTAATATGAACTCAACTTAGGGTTATCAGAAATGAAAGACTGTCCCAGCTGGGATAACCATCCCAGCTTTTTTTAAATTTCATGTATTTAAGTCTGGCATTACCTTTACTCATGCTTCCTCTTTCAAGACTTTTCATATTGTTGATTTATTTGATGTTGTTATTTTGCATTATTTTTTAAGCACTTTTTATTTATTTGCTCTTTCGCTCTATAGGGGCCAATTATGCAGTCCCATTGCAATGCTTACGACAGTGCTATGGATTGCAAAGTCAGCTCATTTTATTCAATTCCGCAAGCAACCTGCACAAATTGGCTGATGCACAGGGAACACACTGGGGTAGCAAGGTGGGATATCCAGTGAACAAACAGCTCTAATAAGAATTAAAACTGAGCTATACATTATCCAATTTCAACTTTTTCTGACTGAGTATGGAGGGAATGAGCAGGGCTGTTCCTTTTGAGGATGCAGAAGGTGCTGTAAAGGAGGATTGGTCACTTCTGGAGCTGCGAGATACACTGCAATCAAAAACCTGGTTCGAAATACCTGGATGAAGGTGGTTGAGTGAGTAACTGCAGTCTCCCACCGCCGTTGGTCCGAGGAGCAGATTACAAGAAATTTTCCAGAATGGTGGAATAGGTGGACACATGGCTGATGAAATTTAACGCAGAGAAATGCGAAGTGACGCATTTTGGCAGGAAGAATGAGGAGAGGCAATATAAACTAATGGTACAATTCTAAAGGGGGTGCAGGAGACCTGGGGGTATATGCACAAATCTTTGAAGGTGACAGGACAGGTTCAGAAAGTGGTTAAAAAAGCATATGGGATTCTGGGCTTTATAAATAGAGGCAAAGAGTACAAAAGCAAGGAAGTTATGTTGAACCTTTATAAAACACTGGTTCGGCCACAACTGGAGTATTGTGTCCAATTCTGGGCACCGCACTTTAGGAAGGATGTGAAGTCCTTGGAGAGGGTGCACAAAAGATTTACTAGAATGGTTCCAAGGATGAGGAGCTTCAGTTACATGGATAGACTGGAGAAGCTGGGGTAGTTCTCCTTAAAGCAGAGAAGATTAAGAGGAGATTTGATAGAAGTGTTCAAAATCATGAAGGTTTAGATAAAGTAAATAAAGAGAAACTGTTCCCATTGGTGGAAGGGTCGAGAACCAGAGGACACAGATTTAAGGTGATTGGCAAAAGAACCAAAGGCGACATGAGGAGAAACTTTTTTATGCAACGAGTAGTTATGATCTGGAATCCGCTGCCTGAAAGGGTGGTGGAAGCAGATTCAATCGTGGCTTTCAAAAAGGAGTTGGATAAATACTTGAAGGCAAATAATTTGAAGGGCTATGGGGAAAGAGCTTGGGAGTGGGACTAACTGGATTGCTGTTCCAAAGAGCCAGCATAAGCTCGATGGGCCGAGTGGCCTCCTTCTGTGCTGTAACCATTCTATGATTCTATGATAATGATGAGGATTGCAAAGCCAAGACTACACTCACTTTAATGACTCTCAGTATATGTCGTTATGATGAATGCCAACAAGAGTTCCCTCTTACTTTGTGTTACTTCACTGAGGTAGCATTCAAAGCACTCAGACAACCCTTCAGCTTAACACATTCCCACATTGTTGCTGCCGCAGAAATATTTTTTTAATGCTGCACAGAAATCTTGCAGGTTGACCAATGCTTTCCTGCTGCATGTTCATATACTCAGATAAGATGCCATGTAGGCTGGCTACTTGGGTGACTCTATCTCTGCTCTTCCAAAGTCCAACAATATATATGTTTTGTATCTGCTTACTGGAAAAGGTTGCACGTAACAGCTGAAGACCACAGAGGGTATTGGGGAGGGTAGAGGCAGGGGTCTTCTCCAATCTCACAGATAGTACCATCACTTGCTTATTATTCTTTCTCCCTTACTCATATGTATGCACTGCAGCAGCGTAAAACATAACATTTTGCCATGTAAGCTCTGTTTGAAGTTCTTTCATTGTGCCAGGATTCTGAAATATGCTCTTCTGATCGTACAGCTGCCCATAAAGAGAAGACACCAGAGACTAATATTTTCCCTGTCCCTACCATCACAACGCTCACTCCAACAGAGGCAAACACCAGCACAGATATATACTGCATAGGTAACACAATTGAGAAGGGGCAAATAGCGAGGATAATGGAGGAGCAAAACCCAGCTCAATTTCTCATTTAACTGCTGAGCCCAGAGATTGTGGCTTTATGGACTCCATGAATCCTGCCTTAAAACAAAGCCTCATATTTGAGCATGAGTGTTTCATGCAGTCATTTGAGCATGTGCCAAGCACTCTGCAAAGCTGTGGGGGATGGGGAACAGTGGCGGAATCCATCTGTACAGTGATGTTTGTCCATCTAAGTACCTGCAGACTTCCCAATAACAGATGCCCTGAGCCCAGGTGTAGTTTCTTTAATGAATTCAAAAGACCAATATACAGGAGCCTATCTTGTCTGGTGTGAACGTGCTGGGGGATTGGATTAAGAGAGCCATAGTGCAGAGCTTCAGTGACCTTGTTGCTGCCCAGCAGTTTGCTCTCACATAGCTAACCTATGGGGATGGTATCATGGAATAGCATAGAGGGCAACCCTCCTTGTACTCACCTCATGCAGCAACACCTCAGTTGCAAAAACCATCAAAGTGTCGGTCAGATGCTGGTTTGCAGACTCATTCCTGCACCTTGGGTTTCCTTTTATTTCAGTTTTGCCTGTTTCAGGATTTTCATCCCCCTTTTGTGATGTTTCTTTTTAATTGTCCCCATTCACTTTAACTTTAACTTGCATGCAATTCTTCTCTCCAATTACTACTTTGCATTTTTCCAAATTAACATTTGAAGTTATGCTGATGAGCTGACCCAGGAATATTTATGCCACTTTTCTGGGGTTTCCATGACTCTTTCACCATAATTACGGCAGATAAATGGGAGAACCTGCAAGGAATTTCACCTTCATTTCAGCCTGTTAAAACTTGCCAGCAGCTTTTTTGCCATAATAATGCCAAATGAGAAAAATCTAGTCTTTCCTGTCTTAGGTCTGTCTTCTGGCTGGAACTTACAACGGAATTTTCCTCCACTATACTGACTGAAATTGGATGATATATTGTCAGAAAATAGTGCAGAGGCCTACTGCCACACCCTCATCCAAATGTAGATTTTCATCTCTCTGCCTCAGCAGGGAAGGCCACTGGCACCCCCCCTTTACAACATTGATGCATGTAAATAATGATTGGTAGGCAGGGCTTGGCAACTGGCTTGATTTCCCTGCCTTCTGTCTTGGCTCAGTTTTACAGCACTCTCACCGCTGAGTCAGAAGATCCTGGGTTCACACCCACTCCAGAAACTTGAGCATTGAGAGGACTGTACCGTCGGAGGTGCTGTCTTTCAGATAAGAGATTAGATTGACATCCTGACTGCTCTCTCAGGTGAATGTAAAAGATCCTGTGGCACTATTTAAAGAAGAGCATGGAATTCTCCTGGTGTCCCAGCCAAGATTTGTCCCTCAATCAACACCATTATATATTAAAAAAAAGATTATCTGGTCATCTATCTCATTACAGTTTGTGGGACCTTACTGTATGCAAATTGGCTGTTGCATTTCCCTACATTTTTTTTTATTTATTCGTTCATGGGATGTGGGCGTCGCTGGCGAGGCCGGCATTTATTGCCCATCCCTAATTGCCCTTGAGAAGGTGGTGGTGAGCCGCCTTCTTGAACCGCTGCAGTCTGTATGGTGACGGTTCTCCCAAAGTACTGTTAGGAAGGGAGTTCCAGGATTTTGACCCAGCGACGATGAAGGAATGGCGATATATTTCCAAGTCAGGATGGTGTGTGACTTGGAGGGGAACGTGCAGGTGGTGTTGTTCCCATGTGCCTGCTGCTCTTGACCTTCTAGGTGGTAGAGGTCGCGGGTTTGGGAGTTGCTGTCGAAGAAGCCTTGGTGAGTTGCTGCAGTGCATCCTGTAGATGGTACACACTGCAGCCACAGTGCGCCGTTGGTGAAGGGAGTGAACGTTTAAGGTGGTGGATGGAGTGCCAATCAAGCGGGCTGCTTTATCTTGGATGGTGTCGAGCTTCTTGATTGTTGTTGGAGCTGCACTCATCCAAGCAAGTGGAGAGTATTCCATCACACTCCTGACTTGTGCCTTGTAGATGGTGGAAAGGCTTTGGGGAGTCAGGAGGTGAGTCACTCGCCGCAGAATACCCAGCCTCTGACCTGCTCTCGTAGCCACAGTATTTATATGGCTGGTCCAGTTAAGTTTTTGGTCAATGGTGACCCCCAGGATGTTGATGGTGGAGGATTCGGCGATTGTAATGCCCTTGAATGTCAAGGGGAGGTGGTTAGACTCTCTCTTGTTGGAGATGATCATTGCCTGGCATTTATCTGGCGCGAATGTTACTTGCCACTTATGAGCCCAAGCCTGGATGTTGTCCAGGTCTTGCTGCATGCGGGCTCGGACTGCTTCATTATTTGAGGGGTTGCGAATGGAACTGAACACTGTGCAATCATCAGCGAACATCCCCATTTCTGACCTTATGATGGAGGGAAGGTCATTGATGAAGCAGCTGAAGATGGTTGGGCCTAGGACACTGCCTTGAGGAACTCCTGCAGCAACATTAACTACACTTCAAAATATTTCACTGGCTGTGAAGTGCTTTAGGTTGTCTTTAAGTGATGAAAGGTGTTATATAAATGCAAGTCTTTCTTTTACAGCAGTGACCTCACGGACTGTCAGGAAAGGGAGTCCCTGGGGCAAGAGCAGAATGCCTGCTAATACCCCTTTTGGAGGGAAAGGGCCCAGTAGTGAGTACATCTCCTTCTCCTCTGGCCCCACAGCCTTACCTTTTTTAGTCCTCAGCTAAGTTCATGGCCTAAAACGCAGTGGTATGGCCACCTTGGGAAGACTGAACATTAGTAGACACTGTGATGTGAACCCAAGTGAAGTGCAGTGATGTATGTTGTTACTGGGCTGCTTTTTCACAACAAAAATAGATCTATTTTCTTTTATTGAATTCTTGTTTTTTGACAAGGAGGTGCGTCTTATTCAATGAAAACTGTCGTATTGACTATGTACTTCAGTACAGTGACTTCAGTTTATCCCAGCTACTCCTTTTCTGTTAAGCACTTCTGTACACGATTACAATAAAATGAAAATGGTTTAAACCATCATGAAGCAGCCCTGGAGTTTCTAGTAGTACCTTGTATATTTACTGAGAATTTTGCAAGCTGCTCCTGTCTCTCTATTTCTGTGGGGACAGTTCTCAACTGCTGCCCGCCTGTTTCTTGCTAACATAAGGGCAGGCAATAGAGAAACATCGGGGAGGAGCTCAGTCGTCACTTGGATGCCCAAGGCCCAACTGATTCAGTTTTTAGGTGGGCCTGTAAATGGACGCACAGCATTCCCACTCATTTGGGGCGGGAAGCTGTTTAAATATGCACATTAGGATCCTACACCATTATGGGATGACAAATGCAATTTTGAAGTACAAATGAGTGGATTGTGCCTGGCACACACTCCACCCATTTGTACCAGACAATGAACAGCCTAACAGTCATCCTTAAAGGGGCCACTGGTGGCCACTCCACAAAAGGGCCCCAAACTTTTTCTTTTATTTTTCTGGTGCTACGAAGAACAGAGTATTTCCCTTGGCTTCACAAAAGTACTGGGGTCCGCTGCCAGCCTGGGATTGGCTTCCTCCCCCCAGGCTTGTTCTGTTGGCCAGCACAGCGTAAGAGCTGAACGATTTGCCACCCTGCCACAAGCAGCGAGCTGAAGCAGAGTGTCCATTTGGCGCCCGTTGCTCGCCGGCTGCATTCAAATGAGGCCAGAACCTGACAATGGTTCAGGAATCCCGGCGTGGCCTTCGGGCGGGCAGCACAACCACTCCTTCTACTTCTCGTCAATTTTGGCCCTGTGTTTAAAATCACCCTCTATATCTGTGATAGCTTTGCATGTTGAAAAACAACCTAAAAATTTGTTTCAGTGTAGGCCTAATATTGGTTTTAATATTGTTCATTGGTATCGGTTTCAATTGTTCTCAGTCATCTCTAATGCAGTTCATATAAAATCATGCTGCAACAGTAGTGGAAGAGGAACAGCCATTGAGAAGTCTTAATACCAGAAATAATGTGCAAGTACCTGTTGGAGAATGGGCCCAAGGTTGAAAGAGGGATATTGAAAGTCAAAGCTAGAGATCGCATGAACAATGATGGGAAAAGTGTAGGTTTTGAAGAGGCTTTTGAAGGAGGGGAGAGACAAGAGAGAGAGAAAGAGAAAGATGGAGAGACAGCGTGAGAGATAGCAAGGTGGAGCAGTTTAGGGAGAACACTCCAAAGTGTGATGGCTAAACTGTGCTGGACTGAGATGGCTAAAAGCTTTGCTACTGAAGGTGAAGAAGGGAAAAGGGAGAAGGGAATGCAAAGGAGGGCAGAGTTTGAAAAGTAGAGAGTGCTTACTGACACATAGGGCTAGAGATCACAGAGACAGAAAGGGATGAGATGGAAGATTTGTCGATGAGGACAAGGATTCTGAATAGCTAAGAAGACAATGGCGATGACTGAGGTGATAGAGGAGTGGATTTAATGCAGGATAGGATATAGGTGACAGGGTTTTGAACGAGTTGCAGGTTTTGTAGAATGAAACTTGGAAAGTAGCAAGGAGAGCTTTGTAGAAGTCAAGTGTGGAAGAGACATAGACATAGGTGAGGGTTTTAGCAGCAGTGGGAGTAAGAAAAGGGCAATGGGAAGAATGATATGGAGTTAAATAAGCAGTTTTAGATAGGATGTGGGTTTATAGCTCAGCTCAGAGTCAAACAAGACACCGAGATTGTGCACCATTGGGTTCAGCCTGAACAAGCAGGGATGGAATCAAGGCTAGGGTGTCATTTTTTTTATCAGGAACTAACCAGGATGGATTTGGTCTTTGAAGTTGGGGAAAGTTCTTGCTCAACCATGAATTGATTTCAGACAAGAAGTTGGGCAGCACAGTAGTCATGGAATCAAAGGTGGCGGAGAGGTAGAATTGGCTGTTGTCAGTATGCATATGGAAGCTCATGCCTTGTCTATGATATCACCAGGGACAGCATGTGGATGAGGAATAGGAGGGGACAAAGGATAGACCCTTTTGGTACTAACAAAATTGTTTTGGGGCTTGAACAGGGAATTGTGCGAGAGCAGGGAGCTGGGTGACTGCGATGCATTAAATGGCCATTGGAGGTTGGAGAAAGGGTGGTGAGGGAGAAGGAAAGACAGATAAAGCAATAAATGGTAGTGAAAAAATAGATAGAGGTAATGAGAAAATAAAAATGAAAAAAATAGAGTTGGGGCCGAAAGAAAAGTGAAACATAGAAAAGGATAGATAGAGAAACAGAGAAACAATAAAACAGACATACAAGGAAGAGAGAGAAAGGCTTTTTTCTATATTAAAGAAAGTTATTTTCATTAGAGAAAGGGGATAGATGTGTATCAAATCTCCCCACCACCAGCTGTGGTCATTATATGATGCTCCTGTTTGTTTAATAATGAGTGAAAGCATGGCGTACACTGACTTGCTGACCAATCTGTCACACAAGTAGATCAATGAATCAATGCTTTATCTTCAGTATCGTAGAATGATAGAAAATTTACGGCACAGAAGGAGGCCATTCGGCCCATTGTGTCCGTGCCGGCTGAAAATGATCCACCCAGCCTAATCCCACTTTCCAGCACTTGGTCCTTAGCCTTATAGGTCATGGCACTTCAGGTGCACATGCAGGTACTTTTTTAATGAGTTGAGGGTTTCTGCCTCTACCACCCTTTCAGGCAATGAGTTCCAGACCCCCACCACCCTCTGGGTGAACAATATTTTCCTCAGCTCCCCCCTAATCCTTCTACCAATCACTTTAAATCTATGCCTCCTGGTTATTGACCACTCTGCTAAGGGAAATAGGTCCTTCCTATCCACTCTATCTAGGCCTCTCATAATTTTGTACACCTCAATTAAATCTCCCCTCAGCCTTTTTGATCCAAAGAGAACAACCCCAGCCTATCCAATCTTTCCTCATAGCTAAAATTCTCCAGTCCTGGCAACATCCTCGTAAATCTCCTCTGTACCCTCTCTAGTGCAATCATACTTCCTGTAATGTGGTATGTAATGTACAGTCAAGTAAGTTCAGTGCTGGATAAATAATACTTATATTCAGTTTAATCAGAAACCAATCATTTTGATTAGGGGAAATCTATTTGACTGAATCATCATATAATGTTAAATATTATAAAGCGAGATACTTGCATACTTACTGGTGCCCTTCAATTCTGCATGATCCTATCTTTTGTGCTTTCAGATTGCTGGTCAGAGCCAGCCTGAGAACAGACATTTTGTGCACAATTCCCTCTCCAGTGACATTGTGAATTGGGAGTGCTGCCCCACGACCCATTGTCCTCATTCACAATATCACTGGATAGGGGATTCTCTACAAAATGTCTGCTCCCAGGCTGCCCTCACCAGTGATTTGAAAGCAAAAAGAAAAACAGTGAAACCAGGGAAGATTGAGACATCAGCAAGTGTACAGATTAACTCCCTCTATAAAATTTAGGATTCTAGAGCAGTTAACATCAGTGGAATACTGGGAATAACATCTATGATCAGTAACACTGGCACAACTTGCAAATCTCTTTTAACATTTAGAGCTGTGTTTATTTTTAAGAGTAACATACATCAAAATAGGTCACACTTTTAAGCCAAACAGAGAGCTTGACATTCCTAATGAGTGACGCTTGTCAGGTCTGGATTATGCAGTAATTCAATAGAATACAGATCCCCTTTAAATTCCTGTGGTTGATCTCTTCTTTGACACCATTTGCAACTCCTCTTTCTTATTTCCTCAAATACCATTTGTAGCACCAGGGGTAATTCAGGGGATGGTGAGATTTCCTGTACATCTTCAAGACTGTGGTTTAGCCCTTGGAGTTTGTCTGGTGAGACTATCTTTTTACCTCTTCTCTTTTCTACTGATCTTTACCAAAAGCAGTAACTCCTGCTGGAAGTCATTAGACCATTCAACTATAGATGCATCATAGCCAATTGTTACAACTTTCAGGTTCACCTTGGATATTCTCTCTGCTATTTTGGTGCTATTCACTCCTGTAAGTGGTCGGAGCATTCTACATTCAGGAGCATGGCCATACGTTCCAATATGTAATTATACAGTATTGTAACCCAGGGTTGTATATTGGATATTGTGACTTTTGTGCATGTTCTCACGTGGGTTTCTACAATTTTTTTTTCCAGGATGGACTGAGAAAAACTTGGTGATACAAGGCCTGATATGAATTGTTAAACTGCTTTATTTCACAGATAGCAACTAAACATAGAGTAACAGGCAAAGCAAATTTCACTTACTTAACTCGATATCCCTTCTCTCCTCTAGAATGGTGAAAAAATAATAAAATACATGCCCTGTTGCTTTTGTGGGCTGATTTGCTTATTTGTAGCATTACCTTTCTTTCTGGCCAGCCTCTAACTTCAAAAACTGGCCTCCTGCATTTCAGCTTCCAGCTGTGGTCCAAGGACTGTCCCTGATAGCCTCTGTTCAAAACCTCACAGCCCATTTGTCCCTCTATCACTTTCTCTCTGTATTCCCAGCCATGGGGAGGCCTGTGATGCTGACTTCCTCCCTGGTCAGTAATTTACCAGTAGGCCTGTCGCTAAAATGAGTTACTTTCCCTTCCCGTTTGAGGTGTGGGTTTAAATAAATAATTTCCTGCTGATCTCAAAATGAAGAGGGGCCACCCTGGCTAAAGGACCTAGGATGAGAGAATTGACCCTGATTGTAACAGTTTGGATTAGATTGTGAGCTGTGACAAACTGGCCCATCTGGCTTTAATGCATATCTCTATTTTTAAAGCCTGAGGCTTTAAAAAAAAATCTATGCCAATTCACTTTGTTTTAAAACAAAACACTTAAACATAACTTAACTCCCCAAATCCTTCCCACGAAGAAAAATATGATCATACATCGCTATATGTGACAACAAATCTGATCCTGTCTTTATCTGACATCCACACATGTGTACTGCTCCAAGAAAGGTCACTGGATACTAATCAGGAGTAGAAATCTGCTTTGTTTTATTGTGGCCTATTGTAGTGACACCACCACTGCTTCAGCTGAGATTAGCCAATTCAGCACAGCCTGGGACTCAAGCCTTTGACCCTCTTGGTCTTTATGGCTTAGTGCCATTCCATATGAAACATTTACCTACGGAGTCATTAAGGGAGCCTCAGCACAATATTTTTATTGCAATTATTTAATTTGTGAGCAGAAGCATTAATGAATGAGCTTGAAGCCAGGGATTTTAGAATTCCCTTGTTAGTTTTTAAAGCTATTGCAAACTAACTGTTAGTTTGAGCTACAGCAATCTTCTATTCATTAGGGAGTGTAGCGAGTGGCATAAGCATATGGATCAACTCTTCATCTGTGACCTGGAAATTTAGACCTTAAGTTAGAGTTAACCTAGTTAGAAGCTTTTGTGAAGTGACACTTGGGCTGGTTTCGGTGAATTTTAGAACACCCTAGTCAGCATAGTCAGTGATACAGAGGAAGAGTAACCGTTAGACCCGCAGATTGTTTTTCGCTGCTTTTGTGGGTTAAGGGTCAACTAAACTACCCTTCAGACTCACACATACTTTTCTCATTACCTATTTAAACGGAAGACTTGCTAACCTCTACAAAAAAACAACCAGCAGGTGCATCACCAGACTTTCAAACTGGATGAACTTTATTCTATCCTGGGTGATCTTCAAACCTCCTTGCATCAACTCATTTATCATGTCCATAGTGTTTCTAATATGAATCATTTGTTTTGTTTACAAATGTACTCATATTTCTGTATGATTAGACTGTAATACAGAGACTATTGTCTCCTGGGGCACTATAAGCAGAGGGAAAGACTAAGGTTTCAAATAAGGATCTGCAGCAATATAGTGAGAGAGTTTCTCCATGGTCTTAGTGCCCAAATATACAGATTCTACTCTAATTCCCAAGGATTCACTTATGCCAATATTTTTTAATGAAGTAAAGTTATTATGCATACTCTAAAGTAAAACGGAACAGTAGTCAGAACAGACTGCAGTAGCTTATGCTGTATGATTTTCCATTCAGTTTTGTTTGATCAATAAAGTTAAGATTGACCGTTTATTTATAATTACCACAATTACATTATTTTGTACATTATTTTACATTTCTCTCTGTGCCGTTTTAAACTTTTCCAACAAGATGCTCAGAGGGTGGGCTTGTGGATCCATTTATGGGCACCTGCTACAATTACAATCTGTTCTAGACTGAAAACTTCTATTTGTATTTTTCCACCTAATTTTCTCCTTCACACCTTTTTGGTAGATGGTGACTCATACAAGTGTTGGCATCTCTTCGGTAACCTGCCAAAGTGTGCAAGTGTCGGTACAGGGACATCATTGGAAAGTCTAATCCTATCCTCAGCTAATGCCACATATGTTCCAGTAGTTATAAATGGATAGTGACCAGGATTTAGGACCCTGACTGTGTTTTCTCCCCATCCCTTGCCTAGACACACGGGAGTGTATTGTCCCCATTATTGTCTTGGATAAGATAAGCTAACTCAGCAATAATATGTACTTGTTGGAGCACAAACTCTAAAATTCAGAATCTCTTTCTTGGTATGAATATTAATGACATTTTACAGATCAAAATATAATTTCTGCCTCAATAGTTCGAGGGTGATAGTACATATAAAGTCTGTTTCTGTATCTTGCAAAAAATCTGAAACCCAGAAAACTTTAAAATTAAAGTTGTATAATAAACTAGTACAGACACTGCTTACAGAGAATAATGAAAGAACAGACTTTTATTTTAATTAAATGAACAAGCAGATTCCAAGGTGACTTGAATAACACAAAATTTGCTTATCGGGTTAATTCAATTTGTGTTACTGTATTTTCGATTTAGAATTTGGTTCCGGGTTCATCCCTACAAAGGGGAAGCATAGCATCTTGTCACATCCCTTAGAAATATTTACATACAATGAATTGTTTTGAAGAGCTGTAACTGTTGTTATGTAGGAAAGCTATGCTTGGGCTATAGTACAGCTCTCCTTTCTCAATGGGTTCCCAACATTTTGAAGAATGGGAATTGATTTGCATATATCGGTTGTGCTTTTGATAAGAATGAAGTCTTGAAGGTTTTGCGGGAGGACTAGTGATGCAAGTATTGTAACTTCATTCATTCATGGATAATTAAAATAATTGAATCCACCTTTAACTACAAACAACCCTTTGCTGACTGAGCTGAAAGGCGATATTTATCATGATTATTTAAATTTTATACTACTAAGAATAATGAATGCAGGCCTCAATTCACTTTTTTAAAAATTCCAATCTTTTTGTCCCATTAATTAAATTCCCATTGTGGTTATGACGTTTAGATATGATCCACCAATAGTTTTAATAAGCTGATTAAAACTCTATATTTTAAAGTACAGAAGTTGTCTACCCAAGTGTTTACTGTTTACTCATAACTAACTGTAGCATGACAAACCGGTTAATGAAGGCTTTTGCCTTTTAAATGTGTCTAGTATTATCTTGTGGTTTATTTTCCTTGGTTTCTTTCACTTAATCCATTTGAATGCACAGATGTTCAATAAAATGAAAAGAAAATTCCCATAGCTACAGCTGTCTATGGGACATGATGTCAGAAATGTACCAGACCCAGTAGTGACCTGCTCTTGCAAGAAATTAAATTGATGATGATACCTTAAATTGTAATCTCTCTTCCATTTAAACAAATTAAAGATAAATGAAAGAAGAATTTCTACTCAGTTTAATAGTTAGTCCACTATCATAGAAAGATGCAGGCTATGATAATGGTAATCAGATGTGTGCAGTCACTGGCGATGAGCTGAGCGTTTGTGATCTACTGAATCTCTGAAGGCTCCTTGAATATACAAAGAATTTTTTTTCTGCCTTTGAAAGTTCGTGGAAGATATAATTACATACCATTCAACCTGACATGTTACTGCATGGACAGTGAGGCTTCCCACAGTACGGATACTGAACTGTGTTTGTTAATACTGAGCTAGGGCTTGTTCCCAATAATGCTGCTCTCACTATAGATTTGGAGAAATTAAAGACAAAGAAAGAATATTTCAAAATCTGCAGGTGCTGCTTCTCCCCTGTTGTCATTCCTGCTCAGACAGCAGATACAATTGAGTGCTATTTAGCATTCCTCAGAGATGGAGAGTTCTAGTGCAGCATAAGGACCAGAATGAAATACACTGGAAAATTTCTGAGCATTGTTGTAGGCGTCAAGCATTTGTAGTGGTCGGGCTGATGAAATACACTGCAAAAGTGAGGTGTGTATTCTTTTCGTCAATTTTTTTGTGTTCAAGTGAGGGACATTAGCATGAGAGAAAGAAAATCTTTCCCATTGCAGGCACCCAGTACCCTGTCCAGACAAAGCACAGCTTAAAATGAAAAGGACACAAACTAGACCTACAACCCTCCGAGATCTCTGCGCTCCTCCAATTCTGGCCTCTTGCGCATCCCCAGTTTTCATCGCTCCATCATTGACGGCCATGTCTACAGCTGCCTCGGCCCTAAACTGTGGAATTTCATCCCTAAATCTCTGCAACTCTCTACCTCTCCCTCGTCCTTTAAGACGCACCTTAAAACCTAACTCTTTGACCAAACTTATGGTCACCTGTCCTAATATCTTCTTTTGTGGCTCGGTGTCAAATTTCGTTTGATAATGCGCCTTGGGATGTTTTACTTTGTTACGGGCACTGTATAAATGCAAGTAGTTGTTGTTGTAGACTAGAGACCAGAAGATATTTTTACTCCACAGACTTGTATCCTGGGGGTTATCCAAAGATAACCCCCAGCTTCACTTCTCCACTACAAATCATCTCCTTAAACCCCTCTCCCTTGCCTCCTCCATCCTCACCTCCAACAACAAATGCGAGGCGCTCATCAGCTTCTTTGTCACTGAGATTGAGACCATCCGTTCAGCTGCCTCTGCCACTTCCCTCCCTTCCCCAACACACCAAGCCAAACTTCCCCTACAGTTCCCCCCCCCCCCCCAACCCTAGTCCTGAACTTGCATCTTCCTCTAGTTTCTTGCCTATCTCTCCTCATGCCCTCTCTGAGCTCACCTTGACCATGAGACCCACCTTTGCTCCCTCGGTGCTATTCCAACCAAATTGCTGACCACCCAGCTTCCCTTCCTGGACCTCATGTTAGCTGATATTGTTAATGGTTCCCGCACCTCAGGTACTGTCCCCCTCCCCTTCAAATCTGCTGTCATCACCCCCCTCCTCAAAAAGCCCACCCTTGACCCCTCTGTCCTTGTAAACTACCACTACATCTCCAACCTCCCTTTCCTTTCCAAAGTCCTTGAAAGTGTTGTCACCTCCCAAATCCATGCCCATTTTTGTCACAACTCTGTGTTTGAATCCCTCCAATCAGGTTTCCGCCCCTGCCACAGTACTGAAACGGCCCTTATCAAAGTCACAAATGAGATCCTTTGTGACTGTGACCGTGGTAAACTATCCCTCCTCATCATTCTCAACCTGTCTGCAACCTTTGACGCAGTTGACCAAACCATCCTCCACCAATGCCTTTCCTCTGTCGTCCAGCTGGGTGGGACTGCGCTATCCTGTTTCCATTCTTATCTATCCTGTTGTAGCTAGAGAACCACTTGCAATTACCCTGGCCTGGGTAAATTGGAAACAAAGATTGGCAGGCAAAACTGTAATTGAACAAGCGGCGGCCTTTAAAGAGGAGATGATTCAGGTACAGTCTAGATACAATCCCACAAGGGAGAAAGGTAGGGCAACCAAAGCCAGAGCTCCCTGGATGACAAAAGAGAAAGAGAGTAAGATGAAGCAGAAAAAGGGGCGTATGACAGATGTCAGGTTGATAATACAAGTGAGAACCAGGCTGAATATAGAAAGTTCAGGGGGGAGGCGAGAAAGGAAATAAGAAGGGCAAAGAGAAAGTATGAGAATAGACTAACATAAAAGGGAATCTAAAAGTCTTCTATAGGCATGTAAACAGTAAATGGGTAGTAAGGGGAGGGGTGGGACTGATTAGGGACCAAAAAGGAGATCTGCTCATGGAGGCAGAGGGCATGGCTGAGGTACTAAATGAGTACTTTGCATCTGTCTTTACCAAGGAAGAAGAT
Organism: Heptranchias perlo; assembly: GCF_035084215.1. Lineage (NCBI taxonomy): Eukaryota > Metazoa > Chordata > Chondrichthyes > Hexanchiformes > Hexanchidae > Heptranchias > Heptranchias perlo. The sequence goes on from NC_090332.1 coordinate 44,000,722, forward strand.
GCTGCCAGAGTCTCAGTAAAGGAAGATATAGTTGAAATACTGGATGGGCTAAAAATTGATAAAGAGGAAGCACTGGAAAGTCTAGCTGTACTTAAAGTAGATAAGTCACCCGGTCCGGATGGGATGCATCCTAAGTTGCTGAGGGAAGTAAGGGTGGAAATTGCGGAGATACTGGCCATAATCTTCCAAGTATCCTTAGATATGGGGGTGGTGCCAGAGGTCTGGAGAATTGCAAATGTTACACCCTTGTTCAAAAAAAGGTGTAAGGATAAACCCAGCAACTACAGTCAGTTTAACCTCAGTGGTGGGCAAACTTTTAGAAACAATAATCCAGAACAAAATTAGCAGTCAATTGGACAAGTGTGGATTAATTAAGGAAAGCCAGCACGGATTTATTAAAGGCAAATCGTGTTTAACCAAATTGATTGAGTCTTTTGATCATGTAATAGAGGGGGTCGATGAGGGCAATGCAGTTGACGTGGTGTATATGGACTTCCAAACGGCATTTGATAAAGTGCCGCATAATAGGCTTGTCATCAAAGTTGAAGCTCATGGAATAAAGGGGGCAGTGGCAGCATGGATACAAAATTGGCTAAGTTATAGGAAACAGAGAGTAGTGGTGAACAGTTGTTCTTTGGACTTGAGGGAGGTATACAGTGGTGTACCCCATGGGTCGGTACTAGGACCATTGCTTTTTTTGATATATATTAACGACTTGGACTTCGGTGTACAGGGCACAATTTCAAAATCTGTAGATGACACAAAACTTGGAAGGTTAGTGAACAGTGCGGAGGATAGTGATAGACTTCAAGAGGACATAGACAGGCTGGTGGAATGGGCGGACACGTGGCAGATGAAATTCTACCCAGACAAGTGTGAATTGATACATTTCAGTTGGAAGAACAAGGAGAGGTAATATAAACTAAAGGGCATAATTCTAAAAGGAGTGCAGGAACAGGGAGATCTGGGGGTATATGAGCACAAATCATTGAAGGTGACAGGGCAGGTTGAGAAAGCAGTTAAGAAAGCATATGGGATCCTGGGCTTTATAAATAGAGGCACTGAGCACAAAAGCAAGGAGGTTATGATGAACCTTTATAAAACACTGTTTCGGCCACAACTGGAGTATTGTGTCCAGTTCTGGGCACCGCACTTTAGGAAGGATGTGAAGGCCTTAGAAAGGGTGCAAAAGAGATTTACTAGAATGATTCCGTTCAGTTACGTGGATAGACTGGAGAAGCGGGGGTTGTTCTCCTTAGAACAGAGAAGGTTGAGAGGAGATTTCATAGAGGTATTCAAAATCATGAAGGGTCTGGACAGAGTAGACAGAGAAAAACTGTTCCCATTGGCAGAGGGGTCAAGAACAAGGGGAAATAGATTTAAGGTGATTGGCAAAAGAACCAAAGGCAACAAGAGAAAAAAGATATTTAAATAGCGAGTGGTTGTGATCTGGAATGCACTGCCTGAGGGGGTAATGGAGGCAGATTCAATTGTGCCTTTCAAAAGGGAATTGGATATGTACTTGAAGTGAAAAAGTTTGCAGGGCTAGGGAACAGGGTAGGGGAGTGGGACTAGCTGGACTGCTCTTGCAGAGATCTGGCATGGACTCGATGGGCCTAATGGCCTTCCTGCTGTAACCTTTCTATGATTCTATCATAATGGCTTCTCTTCCCACTTCCGCTCCGATATCTCTGGAGTCCCTCAGGGATCTATCCTTGGCTCATCTACATACTGCCCCTCGGCGACATCATCGGAAAACACATCAGGTTCCACATGTACACTGACGACACCCAGCTGTACCTCACCACCACCTCCCTCGACCCTTCCACTGTCATCCGACTGGATGAGCAAAAATTTCCTCCAATTAAATACTGGGAAGACCAAAGCCATTGTCTTCGGTCCATGACACAAACTTTGTTCCTTAGCCAATGACTCCATCCCTCTCCCTGGCCACTGTCTGAGGCTGAACCAGACCGTTCACAACACTGGCGTCCTATTTGACCCTGAGATGAGCTTCCGACCACACATCTGCTCCATCACCAAGACCGCCTACTTCCACCTCTGTAACATTGCCCGTCTTCGCCCCTATCTCGGCTCATCTGCTGCTGAAACCCTCATCCATGCCTTTGTTACCTCTAGACTTGGCTATTCCAATGCTCTCCTGGCCGACCTCTAACATTGCACCCTCCATAAGCTCATCCAAAACTCTGCTGCCCGTATCCTAACTTGCACCAAGTCCCATTCACCCATCACCTCTGTGCTCACTGACCTACATTGACTCCCGGTCCAGGAGCACCTCGACTTTAAAATTCTCATCCTTCTTTTGAAATCCCTCCATGGCCTTGCCCCTCCCTATCTCTGTAACATCCTCCAGCCCTACAACCCTCCGAGATCTCTGTGCCCCTCCAATTCTTGCTTCTTGTGCATCCCCGATTTTAATCATTCCACCATTAGCGGCTGTGCCTTCAGCTGCCTAGGCACTAAGCTCTGGAATTCCCTCCCTAAACCTCTCCGCCTCTCTACCTCTCTCTCCTCCTTCAAGGCACTCCTTAAAACCTACCTCTTTGACCAAGCTTTTGGTCACCTCTCCTAATATCTCCTTATGTGGTTCTGTGTCAAATTTTGCTCATCTGAAGCACCTTGGGACATTTTACTACATTAAAGGTGCTATATAAATGCACGTTGTTGTTGTTGTTAGACATGTAGAGTAGACGACCAGCAAAAACAACTGATTTGGTGTTGATTAATTCCTTCAAAAAATGCCAGAATAAACATGTGTTTAGGGCCACTACTGGGATTATATATGTGGTCTAAAATGATTGAATACTCTCTGTAACAAAATGTTTTCTGTGCTGCTGTGGTTGGTAGGAGGATGTGTCTTTGGAGAGCAGCAGGCCAGGCTTCTATAGTGGAGATGTGGGAAAGGATATATAATCTGAACTTTTCCTAATTGCCTTTACATACCAGGGAACATGTGTACAGTACTTGTCCTCAGGAGATTAAATGACTATGGTAAAATCCATGATAGATTTTAGATGGTTGGTGAAGGAACAGGCTTGATGGGCTGAGTGGCAATTTTTCATTATATGCTTTCTTATGTTGTGAGTGAAGTCATTCAAACAATTATGGCCATGCGTAGGACAAAACATATCAGGGCCATCCTGACTACCTGTTGTCAAAGGGTTCTGTTCATACAAATAGTTGCACAGGAGGCCCAATGGGAAACTACTTGTATGAACAGAATTCCCTGCTTTTCCAACAGGTTGGCAATGCTGGAATTAATGATACAGTTCAATAAAGATGTATTTTTCTCAGCAAGATAGCATACCTTCCATTCAATTTTTACTTTCTGTATGACACACTAAGGTGAACGGCCACATGTTTATTTGAGTTTTTCTTCTCAGCATCCCCCGTCAACCAAGGTGGCTTGAAACCATGTGATCTGCTTGTTCAGTCAAAAAAAATGGTTGTGTCCCATAATATAGCTGCCTCAGATCGTAGTCCTCCCCCTGAGAGAGACCTGACTCGCGTATGGTATCACCTAAAATCCTGGCTCCCCCCGACGATGCCTTGTAACTGCTCCCTCCATACATAGCAACAATAGAGATTTTATGAAAAGAAACAGGAATTATAAAAGAAACTTTAAATTGGGGCATTTAGAGATCATGGGCTCAATTTTGCAATGGTGGCGGGTTGGCAGTGGGGGTGGGGGGGTGGTGAAGGGCGCGTGGCAAACCTGCATAAACAAAACTTACCGTTTCTGACGCGATTGCATGGTGATCGCAGATGATTAATGTCCTCTCCGGGTTTCTCGCCCAGCAGTTGACTGGCTGGCTGCCGTCAGGAGCTGCAACGTAAGGTGGGGGGGAGAAAGAGAGAGCAAGACGTCCTCTGGTACTGGAATGGAAGATCGGGGGTGGGGGGGGAGAGTCGAAGATTGGGGGGGTGAAGAGGGGACATCGGGGGGTGAAGAAGGGGAAATCGGGGGGACATTGGGGGGCTGAAGAGGGGGACATCATGGGGGGACATCGGGGGGGGGTGAAGATGGGGACATTGGGAGGACATCGGCGGCGTGAAGAGGGGGACATTGGAGAGGGGGACATCGGAGCAGGGTGGAAAGGTAGGTTGATTTTGCGTTTTAACTTCCTTCTACGGTTTTTGATGTACTTTATTTTGTTTCTTGTTCCCTGATTCGATTTCACCAGGCGTGAATCAGAAGTGGTGGGCAAGCCGCCAGATAAGTTAAAAATCGTTATAACCAAGTAATCTGTCTCAAGTAATGTGCCTTAAGTACCTCAATTAGGTACATTTGGCTCTTTAACTGTCATCCCGTCGGCTTTAATTGCCAGCGGGACTTCCGGTTTTGGGACGCCCGCATCCACATACGTGCGTCCTTGGGAAACTCGGAAGTCGGTGGGTTGGAGCCGGCTCCTGAATCCGAATGGGATTTTCACGATTTTCGGAACCCCCCAACGCACCCGCAATTTCCCCATAAAATTGAGCCCCATATTTGCTCAATTGTCCCTCGTGTGTAGGAAAAAATGGACCAAAAATGCCTGGGGAAAAAATCCAGAATGAAATACACAGCCAAAAATAAAGCCCCAGGCTTCTAATAAAGTAATAGGGGCATGACTTTAACAGGGCGGTGGGAAGTCAATGGGTGGGTGATTAGTCGCGTGGGAAACCCGGAAATAATTTTTTGAGCATCGGTTTGAGCGATCGCAACTGAATTGAAGGCACTTAATTTTATGTCTGGGCTTCGTATTGCCAAGCTGCGCAGCAGGTGTACTGCGCACACGCATGACGTGCTGTGAACTGGAGTATTTAAAGGGTCAGTACAAAAATGGATTTTGAAGGAGAAAGGAGGAGCATCGAAAATGCAGCATCATGGAGCCAAGGTAACACCCCGTTTCAGTGTTGCTTCCCCTGTGTTGCTAATGGCTGGTGTCAGGAGCAGGAGAGAGATATTATACCTGGCTGGCCGGAGGAAGCGACCTGCTTCTGCCATTAAGGAGGCATGGCTGGAGGTGGCAGACAAGCTCAGCAGCATGGAGCATGGTGCCCAGGTCATGGGTGCAATGCAGAAAGCGGTATAATGACCTAACCAGATCAGGAAAAGTAAGTACATTCACCCAAATCCTGTGAAATGCCTCCCCCCCCAACTTCTCTCACTCTGTGTTGGCAAACCTACTCCATCACATCACTCCTCACACCCACTTAAGTTCCGGCATCAACTAACCTTCACTTTTTATGCACTTCCTCACCTCCCCATTTGTTATCCATCACTGCCACTCACCTCAATCCTGATGTAATGTGATGAATCTGTCTGATAGTCACCTTCTGATGCATTTGTTTCATTGTCAGCCTCACCCAAAGCAATGCATCCATAGGCTGAAGACATCACCTTCAGTCATTCACAGGTCTATTCTTTCTCCCCTTGTAGGAGAAGAGCGCAAAATGCACCGGAGAGGAATAGAACTGGGCCACCACAAATAGCACCATTGACAGATGCAGAGGAGGAGGCAATGGACATCAGGTGGACAGTTGCATGCCTATCCATCGGAGCTGGAGAGACTGGCAACCCACAGATGGCTGGTGACAGAACTTTAACATCCTTCTGACACATAATGAATTGGTGTTATCAATGATTGTCCTGTTCCACACCTCTGTATGGTCACTGAAAAAATTGTCACTTCTCCGATGAATACTTAATATTGGTTTATGTTGCCTTCCACGGCCTTCATGATTTGATGAAGAGGTGTGGAAGAAGGCAATTCTTTAGAGGAGCTTAATTCTTCTGAGGGTCCACTGCCACATGACATCCAGCCATCCACCAGCACAGATACTGGCACTTTGTTTGGGTTGACACCTGGTGATTCAACACCTCACAAGTGAGCACGAGCAGACACTGGTGACAGGGGCAGCTGTGGTGAATCTGTGTTGGGGGATGCACTCCTCTCCAAGCTCTGCTCGGCTGGACGCAAATGCTGAACCCCGGGGGCCATCATTGAGATTGAGAATGATAGAGGTTTAGCTGTACCTTTGCGAGGTAATGGAAAAGGTGTCACGCACACTCTCCACAATAGCGCAGAGGATGGAGGAGTCCAATTGCATCGTTAGTGGATTGGTCGCACAAGTAAGTGTGGGAATGTCTTCAATGGAGAGAATGGCAGCCTCCATTAAGTCACAAGCACGGCTCTCAAATGAGTTCACGCAGGCCATGGCAATGGCCGCAAGGACCCTGGAAACAAACATGTCTGCCGCCCTAAACAAGCAGACAGATATTTCAGACGTGGCCTTAGAACGCAGCACTTCTGCTCACCAGCCTGCTCGCCAGCAGGTGGGAGTGATGTTGCGCCGGCCCGGGAGAGAGTTGATGGTGAAAGGGGACATGGAAGTGGGGACCCCACTCAAAGCACTCCCACCTCTCACCCGTTGACCCCCCCGCCTCAACCATACCCGCATTGCTGCCTCCCCTCCCGATGGCCGAGTCTGGCACAGGTGCAGGCGGTGCAGTCTTTAGTGGGGCCCTCATGGGCTCCAAAACCCAGAGGGTGTAGGCCGAAAGCATCTCAGCAGTCAGGGCATGAATCTGAGCAACCTGCCATTACCTCTGCTGAAGCCACAGGGGATGCATCACGTAGAAGTGCTAGGAAGAGAAAAGCTAAGGTTTTGTAATTCACCAAGGGTATGCGCAAGGGTGTTTGAAGGTATGTCATGTTGTTAATTTATATATTCTTTTGTTCATGCCACATTAAGTGATATAATTCTCACCACCACTGCCACCCTTTTGTGAAATTGCCCTTTCATGTGCTTCATCATGAATGCCAAGTCATGATGCCATTGGGCACGTCTGCAATGGCTATATGCGTGGTTGAAAGACTGGTTTGTCAAAATGGAGGAGGGGAGGGGGGTTTGGTAGTGGTGGTTGTTTCAGACATCTGAATAGTTCACATTCTTCAATTTGCAGCTCTCATTATGAGAACCTGTTAGAGATGAGGGAATCCCTGGCATCACGAGCAGCTATGTACACCGCTGCTCTGGTGATGGGTTCCCCATTTTCATTTTCCTCCTCTTCCTCATCCTCGTTCTCCTCCTCCTCACCCTCTTCTTCAATGTTGCCGGCAGATGAGGATGCTTCATGAGTGCATTCGAGCCCCTCCACTTGTAACGCTTTCTGCTGAGTGATGATGTGCAGGACGCAGCACACCACGATTATTCTGCACGCCTTAGTTGGTGAGTACTGAAGGGCACCAGATGCACATCTTAACATTCCTATGGCTTGCTCAATGACAGACCTGTTGGTGATGTGGCTCTGGTTATACCATTGCTGTGCCTCGTTGGTGGGGTTTCTCACAGATGTCATGAGCCACATCTGCAGGCGGTATCCCTTGTCTCCAAGGAACCAGCCCTTAAGTCTGTCTTGTGTATGGAAGAGGTCTGGGATGATGGACTCATGCAAAATGAAGGAATCATTGCAGCTGCCTGGGAATCTGGCACACACCTGCAGAAAACTCCTCTGGTGGTCACACACCGGCTGTGCATTGATGGAGTGATATCCCTTTCGGTTTATGAATAGTCCTGGCTCATGTGGAGATCCTCGGATTGCTACGTTTCCAATCAATTGCGCCCTGCACCCGTGAGAAGCCAGCCAGAGAGTTGAAACCCACTGCCCTCTCAGTCTGGCTGATGTCGCCGCGGGGGAAGTTGACGTAGTTGGATGCCCTGGCAAACAAGCCATCCGTCACCTGTCATATACACTTATGTGCAGACCACTGAGCCATCTTGGCGATGTCATGGGTGTCACCCAGGAAGTATCTGGAGGTGAAGAAATTGAGGGCAGTGGTGACCTTAACTGTGATGGTCAATGCATGGCCACCAGGCCCAGCCAGGAGCAGCTCTGCATGAAGGTCTGCGACCACCTGCCGACTCAATCTGAACCTTCATAGGCAATGCTCCTCAGAGAGGTCCATGAAGCTCAGCCTCTGCCTGTAGACCCTCTCACGTGGGGAGTGCCTCCTGCAACCTCGGCCCCTCCATTGATCCCCTCTCTGCTCTTCTCTAGGTCCTTGTTACACATCTCTCTCTTGTGCACCTGCAGATTCCAGAACTGCCGCCATGCCTGCCACAGATGGTGATGTGCCTCATCCTCAGATGTACTGTCGAATACATCCATTGTGCCCCCCCTCCATCCTGATGTTATCAGTTTGAGGGGCTCCAAAATGTAGGTAAATTTGTGTGAACCCAAGGTTTCTCAGTCTCAACAAAGAAATCTCAGTCTAAACACAAAGAACTCCCAGCCAAAGTTTGTCAGAGAAGTGAGTGCCCAGCTGCAATACCTCGCCTTTTATTGAATTGTGTCAAGTGAACTTCGGCTGCAACTTGCCTCCGTTTCTATGGCGTGTTTCAGAATCCACAGGTGACACATTCAGGAGAAGTTAAATTCGATTCTGTTGCAGAATCCATAAAAACCTAATCACCTTAAGTCTTTCAAGTACCTAAATTGGCCTTTAAATATCGGATCACTGGCTTTAAGTGCCAACAGGACTTCTGGTTGTCTGTTGCACGCGTGTATCCTAACATGCCTGGGTCAAACCCGGAGGTGGGCGCGCTGGAGCTTGGGATGTGGTCCCGCTCCCAAAATGTGGTACTTTTACTGCCCACCCACCACCAACCCATCCGTTCTTAGGGATTAAAATTACCCCCAAAGTTTCTGAACAAAAACTGGACGAAAACATTGTACCTGTGCAAAAATAACTCTATAGGTAACTTGAATGATGTTATGCTGCTTTTAAAAAAATATTTTTATGGTGTTAGAAACCTTTTTTTCTAAATCTCTTGTGAAGTTACTGAGAAACAACATGAGCATAAAAGTTATCAAAAACCATTTTGAGTGAGTAATTGTTTCACATTCTCCTTATTTTATTGATAGCTTTTGGTAACTGCATATTTGCATTTTTTTAAACTGTGTGATTGGTTGACTTCATTCCTGGTGGCTTCTTAATGATTGGTAAATTCCTTAGCACTCTGGTTGTGATTTGTTGCTGTTTTATGAATATGAATTTTGAGCTAATCATGTCCAAGTTAGGCTTGGAAAATTTGCATGTAGATATGCATCATGCATGAAATGTGGAATTAGTAGCATTGAGCTGGGAGCTTTGAAGTTTGGGAGCAATGTTGGTGTGTTTGGAAATAATTAGGGGGGGGGAGGAGGAAATGTCCTGGAGTTTGGCACCACTGGGGAATTTGGCCTGGAATTGAACAGTACTAGGGAAGAAGCTTGGGGGTTTAGGAGCATTACAGAGGGAGCCATGGGCCCCGATATTTACACGGGCCGTGAAGAGATCGGGGTGGGGGAAGGATTTCTGGATGTGTTTCCCGGACGTCCTGACAATTTTGATGTCAGGAAGTCTGTTGAATTTTTTCAGCAGGTTTCCCACCTGACAGGCAGCACAATTGACTGGCTGGTTGCCTGTTTGGATGGGTAAGCAGCCGGGGAGCGGATGGCAGGTAAGTGGGACATCGGGGTTGGGGCCAGACATTGGGAAGGGGGTTGGTCATCGGGGGAGGGGGGCGGAGCTCATTGCGGGGGGGGATTCAGAGATCGTGGTGGGGTGAATTGGACATGGGGGGGTGTCAGCCAATCGCTTGTGTGGGATTGTGGCAGGTAAGCTTATTGGGCCTGGAGGAAACACTCCTGCTCCTCATGGCCCACAAGCAGTGCAAAATTACCCCCATGGGGTTTGGAAGAACTTGAGGGGGTGGAATGTGGAGTTTAGCTCACTGGGAAATTCTCACGCTGTAGCAGCATTGGAGAAGGTGGCCTTAGGGTGAGGCAGCACTGGCAGTCTGGAGGTCAGTAGCACTTAAGAGGAGGGCATGTGGTCTAACAGCACTGGGAGTGGTGTTTGGCAGCATTGAAGCGCATGTTATCCAAGCAGAATCTGCTGTGATGTGTTGTTGGCCCATGAGACCTACCTATAGTCCAAATCCAGTTTATAGCATTATATACACTGTATAATTGCATTTGCTGACTACCATCGTGACCACAGTTGTCAATATTAAAGTGTGTGCTCAAAACAGGCTAATGGCAGGTAATTGGCCAGGGATAGGACTGATGATTAGGAAGTGACTGGAGGTGAGTCTATAGGGCTGGGAATGGGTTGGACATAGCAGGTGAGCGGGCCATGGGCAAAGGAGGTTGGGTTGGTCAGGAACAAGTTCTGGAAGATCAGGCAGTTTGGAATGAGCCAGTTGTGTTGGGCTGCAAAGAACATGGGGTGGGTACATCGTTGGTAGCAGGTAGGTCTCTGGGCGGGCAAGATTGGACTTCTATTTTTAAAAGTGGACTTGCCCATGGCATTATTAGTGCTGCATCAGTGGGCCAGGAAACAGCTGCACCAGGAACAGACAGTGGCGTCAGAGCCAAACTCAGTTCCCAGGGTCCTGACAGGTTTGACTTCAGGAGGCAAAACTTAACAGACACATTTGCAAAAGGAGTTGGCCACAACCCAGTGTATCTAGGACTTGGCGTAACTTCCAGTCTTTCCAGTGCACTCACGTCATAACTTTGGCAGAGTGAGACAGAAGTGCCTTGGATATTTGGCCCTCGATTCTTCCTCAAGTCAGTGCTGGGGAAAGCCTTTTAGGAATCCTGCCTTTAAAGCTTTATTCCCAGCCATTACACAGAACTGGCTTCAACTCCTTTAAGCATTTTCAGCACTTTTAATATCACAAAAATAATTTTAAATATACAGAAAGTTCTTGAATAACTTTGTCAGTTCCCAGAAATGTGTGGATGGCAATGGCTTTTCCTAATATAAGACTGTGATCTTGGACCTCAGGAATTGAGGTCAGGTACACATGGACTAAGTGTCGCATTTGGTCGGGGCGAGGAAAGATGGCATCAGTGGGTGGGGGGAAGAAGACAGCCATCTCTAAGGAGGTGGTAATAAAAACAGAAAATGCTGGAAATATTCAGCAAGCAGGCAGCATCTGTGCAGATGAAACGTTTCAGGTCGATGACCTTTTGTCAGAACTGGAAGAAGTTGAAGATTTTAAGCAAGTACAAAGCCAGGGGGAGGAAGGGGAGAGGAGGAAAGAACAAAAGGGAAGGTCTGTGATAGGGTGGAGGGCAGGAATGATTAAATGACGAGTCCTGTGGACTCTATTCCCTTCTCCCAGTTTCTCCGTCTCTGTTGCATCTGTTCTGATGATGCCACCTTCCATACCTTCCGATATGTCTTCCTTTTTCCTCAACCAAGGATTCCCCTTCACTTTAGTTGACAGGGCCCTCAACCGTGTCTGTGCTATTTCCCGCAGTTCTACCCTCACCCCTTCCCCTCCCTCCCAGAGCCATGATAGGGTCCCCCTCATCTCACCTTCCACCCCACCTGCCTCCACATTCAACGTATCATGCTCCGCCATTTCCGCCACCTCCAGCGCGATGCCACCATCAAACATATCTTCCCCTCCCCTTTCAGCATTCCGAAGGGAATGTCCCCTCTGCGACACCCTGGTCCACTCTTCCATCACCCCCATCACCTGCTCTCCTCCCCACGGCACCTTCTTGTGCGAGCGGAGGAGATGCAACACCTGCCCTTTCACCTCCTTCCCTTCCCACCATCCAAGGCCCCAAACACTCCTTCCGGGTGAAACAGCCATTTACATGTACTTCTTTCAATTTAGTATACTGTATTCTCTGCTCACAGTGTAGTCTCCTCTACATTGGGGAGACCAAACGCAAATTGGGTGATCGCTTTGCTGAACACCTTCGCTCAGTCTGCAAGCGTGACCCTGACCTTCAGGTCGCTTGCCATTTTAATTCCCTGTCCCACTCCCACTCTGACCTCTCTGTCCTCAGCCTTTTACACTGTTCCAATGAAGCTCAATGGAAGCTCGAAGAACAGCACCTCATCTTTCGATTCGGCACTTTACAACCTTCTGGACTCAACACTGATTTCAATAACTTGAATGCTATATGCAGGACTCTTATATATGATAGATGAATCGATATTTGGTAATGTTAACTTGTGGTTCTGAGGGGAATGTGCTGAATCTGTGATACAGATAAACTAAGGTTCCTCTCTTGCCAAGTAACCAGAAAACAATGACTGAGTGTGTGTCACTACAGCAGAAATTCACATATTTTCATTAATTCTAAACATGTTTGTCAGCGAGATGAAATTGGATTCTTACTTCCCCAATGAAAGCAATTTAAACTAAAATTCAACATTCTTATTTTGAGATCCCCTTAAACCAACTACAAGCAGTCAGACCAGTGCATGGGGCTGTTTGTAGGCAGTGGTGGAACATTTTATTTGATGTGTGTAGGCAAACATTCAGAATAAGTGTGCTTCCCTGGCATGTGGGCTGAATTGCATTCAGAAATCAAAGGGATCTGAGTTAGGTCAATTCAGGTCTATTTCCAAAAGCACAGGTTTGGCCTAATTAAGGTTATTTCAGATTCAAATGTGTCTGTCCCTTTAAACTATGAAAATGGTACTGTGCATGCCTAAAGGTACAGTTTCTCTCTATGCATTTTCAATGGCATTTTTGGTATGTCCCACCATTGCTCATAGGCACGTGGTGGTGAGAGGGCTGATGGCTGAGGACAGGTGTTAGGACTCAATCCATAAGGATTCCAGCTGAGGTTTCATGCTTCCTTTTTTGGAGCCACTCTTGATAACTGATATAGTCAGTGCTGCTCTAACCATTCCTCTCAGCATTTTATGCAACCCATCCTCTCTATCATGTGTCCTTGCTTGCATGCTTCTGTTCTCTCTGTTCAGCATCTTCTATATGGAGTTGGGAATTAGGGGTTACGGGGAGCGGGCAGGAAATTGGACATGAATTTAGATTTGAGATTAGGATCAGATCAGCCATGATCTTATTGAATGGCGGAGCAGGCTCGAGGGGCCGATTGGCCTACTCCTGCTCCTATTTCTTATGTTCTTATGTATATGATTGGTGTTTTGAATCTTTGTTCCACATCATCCTTCATTTTGCATCAATATCCTATTGCATCCCTTATCTCCCTCTGGACCATCGTTCCGTTACCAAACACCAAATCATCATTTCCCGGACTATCACCGATCGCATCTCTTTTAGAGGTCTTCTCCCCATTTCCTCCAATGTAATAGTTCATCTAGTGCACAGCTATTCTACCTCCTCCTCAGGATACTTAAACAGGATTTTTCCACTTATATTGTTTCTTCCAAGTTACACTAGTGACTCTTCTGCTGCTACGCTTAAGATTAATTTAGTTTTATCCTACCCAACTCCATTGATGACATTGCAGTTGCTAATGTAGTAATTGTGTTTCTATGTAATAGAAGATGGAGTAAATATTCCAATCAAAACTTTTTAAATATCCATATTCTGTAAATGTAAAGTAGTATTATTCCAAATTAATTAATTTCCATAGTACAGAATGCGTCATGTCCCATCAACGGTGTGTACACCTGATGAGCATTTAACAATTCAGTACACTGTACTGCTTCATCAGCATGAACTACTTCTGTCTGCAGTACAGTTAAACAAATGATGAGGCACACAAACAGAGATTCAGTCCCCAAAGGTTGCATTATTTGCTTTTAAAAATATTGATGCTGCATTTCTCTCTCTTCTAGTGAATACTTTTGTAAGTGATTTCTATTTCCCTTTTTTGCATAACATTTATTGCACACATGTTCAGCAAAGCCGAACATTCACATTTTCATTTAGATAATTAGGTAAAAGACATGTAGATGATTTATTTGTTTTAAACCAGAAGATGCCACCTTGTGGCTTATATCCATTCATGAGTATATGTCTGAGTCTAACAGATCCCATCCTCTCAAGCCATTAAAGCTGCATCAGCTAAAATAAAACTTTTCTTTGGGGTTGGGGGGGCGCTATCATTGTCAAATAATTTGGCATTCTAGGGCAAGAAAATCAGGCAAAGAAGAATCTGAAATTTTGTTTCAAGGTCAATTAAATTTTGAAATATCTTAAAATTGTCCCTGCTGGTCTATTCTTGTTTCGCATTGCATACACAAGTCTTTCTAATTATGGCTCTGAGTTTGTTTGCCTTTAAATGCAGTTTCTAGCACACCTCATCAAAAAAAAGGCATTTCTAGCACATTCACTTACACTGTATTAAATACAGCATTACATGCTAGTAAATTGTTGAAGTGGATACTGTAATTGAAAGTGGCAAAAAATAAGCATGTTTCCCACTTCAAATCTAATTCTAATATTTTCCAGGAGCAAAGACCTACCTGAAGCTTGCAAATGTCTCTTGATCTGTACAGAAGAGCTGACTGTTGTGCATGAGGCAAATTGCAAACAGTGATGTCCATATATTTTTTTAGATAAAAATAAAGAATATTATAGATATTTATTCGTATCAACTCTTCCTCACTCAGAAGAACCAAATAACCAGTACAGAATAACTCCTTCTGTCCATAGGCAACTTCCATTTAGTATTTAACCTGTTTTTCTTCCCTCTGATCTCCCTGTTTCACTTACCAGGCCTCCACCAGCACTGCTCTGAGCATTTACCTAAAGACAAGAATGGGTTGGGACAGAACATCCCCACTGATGATCATCTGCTCTAGGGGGGCAGGGGAGGGTGAAGAACATCCAGCATCTCACCATGGTAACACAGTCACTATGACAGAGAACTGCACAGCACCGCAGAGCACCTCCATCCAGTGGCCTGGCTGAACACTCTTTCCTTTCACTATATCTGAATAAAAGGATTTGAAAGCAAACCTACTGAATGAGAGTCTAATCCGTCACTGCTGCAGCCACTGGCTTGCCAAGGCTTCATTACCAATCAGTAGCAGTTTCAGCCACATGTTGCTGTAAGCTAGTTTGTTGCTCATGCTGCAGCATATAAGAAGCTTTTTAGAAAACTTCTAATTGATAGTGGTGTGGGGCTTTATTGGGCTGATTATATATTATATGAACCAGAAGAACTGATCAAAAATTTCCAGACTTAGTAGTTAAATGCACAACACAGTGTGGCACTAAGCTATGTAGACCAAGAAGGTTGTAGGCCTGATTCCTAATTTGTGCTGGATTAGCTGATCGCATCCAAAACATAGCGGAGGGTATTTCAATTGTGTTGATCAGTCTGCTAACACTCGCGATCTAGGTTCCTGCATAAAGTATAGCCAATGGACAAGGCACCATAAGGCTCTCCATGTAAACCAGCGAGAATCACCTACTTCGGAAGAGGACGAGACAAAACTTGGGGCTTCATTGTTTAATGTAGTGGAATGGATCTCATGTTCTCATTTTACCTAACACTGTAGCTAAGTAAGGCATTAATCATTTCAATAATTAGGTGAAGTCATTCACTTGTACCGATGTCTATGTCTTCCACATGTTTATTTTTTCAATCTCGCCAAAGGTGGACCGAGTTAACATTAGGTGAGGCAAGACTTGTTTCAAAGTGTCAAGCTGCTTTATTCCACAGTAAGATGAATGTACAGAATAACAGTTATAACCAGATTCCCCTAGTCCAATTGATAAAACTTTTCTTTGTTTAATCATATAAAAATAAAGAACATGCTACCCACTTCTTAACTTAAACAGAATAACTCCACTCCATTGTGTCCTCCAGCCCAGGCCAGAACATTCTCTCCCTGTAGTCTCCTAGCTTTTTAATCTTCAGAGCATTTTGATGCCTGACTACCCCTGCTTGGACAGCTCTCTCTTTTCTAAAAGCCTGGCTCCAGTCTCAGTCATTAGTCAAAAGTGTACCCCAACCCGAGAGCAGAATCCAGCAGCCTAACTCAGCAATGATCCCTGTGGGTTCAAATGAATAAGCTTGTTGTAGCAGCAATGAGTGTGAATAGTTGTTGGAATATCAAATTATCTTTCATTGTCTGAAGGACGCTTAATCAGAAATCCTGTCTGAAACCTAACATTCATCTACCAGCCCTGTTGTTGTGTGAATTTAACCCCTTGAGTGCTAATTTTAGCTGAATGGTAGTATTTTTAACATATGTTACAGCAAGTTTCACCTTGCCACACTTCCAGTAGTTTTGCGGGCTTGCAAAATTTCTTCGCTTACCCATTCAATGGAAAAGAAGGACAACAAGGCAGCTGAGAGGGATCTGATCAAAATATATGAAATATTGGATGAGGTAGGTAAGGTACACATAAATTATTACTTCAAAAAAGAAAGGAAATTAGCTCGAGGGGCCTTAAATGGAAATTGGTGAAGAGTAAATTTAAAACACATATTAGGAAAATCTTCTTCTTTCAAGATTGATAAATGTTTGCAATAATCTGCCAAGCAATTTAGTAGAGGCAAAAGCTTGGGATTATTCATAGTAGAACAGCTAGCGGACTGGAGGGATGAGCTGACAGATCTTTTTTAGTCCCTGGCTTTTCTTACGTTCTTTTTATGTTATTGTACATGTCTTATATTATCAAGTAATTGACCCTGAGTCAGTGTGTAATAATAACAGTTTTTTCTTATTATTAATTTCAATATTTATCATCCAAACACAAACATTTTTTAAAGGGGAATGGAAGGTCTTGGAGTTCCCTGAGTAGATCTTGTTTTATTCAAGGACAATTAGGGATGGGCAAATAAATGCTGGCCTCGCCAGTGACGCCCACATCCCATAAACAAATAAAATATCTTGTTCTTCAAAATAGAATCATGATGCATGTGCATAAGAACACACTATCTATTTATATGAAGTGAATATTTTCTTTGTAAAAGATTTGTTGACAAATGCTGAACAAATAATGATGGATTTTGAATTTCCTGACATCTGGTGTGTACATGAAGCCAGAAAAACCAACACAAATGTCTGCCACAAACAAAATTTGTTGATTAGTGTAGTGACTAGTTCTCAGGATCAACAGAAGCAGGCAATTTAATCTTTTTAGTCAACAAATTATTTTCTCCCAATTTCCTGCCCTCTCCTCCTAAAGACAGGGACTCACAATGAGGTAAAGTTCGACATGCTCCAGATCTCCAGATCAGCAACGCTCCGATACTTCATCTATGTAGTCATTCTTTGTCTGTGAGCCTGGGGCCAGCAAAGCCAAATACTATCCTGTCCTCACCTAAAGTCTACACTCACAGCACAGTATGGAGCACTGGATAGAAAACAGGAGTGGGAACCCTGGCTGATTTTTGTTTTCTTATCCTGGTCCAGTCAGTTGAAGCACCCCACGTTGCTGACCTGGCTGAAGTCAGCTAACTAAGCCCAGACCAGGGATCAAACCTGGGACCTTCCCAGTGTAGTTCAGTATCAGACTAGGTGGTGCTTTTACTTACTGAGCCATTAGAAAAGCTAAACTTTTAAATACGAGTTTATCAACTAAATCTGGGAATGGTAAGGAACACATCAATCCAAACAGCCACTTAGCACCTAAACCACCTCCTGTCATTGTATTATTTTTTCATTGAATTGACCAATTCCCCCAGTTGACTTGGGGGAGTCCAGAACAAGGAGACATGACCTTAAAATTAGGGCTAGGCTGTTCAGGGGTGATGTCAGGAAGCACTTCTTCACACAAAGGGTAGTGGAAATCTGGAACTCTCTTCCCCCAAAAAGCTGTTGAGGCTAGGTCAATTGAAAATTTCAAAACTGAGATTTTTGTTAGGCAAGGGTATTAAGGGTTACGGAACCAAGGCAGGTAGATGGAGTTAAGATACTGATCAGCCATGATCTAATTGAATGGCAAACAGGCTCAAGTGGCTGAATGGCCTACTCCTGTTGCTATGTAATAGAATTTTTAAAAGTTGTCATCTTTGTTGGCATGAAATTAGTCACTTCACATGAAGTTTATACAAATAGTTGTGGTATGTGTAGCATACTTGAGTTGGTTGGATAAACAAAACATATCTAGGACTATATTTGTAAAAAGGGTGTTGTCATGAGATCCGTACTAAGGCACTTTACTGAGCCAGTGTAGCTGGAACTATACATTGTATTTAACTGTGCTAAAGCTATCCTGGGTGTTCTTGTTACTAAGCTGCCTGAAATGCCAAAATGTCCCATTTTACATCTAATATCTCTCACCTTGATTACCACAAAAATTCACAATATCTGTGGAAAGTAACCAGGCATGGTTGAATAGTTAAGTTGTAGAGGTTGATAGATTTTCTGGATTATCTCTGGATATCAGGGTGAAACTTTGTAGAACTTTACCTCAGGAGATTAAAGAATTGGGATGGAGTCCACAACAGATAGATTATATGTGGTCTATGGACATATTTATCAATGATCTACAAATCCTAGGTGTGAGATATTCAGTTGGGAGACATATAGCTGTGGTGTTGACGTGTGTCAAAAATATGTAAGTGTGGTTAAGGCTGTAAGCTATGTCTGCTACAAGGGCTTCAGGGAATAGCCAAGTACCATTAATTTGTTTTTCTTCTCTCCCTTCTCATCCTCTTTTCCATGTCTCGTTTTCTCTGTTATTTTTCTCTTCCACTTCGTTTTGGTATTTTTTCTTTCTTTAAAGCCCGTCTGGTTGTGGCATTTGCAAGTCTTTGCACTTTCTCTCACTGAATAGTAGAGAAAGGAAAAGACAGCTATGAAGCTGCAGCTACCACAGCCTTTATAGAAGCAGTGAAAATCCTCTATAAAAACTATGGCCAAATGGTTTTAAAAGAGGATTTTTATCATGAGGCCAGCCTATATAGTCATATCTTACTTTCTCTTGCCGACCAGAACGAGAAAGCAAGAGAAATTTTGGAAATTACCATGAGGTGGCCGTGATCCTCAGATGATCACAATCTCCTGTTTGAGACTTCGGTTGAATGAGAGAAATTTGTTGGACCTGCCTTTTCAAGGAAGGGAGTGGAATGTCCTTCTCTTATTTCTTATATGAGACTACTATACTAGACTGCTGTACTAGGAATCTGGGGATGGACAGATCTATTGTAGATTTGATACGATGATCTCTTTTAGCCTAATCTCAATTCACAAATGCTTACATATGTCTGTACATAAATGCTAATTGTTTATATTTTTTCTTTTTGCAGAACACAATTTTAGAATAAAACTATGCAATAGAAATATATGCTTTCTAGAAAATAAAAGCATTTTCTAGTGTGCAAAAAGGTGGCAAACGTGCCTTAATGCTCAATAGTAATTCATGTTAGATTTTGTTGCATTTTGCATTGAAATAACAATGGTCTTCCAATACCCTGCACAACTATAGCAGAAGGGGCAACTCCTTGTTTAAGTATAGGCCTTCAAAATTGTAGCCATATTTTAATGTTAAATATTGAAAATCTTTTGTGAAGTGACAGATTGTTCTATTGCTTTAGGGCACAATGACTGATAATTATTCTGACTGGAACAGCTGAAAACAAATTCATTATACACCTTGGCACTTCAATTTGATTTTTTTTCAAAGATTTTGTGAAATTCCCCTTTAGCCATGTGACTTTGTGAGAAACTTGGAATCAAATGAATCAAGTGCCACTTGTCCAGATTGTGTGAGATTCTACATGTCTCTTTTTCTGTATCTGAAATTCTGGATCCCCATTTTTAGACACTCTAACTCAAAGTCAGACTTCATTAAATTTTGTGGGCACTGGGTGGTGCAGTAAGTAAGCCTCCAGCCTTTCACTCTGGAAGCAAATCCAGACCTGACTAATGGGATAGAAGTTTCTCTTCTCTGCTATCTGTGGTCGGGTCCTATGTGAGATGAGTTTGGGCAGCAGTGATCCTAATGTTCTTCTAAGTTTGGGGCTGGAGAACATTGTTGGAGCCAAGCCAGGGGATCAACCCTGGTTCAATGAGGAGTGTAGAAGAGCATGCCAGGAGCAGCACCAGGCGTACCTAAAAATGAGGTGCCAACCTGGTGAAGCTACAGCTCAGGACGACATGCATGCTAAACAGCGGAAGCAACATGCTATAGACAGAGCTAAGCGATTCCACAACCAACGGATCAGATCAAAGCTCTGCAGTCCTGCCACATCCAGTCGTGAATGGTGGTGGACAATTAAACAAGTAACGGGAGGAGGAGGCTCTGCAAACATCCCCATCCTCAATGATGGCAGAGTCCAGCACGTGAGTGCAAAAGACAAGGCTGAAGCGTTTGCAACCATCTTCAGCAGGAAGTGCTGAGTGGATGATCCATCTCGGCCTCCTCCCGATATCCCCACCATCACAGAAGCCAGTCTTCGGCCAACTCGATTCACTCCACGTGATATCAAGAAACGGCTGAGTGCCCTGGATACAGCAAAGGCTATGGGGCCCGACAACATCCCAGTTGTAGTGCTGAAGACTTGTGCTCCAGAACTAGCTGCGCCTCTAGCCAAGCTGTTCCAGTACAGCTACAACACTGGCATCTACCCGACAATGTGGAAAATTGCCCAGGTATGTCACAAAAAGCAGGACAAATCCAATCCGGCCAATTACCGCCCCATCAGTCTACTCTCAATCATCAGCAAAGTGATGGAAGGTGTCGTCGACAGTGCTATCAAGTGGCACTTACTCACCAATAACCTGCTCACCGATGCTCAGTTTGGGTTCCGCCAGGACCACTCGGCTCCAGACCTCATTACAGCGTTGGTCCAAACACGGACAAAAGAGCTGAATTCCAGAGGTGAGGTGAGAGTGACTGCCCTTGACATCAAGGCAGCATTTGACCGAGTGTGGCACCAAGGAGCCCAAGTAAAATTGAAGTCAATGGGAATCAGGGGGAAAACTCTCCAGTGGCTGGAGTCATACCTAGCACAAAGGAAGATGGTAGTGGTTGTTGGAGGCCAATCGTCTCAGCCCCAGGGCATTGCTGCAGGAGTTCCTCAGGGTAGTGTCCTAGGCCCAACCATCTTCAGCTGCTTCATCAATGACCTTCCCTCCATCATAAGGTCAGAAATGGGGATGTTCGCTGATGACTGCACAGTGTTCAGTTCCATTCGCAACCCCTCAAATAATGAAGCAGTCCGAGCCCGCATGCAGCAAGACCTGGACCACATCCAGGCTTGGGCTCATAAGTGGCAAGTAACATTCGCGCCAGAAAAGTGCCAGGCAATGACCATCTCCAACAAGAGACAGTCTAACCACTTCCCCTTGACATTCAACGGCATTACCATCACCAAATCCCCCACCATCAACATCCTGGGGGTCACCATTGACCAGAAACTTAACTGGACCAGCCACATAAATACTGTGGCTACAAGAGCAGGTCAGAGGCTGGGTATTCTGCGGCGAGTGACTCACCTCCTGACTCCCCAAAGCCTTTCCACCATCTACAAGGCACAAGTCAGGAGTGTGATGGAATACTCTCCACTTGCTTGGATGAGTGCAGCTCCAACAACACTCAAGAAGCTCGACACCATCCAAGATAAAGCAGCCCGCTTGATTGGCACCCCATCCACCACACTAAACAGTCACTCCCTTCACCACCGGCGCACTGTGGCTGCAGTGTGTACCATCCACAGGATGCACTGCAGCAACTCGCTAAGGCTTCTTCGACAGCACCTCCCAAACCCGCGACCTCTACCACCTAGAAGGACAAGAGCAGCAGGCACATGGGAACAACACCACCTGCACGTTCCCCTCCAAGTCACACACCATCCCGACTTGGAAATATATCGCCGTTCCTTCATTGTCGCTGGGTCAAAATCCTGGAACTCCCTTCCTAACAGCACTGTGGGAGAACCGTCACCACATGGACTGCAGCGGTTCAAGAAGGCGGCTCACCACCACCTTCTCGAGGGGAATTAGGGATGGGCAATAAATGCTGGCCTCGCCAGCGACGCCCACATCCCATGAACGAATAAAAAAAAAGTAGGAGAGAATAGCTTAGAAATTGACCGTGCAGCTCCCATTTTTCGGGCGCTAAGCAGACTCCTATGCTTCCAATATGGCAGACATGAAGTGCACGCTTATTACGAGCCAGAAGTGCATCGCCCACCATATTGCTATAGGCAACACCGTTTGCGGAAGGACCCATTTTCGATTTTGGTATGCCCCAGTGTATGACTCACTACGCGCTGAACTTGCCCAGCAATACATGGCGCTAACCGGGAGGAAGGACCTCTCATCAGCGTTATTTAAAGGGATCATGTAATACTTACAGGTTAATTTCTGGTTTGTCATTTCAGACAGTTGGTTAACTTCTGGGTGTTTTTTGGTCTGTTTTATCGCTATAGAAAGTTCACTTTGTCTAAATAGAGCAAGATTTTGCTGGCGTTGTACTGTTGTGGGCTGCCTCAGAAATTGTTTGGCTACAGGCTCGGGTGGACTTATAGTGCTGCCTTCGGGCTGGAGGACGAGGGGAAGCAGCAAGGAAGACATCAGAGAGCAGGAGCAGCTGCCGTAAGAGGAAGGAGGAGGAGGGCACTGCTCAGGAGGCCATACCCACAGTGGGTCTTCAGGGAGCACTTCTCCTACATTACATTTACTGAGGAGCAATGTCTGAGGTGCCTTTGCTTCACCAAGGAGACTACCATTGAGCTATATCACCTGCTGCAGCCACAAGTCGAGCCTCGCACCAGGGCATGGACAGCAGTGCAGGTGGCTGTCTTCATCACCATGACCCTAAACTTTAATGCCACAGGGTCATACCAGGCTGCAGCAGGTGATATCAGCGACATATCACAGTTTGCAGTACACCGCTGTATCAGGGAGGTCACCGAGGCTCTCTGCACCAGGAGGAACACCTATATCTTCTTCCCTATGGATAAATTGAAGCCAGATGAGAGAGAACTAGACTTTGTATGTATGGCAGGCTTCCCCTTGCATGCTTCCTATCACCAGCCTGGCATCTTTATCAATCATAAAGGGTACCACATCCTCAATGTACAGCAGGTTTGCGACCACAGGCAGCGCATCATGCAGGTCTGTGCCCGCTCTCCTTGTGGCAGTCAAGACTCTTTCATCCTGCGCCAGTCCTCTGTGCCACCTTTTATTCCAGCCAGGCTGCCAAGTTACATGCTGGTTACTTGGCGACAAGGGCTATCCCCTCCAGACATGGCTCATGACTCCTAGAATCATAGAATCATAGAAAGTTACAGCACAGAAGGTGGCTATTCAGCCCATCGTGTCCGTGCCGGCCGAAAAAGAGCTATCCAGCTTAATCCCACTTTCCAGCTCTTGGTCTGTAGCCCTGTGGGTACCGGCACTTCAAGTGCACATCCAAGTATTTTTTAAATGAGTTGAGGGTTTCTGCCTCTACCACCCTTTCAAGCAGTGAGTTCCAGACCCCTAGAAAACATTTCTCCTCAGCTCCCCTCTAATCCTTCTACCAATTACTTTAAATCTATGCCCCCTGGTCACTGACCTCTCTGCTAAGGGAAATAGGTCCTTCCTATCCACTCTATCTAGGCCCCTCATAATTTTATACACCTCAATTAAATCAACCCTCAGCCTCCTCCATTCCAATGAAAACTACCCCAGCCTATCCAATTTTTTCTCTTAGCTAAAATTCTCCAGCCATGGCAACATCCTCGTGTATCTTCTCTGTACCCTCTCTAGTGCAATCACATCTTTCCTGTAATGTGGTGACCAGAACTGTATGCAGTACTCAAGATGTGGCCTAACTAGTGTTTTATACAGTTCTAGCATAACCTCCCTGCTGTTATATTCTATGCCTCGGCTAATAAAAGAAAGTATCCCGTATGCCTTTTTAACCACCTTATCTACCTGTCTTGCTACCTTCAGGAATCTGTGGACATGTAGTCCTAGGTCCCTTTGTTCCTCTACACTTCTCAGTATCCTCCCATATATTATGTATTCCCTTGCCTTCTTTGCCCTCCCCAAATGCATTACCTCACACTTCTCTAGATTGAATTCAATTTGCCACTTTTCCGCCCACCTGACCAGCCCATTGATATCTTCCTGCAGTCTACAGCTTTCCTCCTCACTATCAACCACATGGCCAATTTTTGTTTCATTTGCAAACTTCTTAATCATGCCCCTTACATTTAAGTTTAAGTCATTAATATATACCACAAAAGCAAGGGACCTAGTACTGAACCCTGTGGGGCCCCACTGGAAACAGCCTTCCAGTCACAAAAACACCCGTTGACCATTGCCCTTTGCTTCCTGCCACTGAGCCAATTTTGGATCCAACTTGTCTCTTTCCCTTGGATCCCATGGGCTTTTAATTTTTGACCAGTCTGCCACATGGGACCTTGTCAGAAGCCTTGCTAAAATCCATGTGGACTACATCAAATGTGCTACCCTCATTGACCTTCCTTATTACCTCCTCAAAAAATTCAATCAAGTTAGTCAGACATGACTTTCCCCTAACAAATCCATACTGACTGTCCTTGATTATTCCGTGCCTTTATAAATGACAATTTATACCGTCCCTCAGAATTGTTTCCAATAATGCGCCCACCATTGAGGTAAGGCTGACAGGCCTGTAATTACTCGGTCTGTTTTTTTCTCCCTTTTTAAAAAACAGTACAACATTAGCAGTCCTCCAATCCTCTGGCACCATGCTTGTAGCCAGAGAAGACTGGAAAATGATGGTCAGAACCTCCGCTATTTCCTCCCTTGCTTCTTTTAACAGCCTGGGATGCATTTCATCTGGGCCTGGTGATTTATCTACTTTCAAAGATGCTAATCCCCTTAATATTTCCTTTTTCACAATATTTATCCCAACCCAATAATTCACACTCTTCCTCCCTAATAACAATGATTGCATCGTCCCCCTCTTTTGTGGAGACAGACGCAAAGTATTCATTAAGAAAGTGTTCATTCATACCCACATCTTCCACCTCCACACCTAGGTTACCTTTTTGGTCTATAATAGGCCCTACTCTTTCCTTAGTTATCCTCTTGCTCTTTATGTATTTATAAAACATCTTTGGGTTTTCCTTGATTTAATTGTCAGTATTTTTTCATGCCCTCTCTTTGCTTTCCTAATCTCCTTTTTAATTTCACCCCTGCATTTTCTATATTCCTCTAGTTATTCTGCAGTATTGAGCTCTTAGTGTCTGACACAAGCTTCCCTTTTTTTTGCCTTATCCTACACTGTATGCTCCTTGACATTGTGGGAACATATTTGCCCTGAACCCTCATTATCTCCCCCTTTAATGCCTCCCACTGTTCTGACACTGAGTTACCTTCAAGTAGTTGTTTCCAGTCCACTTTTGCTAAATCACTTCTCAGCTTAGTAAAATTTGCCTTTCCCCAATTGAGAACTTTTATTCCTGTTCTATCTTTGTCCTTTTCCATAACTATGCTAAATCTAACTGAATTATGATCACTGCCACCAAAATGCTCTCCCACTGAGACTCCTTCCACCTGCCCAGCTTCATTCCCTAAAACTAAGTCCAGAACTGCCGCCTCTCTTGTTGGGCTTGCTACGTACTGGCTAAAAAAGACATAGGACATGGCTGCAGCCAATGAGTAGTGCTGACTCCGCACCCGAGTCATGATAATCATCATACAGCACGTATATTACAGGAGTGATCGAATTTGTAGGCCACACACACATTTTATTATATATATTATGAACGATTTGTCTCTGATATTAATTCAATTACATAAGTTGCAAGGGATAGAATGCCATGACATGAAATATAGTTTCAAACCAGTTTAATATATTTTTATATCTCTTTGCTGTACCAGGAGATTGATTCCTGGTTGCAGTTGACGTTTCACCATCGCAGGCAGGATTACGTGTTATGAAAGGTTTAAGGCTTTGTTCAGACTGAAATGTGCAAATACATAAAACAGCCTGTAGGAGGTGCATCATTGGAGCAGTCTGTGGCTTTTTTTCCTTAGAGGAATTCTAGATAGATCAGTAAATGTTTGCTCAAAAAAACACTTAAGGGTTAATTTTTCACTTTTGCACCTTTGGCACAAAGCATCACATACCAGAAACACATATTGGAATAAGAGGCATGGAGAATAGCACATCTGTTACGCAGCACGTCCGATTTTTCCATCCATTCATTGTAATTTTAACAGATGTTAAATTGGCAGAGTGCATAATGGGTACACTATCCTCCAGGTCCAGTATTCTGATATAAGCTCCTAGCAATGCTGTCCAATGATAGCTGAAAATTAACCCTTTATTCCTTGGAATTATAGCAAAAATTCAGTAATCCCATTTTTCCAGTAGGGAGCCATGCTTCAAAGGAGTACAAGTTGGAGATTTGGCGTTAAGGTGTTGTTAGCCCTCCTCAAACCCATTTTCCCTTCAAGCACAGCTCCCCGTTGGGAGCACGGGATCACTAAACTACTTCTCTTTCTCCCTTCATGACTATATCTCTGCTGTATCTCGGTTTCCTGATGCCTTTCTTCAGGTCAGAAATGCTACACAGTTCCTTTCAGGTGCTGACAGTACTGGTCATAAAATCAAGAGATAAATATAGTTGGGGAAGGCCATTTGTGTCATCTTAGCCTGTTCATTCAGAAAGACCTTTCAGTTCCCAAATCATAGCATTCAATTGCTTCTCAAATTATTCCAGGGCTTTTGCCTCCACTATGTTACCTGTGCTGATCATTCTTCATGTGAAGAACTTCCTGACATTATTACTGAATTTGTATTTTGCTGGTTTGAATCTATGTTCCTTTATCCTACTTTTATGGTTTATTTTGAAATAATCTTCCAGATTTACCTTACATACTATTTATTATTTTATATGCCTCTTTAAGGTAACCTCTTAGTCACATCCTTTTAAATCTGAAAATCGTAAGTTTCTCTAGTCTTTCCTCATATTTCTATCCTTTGGCATTATGGATCAGCCTTGTGGCTCTTCTCTGAACTATCTCAAGGGGTTCAATGTCTCTCTTGTATTTCAGTGACCAGAACTACAGTACTCAATATATGGCCTAAGCAGAACGCTGCACATTTTGAGCATATTAGGATATTGTGGGTGACCTGCCCATAATTTTCAATCAATTGATTTGAATGGATGGAAAATCAGGACAGTGTGCCTGCAATCTCTAGATATATGCAGCTGGCAGGTGAACCTCCTTGTCGAAAGTGAAAATTACCCATTTTGTCCTGAAATGCCTCCTTAGAGTTCACTGCTCTTCCTAGAATCATCTAGAAATCAGACCAATTTGCATTGAGTTTATAAATTCATGCCATTGATGTAAATTAGCAAAAATAGGGGCCCCAACAGCAATCCTTGGTGTACTTCCCTCACCCTGCCATAACTACACGAACTACCCTGCTCTCTAACCTTAAGCCAATTTTTTTATCGATTCCTAAGATTTACACTGAATCACCAAATTTTTTGATCTTAACTGGTAGCCTACTGTGCAGAGCTTTGTCAAATGTTTTTAGAGGTTTAGGTACATCATATTACAGGGCTATCCACAGTTTACTTGGAAGGTCATTTCCTCAAAAAGTGAAGGTGGTTAGCCGTGCAGAATCTTCACTTTTTGAATCCATGTTGGCTGCTATTTGCTAATTTATTATTGTGCAGATAATCCCCCAGTTCATTCCTGATAATTGATTCCATTATTTTATCTGGTATTGAAGCGAGACATATGGATCTATAGTTGCCTTTTTCTGCTTTGTTACCCTTTTTCAAAATGGGTGTCCAGGAATTCCCCAATGTTTATTGACTTTCTCATGGTAGGAGTGACCACTGCACAGTCCTCGTGGAGATGAAGTCCAGTCTTCGCACTGAGGATACCACCGTGCTAAATGGGATAGATTCAGAACAGATCTAGCAGCTCAAAACTGGGCATCCATGAGGTGCTGTGGGCCATCAGCAGCAGCAGAATTGTATTCCAGCACAATCTGTAACCTCATGGCCTGGCATATTCCTCACTCTACCGTTACCAGCAAGCCAGGGGATCAACCCTGGTGCAATGAAGAGTGTAGAAGAGCATGCCAGGAGCAGCACCAGGCGTTCCTAAAAATGAGGTGCCAACCTGGTGAAGATGCAACTCAGGACTACATGCATGCTAAGCAGCGTAAGCAACATGCTATAGACAGAGCTAAGTGATTCCACAACCAACGGATCAGATCAAAGCTCTGAAGTCCTGCCACATCCAGTCATGAATGGTGGTGGACAATTAAGCAATTAACGGGAGGAGGAGGCTCTGTAAACACCCCCATCCTCAATGATGGCGGAGTCCAGCACGTGAGTGCAAAAGACAAGGCTGATGCATTTGCAACCATCTTCAGCCAGAAATGCCGAGTGGATGATCCATCTCGGCCTCCTCCCGATATCCCCACCATCACAGAAGCCAGTCTTCAGCCAATTCGATTCACTCCACATGATATCAAGAAACGGCTGAGTGCCCTGGATACAGCAAAGGCTATGGGCCCCGACAACATCCCAGCTGAAGACTTGTGCTCCAGAACTAGCTGCGCCTCTAGCCAAGCTGTTCCAGTACAGCTACAATACTGGCATCTACCCGACAATGTGGAAAATTGCCCATGTATGTCCTGTCCACAAAAAAGCAGGACAAATCCAATCCGGCCAATTACCACCCCATCAGTCTACTCTCAATCATCAGCAAAGTGATGGAAGGTGTCATCGACAGTGCTATCAAGCGGCACTGACTCACCAATAACCTGCTCACCGATGCTCAGTTTGGGTTCTGCCAGGACCACTCGGCTCCAGACCTCATTACAGCGTTGGTCCAAACATGGACAAAAGAGCTGAATTCCAGAGGTGAGGTGAGAGTGACTGCCCTTGATATCAAGGCAGCATTCGACCAAGTGTGGCACCAAGGAGCCCTTGTAAAATTGAAGTCAATGGGAATCAGGGGGAAAACTCTCCAGTGGCTGGATTCATACCTAGCACAAAGGAAGATGGTAGTGGTTGTTGGAGGCCAATCATCTCAGCCCCAGGACATTGCTGCTGGATTTCCTCAGATCAGTGTCCTAGGCCCAACCGTCTTCAGCTGCTTCATCAATGACCTTCCCTCCATCATAAGGTCAGAAATGGGGATGTTCGCTGATGATTGCACAGTGTTCCGGTCCATTCGCAACCCCTCATATAATGAAGCAGCCTGAGCCCGCATGCAGCAAGACCTGGACAACATCCAGGCTTGGGCTCATAAGTGGCAAGTAACATTCGCGCCAGACAAGTGCCAGGCAATGACCATCTCCAACAAGAGAGAGTCTAACCACCTCCCCTTGACATTCAACGGCATTACCATCGCCGAATCCCCCACCATCAACATCCTGGGGGTCACCATTGACCAGAAGCTTAACTGGACCAGCCACATAAATACTGTGGCTACAAGAGCAGGTCAGAGGCTGGGTATTCTGCGGCGAGTGACTCACTTCCTGACTCCCCAAAGCCTTTCCACCATCTACAAGGCACAAGTCAGGAGTGTGATGGAATACTTTCCACTTGCTTGGATGAGTGCAGCTCCAACAACACTCAAAAAGCTCAACACCATCCAGGACAAAGCAGCCTGCTTGATTGACACCCCATCGATCACCCTAAACATTCACTCCCTTCACCACAGTGGCTGCAGTGTGTACCATCCACAGGATGCACTGCAGCAACTCGCCAAGGCTTCTTCGACAGCACCTCCCAAACCCGTGACTTCTACCAACTAGAAGGACAAGGACAGCAGGCACATGGGAACAACACCACCTGCATGTTCCCCTCCAAGTCACACACCATCCCGACTTGGAAATATATCGTCGTTCCTTTATCATCGCTCGGTCAAAATCCTGGAACTCCCTATCTAACAGCACTGTGGGAGAACCGTCACCACACAGACTACAGCGGTTCAAGAAGGCGGCTCACCACCACCTTCTCAAGGGAAATTAGGGATGGGCAATAAATGCTGGCCTTGCCAGTGACGCCCACATCCCATGAACGAATAAAAAAAATAATGACTGTCATTGTCTCAGAAAACTTCTCCCTTCTCTTTCTTAGAATTCCTGGATAAATACCAACTATTCTTGAGAATTGTTTGTTTTGAGACTTTTATCCTTCCATCTGATTTAATAACAAAATCATTAATTCTATTTGGATAGGCATGTTTCCTATGTCACTCCGACTGAATACTTAGAGAAAATAGAAAGAGAGAAGACAGAACTTGCATTTGTATAGCGCCTTTCACGACTTTAGGACGTCCCATAGCGCTTTACAGACAATGAAGCACCTTTGAAGTGTAGTTACTGTTGTAATGTAGGAAATAATCATTTAAAGTACAATTTTCCAACTTAGCACTGCTGGTGGGAGCCCTCACCCACAGTGTGCCTGAGTTTCCGATATGTGCTCTCAATGGCCAAGGCTTCCCACCAGCACTACAAAATTGGAAAATTATCATCGGAACATAGGAACAGGAGTAGGCCATTCAGCCCCTCATGCCTGCTCCGCCATTTGATAAGATCATGGCTGATCTGTGATCTAACTCCATATACCTGCCTTTGGCCCATATCCCTTAATACCTTTGGTTGCCAAAAAGCTATCTTTCTCAGATTTAAATTTCGCAATTGAGCTAGTATCAATTGCCGTTTGCAGAAGAGAGTTCCAAACTTCTACAACCCTTTGTGTGTAGAAATGTTTTCTAATCTCGCTCCTGAAAGGTCTGGCTCTAATTTTTAGACTGTGCCCCCTACTCCTAAAATCCCCAACCAGCGGAAATAGTTTCTCTCTATCCACCCTATCTGTTCCCCTTAATATCTTATAAACTTCGATCAGATCACCCCTTAACCTTCGAAACTCGAGAGAATACAACCCCAATTTGTGTAATCTCTCCTCGTAACTTAACCCTTGAAGTCTGGGTATCATTCTAGTAAACCTACGCTGCAGTCCCTCCAAGGCCAATATGTCCTTCCGAAGGTGCGGTGCCCAGAACTGTTCACAGTACTCCAGGTGCGGTCTAACCAGGGTTTTGTATAGCTGCAGCATAACTTCTGCCCCCTTGTACTTTAGTCCTCTAGATATAAAGGCCAGCATTCCATTAGCCTTATTGATTATTTTCTGCACCTGTTCATGACACGTCAATGATCTATGTACCTGAACCCCTAAGTCCCTTTGGACATCCACTGTTTTTAACTTTTTACCATTTAGAAAGTACCCTGTTCTATCCTTTTTTGATCCAAAGTGGATGACCTCACACTTGTCTACATTGAATTCCATTTGCCACAATTTTGCCCATTCACCTAATCTATCAATATCCCTTTGTAATTTTATGTTTTCATCTACACTGCTTACAATGCCACCAATCTTTGTGTCATCAGCAAACTTAGATATGAGACTTTCTATGCCTTCATCTAAGTCGTTAATAAATATTGTGAATAATTGAGGCCCCAAGACAGATCCCTGCGGGACTCCACTAGTCACATCCTGCCAATGTGAGTACCTACCCATTATCCCTACTCTCTGTCGCCTTTTGCTCAGCCAACTTCCTAACCAAGTCCGTATTTTTCCCTCGATTCCATGGGCTTCTATCTTAGCTAACAGTCTCTTATGTGGGACCTTATCAAATGCCTTCTGGAAGTCCATATAAATAACAACCATTGACATTCCCTGTCCACTACTTTAGTCACCTCTTCAAAAAATTCAATCAGGTTTGTCAGGCACGAACTGCCTATCACAAATCCATGCTGGCTCTCTCTGATTAACTGAAAATTCTCGAGGTGTTCAGTCACCCTATCCTTAATTATAGACTCCAGCATTTTCCCCACAACAGATGTTAGGCTAACTGGTCTATAATTCCCCGGTTTCCCTCTCTCTCCTTTCTTAAAAAGTGGAGTGATATGTGCAATTTTCCAATCTAGAGGGACAGTTCCTGAATCTAGAGAACTTTGAAAGATTATAGTTAGGGCATCCGCAATGTGCTCACCTACTTCCTTTAAAACCCTGGGATGGAAACCATTTGGTGCTAGGGATTTGTCACTCTTTAGTGTCATTATTTTCTTCATTACTGTTGCTTTACTTATGTTAATTTTATCGAGTCCCTGTCCCCGATTCAATATAAGTTTTCTTGGGATTTCCGGCATGCTATCCTCTTTTTCGACTGTAAATACTGACGCAAAGTAATTGTTCAACATGTCCGCCATTTCCGCATTGTCAATGACAATATCCCCACTTTCAGTTTTTAAGGGGCCAACACTGCTCCTGACCAGCCTCTTTTTCCTAATGTAATTATAAAAGTTCTTCGTATTGGTTTTGATATCCCTTGCGAGTTTCTTTTCATACTCTGTTTTTGTAGCCCTTACTATCTGTTTTAGGACCCTTTGTTGATCTTTGTATCTTTCCCATTCGCCAGGATCTGTGCCATTTTTTGCCTTTTTGTATGCCCTTTCCTTACATCTTATACTGTCCCTTAACTCTTTAGTTGTCCATGGCTGTTTTTTTTGGCAAGTAGGATTCTTGCCCCTCAGGGGTATAAACCGATTCTGTATCACGTTAAATGTTTCTTTAAACATTTCCCACTGATCATCAGTCGTTTTACCCATTAACAGATTTGCCCAGTTTACTATGGACAGTCTCTGTCTCATCCCATTGAAGTCGGCCTTGCCCAAGTCTAGAATCTTAGCAGCTGATTCACTATTTTCCCTTTCAAACACTACATTGAACTCGATCATGTTATGATCACTATTGGATAGATGTTCACGCACAGTTAAGCCGTTAATTATCCCTTCAGTATATTCATTATTGTGTGCTCAACATGGTTTCAGCCCTATTTGCATCTTTTAGGATTTTCAGTTTTTCTTCGACTGTGCCCTTACTAGTACTGAAAAATGTCTTGCTATTATGCATAATGTATTTTTCTAGGCCACTCATTATCTCTCTGATCCCCCTTTGAACATGTTTCTGTATGTTTCTATATTCTCTCAGTAAACCCAGGCACTTTTCTCCCTGCAGAATTGCAGATCATTCTTCCCTATTATTTTGCCTCTGATTAATTTGTTAACCCATTTTAGGTCACCTTTGTTTAGCTTACTCTTACTGACCCTAGTTATGTATTTATCCTGCATGTTTAGCATTATCTTTAAAGGTGTTTTGCTTGTTCTCTACTGAGGTGTTGAACAAAACTTCACAATCAATTTGCTTAAGTTGTTCCATCATTTCTTTCAAGTTACCGTTCTTAGTTTCAGTTTGGACTTACAAAGAGAGATTTTCTGCATTGATACTCCCAATGAGTGCTCCTAGAGAGTTAGTCTCAGAGTTCAGGCTAACACCATCCACACTTTTAAGTTGGTAAATTAGATACAGAGGGATGGCTGTGCAAGGAGCGCCCATAGTATGTGTGGAGTGCTATATATGGATCATCATGGATCCTCAGTATAGTCAAGGGCAGGATATTAACACTGCATTAAAAAATGGAGTCTATGGAGCAAAGGATTACTGTGTTTGGGAGCAATTGGTCACACTTCCTAGCATCAGAGAAGAAGATAGGCTTCTGGACCATACCATCCAGAATGTGTTCAACCAGGAGCCATTAGTAATAAATTATTCAGGATACGGGAGAAGTGTAGAAAGAGGGAAGTAGATGGCCATCTGCAGACGCAGCAGAGAAAGTTGGGAGTCACAGGGTGCAGGAGATCCCTGAGCTATCTGAACTGTCCAGTAGATAACTAGTTACAGGACAACAGTTAGGCAGAAGTGACAGTGAATTAGAGGAGTATCAATGCATGGCTGCAGGGCTACTGCAGGAGGGAAGGGTTAACATACTTGGGATGTTAGAGTGAGATCTGGAACAGGGGAAGGCTAAACCAAAGGGCTGGTCATCATCTGAACCAAAACCCCACCAATGGCCTTGTGGAGAGGGTGAATAGAGCAATGGAAAGGACTTTGGTATGGCAGGGGATGGGGAAACTCGAGGGTTGAAACTAGAGAAGGACGGGGGAATTAATAAAGCTGTTCGAATAGAGGCAAAAGGCTTACCTGAAGTAAATAGTGAGAAAATATTAATAGACGAGAAAGGGAAAGAAAGGAGGCATTGCGATTAAAACATGGTTGTAGAAGGGAAAAGGGATGTCAAAGAAGAGAAAAATAGGAAAAGAATAAAGTTCCAAAAAATTGGATTGAGGATTGAGTGGTATTCACAAAGCATTGAAACAAAATTGAAGAGGCAGGAGCATTATTAACTATGGAGGGATATGACTATGGTAGCTATAACCTAGATTTGGATTCCAGCTGTTCTGCTTTGGTAAATTTTTTGCTGTTGTCCCTCCTCTTTTAATTATTTCATATTTTAAATGTGTAACATAAGAAACCTTTACAACTATAAGATGGGAATATTATGATCTGATGACAGTAATGAAGTCCACGAATATTGGGTATTTTATAACAACTTGTTCGCTATTGCTTAAATAAATGGCAGAGGCTGCAGCTAAGAAGTTTAATCAGGAACTATTTGGTACCAGAAGACCCTTTTGACAAATTAATATATTGCTTTTTAAGGAATTTGAATTTTACTCAATAATGATTGAGTAAGTTTGTAATTTCAGTCTGCTGATGGTGACTGTAAGTTGGCTGGGATATGAATGTTTAGTTTGGCTCCAGTCAACCACCCTCTGTTCAGACAAACTTATACTAAGACCCTGAGCCAGTCACTTCCTGTTTTAAACCAACTTAAGTCTCAAAATATTACAATTATGCTTGTGTGTGCGAATTGCACATGTGCAGCTGTAATCCTGGAAAACAGATTAGTTTTGAAGGGCAATGCACAGTAATTGTGCAAAATGATACTGAATCAAGTCAGCAAAGTTTGAATTTGACACAGTTGATGGAATGTGAGTCTGTGTTTGGTTTGAACGAATCCTTCTAATTAAAATCAGATCAGGATCTGGGTTTGATTCAGTCCTGCTGAATCCCTATGATCAGGGTAAGGTCAGTAGCTGGGTTTATTCCTTTAATCAAGATGAAATGAAAGGTTGAGTTTGATACACCAATTGAATCCCTAAAATGAAGACAAGGTCAAATTGTGAGTTTAATTCACTTTGGATGAATCTTGTTTGAACCTCAATAATCAGGGTGAAATCAGTCTATTAGCTCATCTGAATTCATTATTTATGATACCTATAAATCTACATGATTTATGTTGCAATTTGAGCTCTGTGGTAGGTAATCACCTTAGATCATTGAATAAGTATCAATCACATGACCCACTGCCTGTGTTGTGAGTAAATTGTGATTACATCACAGTGTATAACAAACATGAGGACAGAGATCTGCAAAGAGTGATTATAGTACAAAAAGATATTCAACATTATGAGTGTTCCATAAGTTGTAAATTCAGATCATCTCTAATATATTAAAAAACTATGTCTGCACGCTGTACAAAACTTTACTTTCTGTTGTCAACTTTCCCATTATAAATTCCACATTTATAATGGAAACTGCCTAAGTAAACATGTCATGCTGTAATTACACCTTCCTGCCAGTGATGACACCTTTTGTGACTCATTTTTGCATTGCTCAGCTTTTCGGCCTGTACTTCAGTGAAACTCCTATGCTCCAACCAACTCAACTTCTCTGTTTCCCAAATTGCCATCATTTTTGCTATTTAATTATAGATTATCGTGGTATTATACAAAATAAGAACAGAATGTATGACTTTAAAATGGGCACTGAATTACATCTGTGTGATCTGGTCCAATTATCCTCTGCCTCTAACCCTGTTTCCTCTGAAGACTGCACTTGATCTTTACTTCCCTTGTGCAACTCCATGAGAAATTGACTCATGTTGTATAAATGTATATATTACATAGTATTTACAGAACAGAAACAGGCCAGGACGAACAGCCAGAAATCGTGGTCCATATCGGTCCTAATGACATAGGTAGAAAGAGGGTGAGGTCCTGCAGGCAGATTTTAGGGAGCTGGGGAAGAGATTATTAAGCAGGATCTCAAAGGTAGTAATCTCTGGATTACTCCTGGTGCCACACACTAGTGAGTATAGAAATAGGAGGATAGAGCAGATGAATGCGTGGTTGGAGAGGTGATGCAGGAGGGAGGGCTTTAGATTCCTGGGGCATTGGGACTGGTTCTGGAGGAGGTGGGACCTGTACAGGCTGGACAATTTTGCACCTCAACAGAGCTGGGACCAATGTCCTCATGGGGAGGTTCAGTAGTGGTGTGGGGGAGGGTTTAAACTAATTTAGCAGGGGGATTGGCACCAGGATGTAGCATTGGAAAGGAGAAACAAGGTGCACAAAGGATTGGGAGAGACAGATAGCACTTGAGTAAGAAATAGTACAGTATTAAGTGGGATCAGACCGAGAGAGAATAAAAGAAGGTCTAAGCTAGGTTTACAGTTCATGTGTGTAAATGCACAAAGCGTGGCAAATAAGGTTGGTGAACTGCAGGCACAAATAGCCACATGGGAATATGATGTTGTGGTGATAACAGAGATTTGGCTGAGAAAAGGACAGGATTGGGTACTAAATATCCCTGGATACAAGATGTTCAGGAAAGATAGGGAAGTAACAAAAGGAGGGGTGGGGTGGTGGCAGTATTGATTAAGGTGAATATTGCAGTATTGGAGAGAGGATGTCTTGGAGGGGTCAAGGACAGAATCTGTTTGGTTAGAGTTAAGAAACAATAGAGGTGCCATTACACTACTGGGTGAATTTGATAGGCCACCAACTAGTGGGGAGATAGAGAGGAACAAATTTGCAGGGAAATTACAGAGAGGTGCAAGAACCATAGAGTACTGATAATGGAGGACTTCAATTATCCTAATATAGACTGGGATAGTAATAGTGCAAAGGGCAGAAAGGGGGAAGAATTTCTGAAGTGTGTTCAGGAGAACTTCCTTGATCAGTATGTTTCCGGCCCAACAAGGAAGGAGGCATTGCTGGATCTGGTTCAGGGGAATGAGATGAGTCAAGTGGAGCAAGTGTCAGTGGAGGAACATCTAGGTAACAGTAATCATAGTATCGTAAGGTTTAGATTAGCTATGGAAAAGGACCAGGAGCAATCTAGAGTAAAAATGCTTAATTGGAGGAAGGCCAATTTCAGTGGGTTGAGAACGGATCTGGCTTAGGTAAATTTGAATCAGAGATTGGCAGGTAAAACTGTAATCGAACAATGGGCGACATTTAAAGAAGAGATGATTCTGGTACAGTCTAGGTACATTTCCACGAGTGGGAAAGGTAGGACAACCAAAGCCAGAGCTCCCTGGATGACAAAAGAGATAGAGAGTAAGATGAAGCAGAAAAAGGGGACGTATGACAGACGTCAGGTTAATAATACAAGTGAGAACCAAGCTGAATATAGAAAGTTCAGAGGGGAAATGAAAAAGGAAATACGAGGGACAAAGAGAGAGTATGAGAATAGACTGGCAACTAACATAAAAGGGAATCCACAAGTCTTCTTTAGACATATAAATTGTAAACGGGTAGTAAGAGGAGGGGTGGGACCGATTAGAGACCATAAAGGAGACCTACTCATGGAGGCAGAGGGCATGGCTGAGGTACTAAATGAATACTTTGCATCTGTCTTTACCAAGGAAGAAGATGCTGCCAAAGTCACAGTAAAAGAGAAGGTAATTAAGATACTGGATGGGCTAAAAATTGATAAAGAGGAGGTACTGGAAAGGCTGGCTGTATTTAAAGTAGATAAGTCCCCTGGATGGGATGCATCCGAGGTTGCTGAGGGAAGTAAGGGTGGAAATTGCAGAGGTACTGGCCATAATCTTCCAATCATCATTAGATACGGGGGTGGTGCCAGAGGACTAGAGAATTGCAAATGTTACACCCTTGTTCAAAATAGGGTGCAAGGATAAACCCAGCAACTACTGGCCAGTCAGTTTAACCTCGGTGGTGGGGAAGCTTTTAAAAATGATAATCTGGGACAGAATTAATGGTCGCTTGGACAAGTGTGGATTAATTAAGGAAAGCCAGCACGGATTTGTTAAAGGCAAATCGTGTTTAACTAACTTGATTGAGTTTTTTGATGAGGTGACAGAGAGGGTTGATGTGGTGTATATGGACTTCCAAAAGGCGTTTGATAAAGTGCCATATAATAAGCTTGTCAGCAAAGTTGAAGCATATGGAATAAAAGGGGTAGTGGCAACATGGATACGAAATTGGCTAAAAGACAGGAAACAGAGGGGGGAAAAAAATTGGATTAGGCCTATGATTGGGTGCGGATAGCACGATCCGCTATTAACCCACGCTCAATGGCCCCTGTGCAGGCAGGAAGAGACATTCATCCGGCCTGAGTACTTACCTTCAAGCAGTGTTAAAGGCTAGGCTTTACATGACGATTCAAGTAAATGCGCACTTTCCACCAACAGGGGGAACCCCAATCTTTTAAAGGGAGGGTGTCTCTTAAAATCTCTTAAAGGTAGCTGGTACCTGTTATTTGCTAAAAATAACAGTCTGCTGTCTGTAGGAGTCTGAATGGAGATCAGGCATCGCACACAAATGCAGGTCCCATCCATATGTTTACAAACTGATGAGTTATGTTAAACATTGAATAAAGGTTGCGCACTATTAAATCCCACATCCTCCAATCTGCACACCAGACCACACCAATCTGCCGATCTGAGTTTGTACCAGAGTGTGTGCAACAAGGCTCTCTGCTGATGCACTAGAGGCCTTGGTGCAAGAGGTGGACAGAAGGAGGGACATCCTATATCCATGGAGGTGGTGGGGGGGGAAGGGGGGGGCAAGAGGCCCTCCAGACATTTGCCCAAAAGGCAGTGGGAGGAAGCGGGGGACGAAGTTAATGCCAGGCGCATTGCACCACGAACATGGATGCAGTGCAGGAAGGGGTTCAATGCTTTGACACAAGTGGTCAAGGTGAGTGAGGTCAACTGTCAAGAGGCATCTCCTACCAACTGCACCACCAGGTGCATCCACTGCACCACACACTACAACCCCCATCATCCATCTACCAACAAACTCTTTCCATCAGTACTCAATTCTGCCAATCAGATGCTTCCTCTCACTCTTACACAGTACCATTGTTGCAAGCCGCCCACCCACAACTCATAGGCCACACAGCTAATCACTATGACAGGCGCATCACCCAGACACACGTCTTGCTTTCTTGCAGGAGACGGGGGCGCATAACAGGAGGCAGCAAGTGGCAGTGGCATTTAGCCCCTCGAGCCTGTTCCGTCATTCGGTGAGATCATGGTTGATCTGTGACCACATTCCCCATACGCGCCTTAGCCCCATATCCCTTAATACCCTTGGTTCACAGAAATCTATCAATCTCAGATTTAGAATTCCCAATTGAGCTGGCATCAGCTGCCGTTGGCAGAAGAGCATTCCAAACTTCTCCCACCCTTTGCGCGTAGACACATTTCCTAACTTTACTCCTGCACGTCCTGGCTCCAAATGTTAGGCTATGTCCCCCAGTCCTAGTATTCAAGTATAGGAGACCTCCAAAAACAGTTACAAATGCATCAGCAGCCAGAAACAACAATCCAGCCACTAACCTGTAAAGCCTGCATGGTCCCTTTAAATAACACTGGTGGGGGGGTCCTCCAGGCACTCTAAGACACGTTCAGATGGTCGTGGTTAAGACTGTGCATTGAGTTGAATGTTAAGTCCCAAAATGGTTTCTATCATTTTAAATCAGCATTGCACACTGATTGTATCCATTTTCTCCTTACTTTACATCTACCGGCATTCGGTATTTGCACACGCGCTAATATATATACCAAGATGGCGTCCGGCGCAAGTCATGCTGGAAACGTGCATGCGCAGCCAAGACACCATCTTGGCACCTCAGGAGGACGTGTGGCACTGAAACAACAGGTGCTACATGGCCAAATTTCTAGCTCAGAGAGTATTGGTGAACGGTTGTTTTTCGGACTGGAGGGAGGTGTACGGTGGTGCTCCCCAGGGGTCGGTACTAGGACCACTGCTTTTCTTGATATATATTAATGACTTGGACTTGGGTGTACAGGGCACAATTTCCAAATTTGCAGATGACACAAAACTTGGAAGTGTAGTGAATGGTGAGGAGGATAGTGATAGACTTCAAGAGGACATAGACAGGCTGGTAGAATGGGCGGACATGTGGCAGATGAAATTTAACGCAGTGAAATACGAAGTGATACATTTTGATAGGAAGAACGACGAGAGGCAATATAAATAAAGAGTACAATTCTAAAGGGGTACAGGAACAGAGAGATCTGGGGGTATATGTATACAGGTCGTTGAAGGTGGCAGGGCAGGTTGAGAAAGCAGTTAAAAAAGCATACCAGATCCTGGGCTTTATAAATAGAGGCATAGAGTACAAAAGCAAGGAGGTTAGGATGAGCCTTTATAAAACACTGGTTTGGCCACAACTGGAGTATTGTGTCCAGTTCTGGGCACCGCACTTTAGGAAGAAGGTGAAGGCCTTAGACGGGGTGCAGAAAAGATTTACTAGAATGATTCCAGGGATGAGGGACTTCGATTATGTGGATAGACTGGAGAAGCTAGGGTTGTTCTCCTTAGAGCAGAGAAGGTTGAGAGGAGATTTGATGGAGGTGTACAAAATCATGAGGGGTCTAGACAGAGTAGATAGAGAGAATCTCTGCCCATTGGCGGAAGGTTCGAGAACCAGAGGACACAGATTTAAGGTGATTGGCAAAAGAGCCAAAGGCGACATGAGGAAAAACTTTTTGACGCAGCGAGTGGTTATGATCTGGAATGCACTGGCCGAAAGTATAGTGGAGGCAGATTCAATCATGGCTTTCAAAAGGGAACTGGATAAATACTTGAAAAGAAAAATTTTGCAAGCCTACAGGGAAAGGGGGGGAGTGGAACTAACTGGATTGCTCTTGCAGAGAGCCGGCATGGGCTCGACGGGCTGAATGGCCTCCTTCTATGCTGTAACCATTCTATGATTCTGGGCCATTCGGCTCAACAGGTCTATGCCAGTGTTTATGCTCCACACAAGCCTCCTCCCACCCCACTTCATCTAACCCTATCAACATACCCTTCTGTACTATATATGCTTGGCTCAGAAGTTGGTACAGAGCCTGCATACTTATTTGCAAGATCCACAACCACTTTAATACTATTGCCTATTTTTATAAATAGTTTATTGTTGGCACCTAGATCATGCAACAATTACTATTACCATAATTTTCCTTAATCCTACTTCATTAATATTTGTTAATAGAAAAACAAAAGGCATGATGCATATTCAGTCAAAGTCAGCCTATGTAATAAGCAATGTATCGAGTTGTAAAAAATTACTAAAGGAAAGAAGTTAATGCGAGTGACCTTGGGCATTGATAATTCCAGCCTGCTTCATTGTGCACTTGTGGAGTTGATCCTGTGTTGTTGAAGTAATCTGCAACTAGCCCCCACATATTTTTGAACAAGTAATCTTGTAAATTAAGTGAATATATTATCTTTTCCAGGGATACTATGTTGCATATACGTTCTAACCATAATGTGAATCTGAAGTGGAGTTCTGCCTTTATCCAGTCAAATTCAGCAGTCTGTTTCCCAGTCTTTCCATAATCACTGCACGGAGAGACCTGGAAGGCACAATATCAGCTTGCTTAGAATTTCAGCTCCCTCATTTACAGAATGGAGCCATGCACCCTTTTCCAAAAGGGCTTAAGTGCCACTCATGACTAGATGATGAGTAGATGTTTCCATACACATCCCCACACTCTGCTAAAGGCTTTTAGATTTATCAGAATTATCACATGGTGTCTAATCAGGACATAATACTCCTTGTGACAAATTTTAAATTGCATTTTCCTTCCTCTGTTGCAGATGAAAAGCAAAATTGAAAAGATCCATATCTCTTTTCATTTGTCACCTGCTAGTGAGGTCCTGTTACTTAGTTCTGATCCAGGGGCTCTGCAGCACGTCTGTCACAATGGCTAATGATTCTATCAATGGTTAATTAGATCTGGGACATGATTTTGTCAGTTATATCTACTCTAGTAAAGTATCCACCCAGCTTAGAGGTGTGTGCATGCAATATAAACACCATCCTGTAACATGTCACAAAAAGAGAAGCCTATGGATACTCATGGAACTCTTTGTTCGCAAGGTGATAATCTCATCTGAGTTGATTAAAGGACCTTAAGCAGAACCCGAGGAAAAATATCCCAATTGTTTTAGTCCTAAGAGTGGGAAGCCAATGGAGCTCTCAATATCAAAGCATATTCATCCTGAATCAATAAATTAAGTTGGGGAGACAACATCATTCCATTATGGGATGCCAGGAGGCCTTAGATTTACCTTTGTTATTGGCTATAAATGTGATAGATTTAGTAATCCAACTGGCTCTAAATGCTGAAGGTAATATGCATATGACTAGGCAAATTAAGAACTTTGACTTTCCAATGTAAATCTGGATACTCAATGTTGTGTTTTAACATTTCTTACCTTTCTTTCCTTTATAATCTCTCTCTCTCACTCCCTCAATTAGACATGGAAGTCAGCTGAGTGTGGTTAAAAAAGATATATTCACCACTCATTGAATTGGCTACATAATAATTATCAAATAAACAGACTAAGAAAATGGATATTTTCTTAGGAAACCAAAGTCACAGACATTAAATAATCTGCCTTACAATTCCTTCCATGTTTCCTGTATGTTTAGAGGTACAAAATATGCTCTGAGAAAATTAGTACAAATTCAGCGAGACAATAAGGTAGAAATTCGTATATGTTGCATCCAGTTTTCGGGTATAAAACGGGCACAATGCATACCAATTTAGCAACGGACTGCACCTATTCTGCGCAAGCTTTGGTCCCACTGCTAAATTTGTGGTGCCGATTTTCTAAACATCCTGGGGGGACTTCTAAAACAGGCGTTAGACCCCTTGAATATGTTAATTATCTCTTGACAAAATTAGTTACCGATGAATGGGGCTGGGGCTGGGTCTGCCCTGCTCAGGATTCTTCAACGGCCCCCATGGCCGACAATTACAGATAGGTTTATTTTTAAATTTAAAACAAACCTTTCTGTAAAACCAGGAGGAACAGGAGCTCCCCCCCGCCCCTTCCCACAACATGGTTTTCCGCTTCAACCACCCTCCCCAAACTTACCTGAAGACCTTTGCTGGCGAGGAAACTGGCCCAAAATTCAATCCTGAAGAAGGGCGAGCTGATTGTGGAAGTCGCCCGAAATATTTAGATGAAGCCCCCGGCCCAATTTTGGGCTGGCCTCGGGCCTCTCCGTTCAGTCATGCGGCGTGTGGACCCAAAAATTGGCGCACACTAATTTCTCCGCAATTAATCTAGCATACCTTATCTAGAATTTTTGATTGAACAGATTGTTTCATTGGACTAGAGGGTGGATTTTCATAATGTAAACCAAAAAACCAAAACTTAAGAAAATCTTAAATCTTTCCTTTTTAATCAAAATGTCTGCAATAGGACTTGTTGTTACTAAAGAGTTCTCGTTTATATATTATATCTAAAGTCAGGTTTGCTATCTGGAACTCTGCTCCCTACTTGAAATGTGGTACAGTTCTTCCAGAATTTCTCTCCTTTAACTCTTTTTCTGCTGTTCTTGTTATGCTCTCCCTTAGATACATATGGATTCACATAAATAAGAGATTCAACTGCCTCTGATCCCTCAGAACATTTTACAAAATAAACATTCAATGCAAAATTTCAAGTGCAGCATTTCACTTGTCATATATGCACAATTTTTTACCTGACTAGGTAAGCCTAGTGATGGTTTTGCCTGGTTGTTTCAACACCTTTTTTAATGATATGCAATGTGATTGTCAAGACTAAATAAGGCAAGAGACGTAAGATGGAGACCATATTCTCTAACTTACTGTGTGCGATGCCAAGGTGACATCTACTAGTTTAAATAATAGGTAAGAATTTCTTTCCTGTGCAAGGATTCATTTTGAATTGTTTACAAGAGGCTTACCTTGCAAAATTGCTAGCAAGAACAATGATATCTAATCATCCCCTGTCAGAATAAGAATGAGTAGAAGTGAATATAATGGCATTATTTTCCTTAATTTTGTTTATTAGCTCGCCTTTGCAGTGAGTAACAGCCTGTTATGCTGTGAATTTAGTCAAGTGCATTAAAGGGCACATTTACCTAGAAATTGCCCCAACTCTGACCTTTTAAATATTGACTCTCTCAAGCTGTAAATTCCAAATGTTATGTCTTATATTTTGAAGCTGAGTTAAAGAAATGAACTGAGGACATTAATAAAATGGTAGCACCCAAAATTAAAATCATCTTAATGTTGTATTATTAAACTTATGGAGAGGTATCCATGAGATAAACGTTGTTATATCCCAGTCACATTGAGAAAATTGACATTGCCATGACTTTTGCTTGAAAACTAAAATACTCATTAGTAATTTTTATAAAGAAGGGGGCCATTCAGCCCATCATGTCTCTTAGAGCAAACTAAAACTAATTCCACTGCCCTGTTCTCTCCTCATCGCCCTGTATCCCCCCGCTTCAAATATTTATCCAATTTTCTATTAAAAGATGCAATGGTCTCTGCTTCAACCATTTCCTG
This sequence comes from Heptranchias perlo, assembly GCF_035084215.1. Taxonomy (NCBI): domain Eukaryota; kingdom Metazoa; phylum Chordata; class Chondrichthyes; order Hexanchiformes; family Hexanchidae; genus Heptranchias; species Heptranchias perlo. The sequence goes on from NC_090332.1 coordinate 44,045,022, forward strand.
TGGCACAGCATTCCGTGTTCCAACAACTCTCTCCATAAAGAAATTCTCCTACCCTTTTTCTTACACTTCTAGTGACAATTTTGAATTGATGACCCCTTATCATTGACTTCTACACCGGAGGAAATAATCTTTCCCTATTCATTCTATCAAAAACCTCCATAATTTAAAAAACTTATATTAAAACTTAGTCTTCCCTAGTCTAGTGGAAATATTCCCAGAATCTCAAAACTCTCCTCATAACTATAGTTTCCCATCCTTGGCATCATCCTACTGAATCTATGCCGTACGCTTTCTATGGCTTTAATGTCCTTTTTATAATGGAAAACCCATAACAGAACACAATGCTCCACCTATGGCTTAACCAATGTTATGTTCAAATTTATTATTACTTCTTTACCCTTGTGCTCCATGCGCTAGTGGAAAACACATCAGCAGAATGATAATGGGTGCGGTAGCATAGTGGTTATGTTACTGGACTAGTAATTCAGAGGCCTGAACTAATAATCCAGAGTCATGAGTTCAAATCCCGCTACAACAGCTGGGGAATTTAAATTCAATTAACGAAATAAAAATTTGAAATTAAAAAAAACTAGTATTAATAATGGTGGCCATGAAACTACCGGATTGTCGTAAAAACCCATCTGGTTCATTAATGCCCTTAGAGAAGGAAACCTGCCGTCCTTACCCGGTCTGACCTATATGTGAGTCCAGACCCACAGCTATGTGAGTCCAGACCCACAGCAATGTAAGTCTTCTGAAATGGCCTAGCAAGCTACTCAGTTGTACAATCTCGCTACAAAAAGTCATAATAAGAATAAAACTGGATGGACCACTAGGCACTGGACACGACAAAGGCTGAGTGCACTGGATACAACAAAGGGTATGGGCCCCGACAACATCCCGGCTGTAGTGCTGAAGGCTTGTGCTCCAGAACGAGCTGTGCCTCTAGCCAAACTGTTCCAGTACAGCTATAACACTGTGGAAAATTGCCCAGGTATCTCCTGTCCACAAAATGCAGGACAAATCCAATTACCGCCCCATCAGTCTACTCTCAATCGACAGTGCTATCAAGCGGCACTTACTCCAATAACCTGCTCACCGATGCTCAGTTTGGGTTGGCTCCAGACCTCATTACAGGCTTGGTTCAAACATGGACAAAAACAAAAGAACTAAATTCCAGAGGTGAGGTGAGAATGGCTGCCCTTGACATCAAGGCAGCATTTGACTGAGTGTGGCACCAAAGAGCCGAGTAAAATTGAAGTCAATAGGAATCAGGGGGAAAACTCTCCAGTGACTGGAGTCATACCTAGCACAAAGGAAGATGGTAGTGGTTGTTGGAGGCCAATCATCTCAGCCCCAGGCCATTGCTGCAGAAGTTCCTCAGGGCAGTGTCCTAGGCCCAACCATCTTCAGTTGCTTCATCAATGATCTTCCCTCCATCATAAGGTCAGAAGTGGGGATGTTCGCTGATGATTGCACAGTGTTCAGTTCCATTCAGCAACCCCTCAAATAATGAAGCAATCTGTGCCCGCGTGCAGCAAGACCTGGACAACATCCAGGCGTGGGCTGATAAGTGGCAAGTAACATTTGTGCCAGGCAATGACCATCTCCAACAAGAGAGAGTCTAACCACCTCCCCTTGACATTCAACGGCATTACCATCACCAAGTCCCTCAACATCCTAGGGGTCCCCATTGACTAGAAACTTAACTGGACCAGCCATATAAATACTGTGGCTACAAGAGCAGGTCAGAGATTGGATATTCTGCGGCGAGTGACTCACCTCCTGACTCCCCAAAGCCATTCCACCATCTACAAGGCACAAGTCAGAAGTGTGATGAAATACTCTCCACTTGCCTCAATGAGTGCAGTTCCAACAACACTCAAGAAGCTCAACACCATCCAAGACAAAGCAGCCCACTTGATTGGCACCCTATCCATCACCCTAAACATTCACTCCCTTCAGTACCGGCACACAGTGGCTGCAGTGTGTACTGTCTACAGGATGCACTGCAGCAACTCGCCAAAGCTTATTCGACAGCACCTCCCAAACCCTCTACCTCTACCACCTAAAAGGACAAGGGCAGCAGGCATATGGGAACAATACCACCTGCACATTCCCCTACAAATCACACACCATTCCGACTTGGAAATATATCGCTGATCCTTCATCGTCGCTGGGTCAAAATCCTGGAACTCCCTACCTGACAGCACTGTGGGAGAACCTTCACCACATGGACTGCAGCAGTTCAAGAAGGCGGCTCACCACCACCTTCTCAAGGGCAATTAGGGATGGGCAATAAATGGCGGCCTTGCCAGTGACGCCCACATCCCATGAACGAATTAAAAAAAAATGCATATGATACACATCTCCAATCTTCAGACTGACTGCATCTCTCAGGACTTCATTTCTCACAGAAGATCCCATTTTCTCGTGGTTCCCTTTGCTCAGGTACTGTCCTTCTCCTCTTCAGAAGCAGCATCATTACCCACCTCCTTGACACATCTGTTCCTCTCAACTATCATTGTGGGAAGGATATAGAGGAGCAAATTTGCAGGGAAATTACAGAGAGATGCTAAAGCCATAGAGTAGTGATAATGGGGATTTCAACTCTCCTAATATAGACTGAGATAACAATAATATAAGAGGCAAAGAAGGGGAGGAATTTTTGAAATGTGATCAGGATAACTTTCTCGACCAGTATGTTTCCAGCCCAACGAGGAAGGATGCATTGCTGGACTTGGTTCTAGGGAATGAGACGGGCCAAGTGTAGCAAGTGTCAGTGGGAGAGCATTTAGGGAGCAGTGATCATAGTATCATAAGGTTTAGAATAACTATGGAAAAGGACTCTGACCGCTCTAAAGTAAAAATACTCAATTGGAGGAGGGCCAATTTCAGTGGGATGAGAACAATCTGGCCCGGGTAAATTGGAATCATAGATTGGCAGACAAAACTGTAATTGAACAGTGGGCAGCCTTTAAAGAGGAGATGATTCAAGTACAGTCGAGGTACATTCCAATGAGGGAGAAAGGTAGGGCAACTAAAGCCAGAGCTCCCTGGATGACAAAGGAGATACAGAATAAAATGAAGCGGGAAAAAGCGGCATATGACAGTGTCAGGTTGATAACACAAGTGAGAATTAGGCAGAATATAGAAAGTTCAGAAGGGAAATGAAAAAGGAAATAAGAGGGGCAAAGAGAGAGTATGAGAATAGACTAGCGGCCAACATAAAAGGGACTCCATAAGTCTTCTACAGACATGTTAACAGTAAACGGGTAGTAAGAGGAGGGGTGGGGCAGATTAGGGACCAAAAAGGAGATCTGCTCATGGAGGCAGAGGGGATGGCTGAGGTATTAAATGAATACTTTGCATCGGTTTTTACCAAGGAAGAAGATGCTGCCAGAGTCTCAGTAAAGGAAGATATAGTTAAGATATTGGATGGGCTAAAAATTGAGAAAGAAGAGGTACTAGAAAGGCTAGCTGTACTTAAAGTAGATAAGTCTCCTGGTCCTAATGGGATGCACCCTAGGATGCTGAGGGAATTAAGGAGGGAAATTGCGGAGGTACTGGCCATAATCTTCCAGACATCTTTAGATGGTGGTGGTGCCAGAGCACTGGAGAATTGCAAATGTTACACCCTTGTTCAAAAATGTGTGTAAGGATAAACCCAGCAGCTACAGGCCAGTCATTTTAACTCGGTGATGGGGAAACTTTTGGAAACGATAATCCGGGACAGAATTAACAGTCACTTGGACGAGTGTGGATTGATTAGGGAAAGCCAGCACGGATTTGTTAAAGGCAAATCGTGTTTAACCAACTTGATAGAGTTTTTTGATTAGGTAATGGAGAGGGTAGATGATGGCAATGCAGTTGATGTGGTGTATATGGATTTTCAAAAAGCGTTTGATAAAGTGCCACATGGTAGGTTTGCTATTAAGATTGTGGCCCATGGAATAAAGGGGGCAATAGCAACTTGGATACAGAATTGGCTAAATGACAGGAAACAGAGAGTAGTGGTGAGCAGTTGTTTTTCGGACTGGAGGGAGGTGTGCAGTGGTGTTCCCCAGGGGTCGGTGCTGGGACCACTGTTTTTCTTGATATATATTAATGACTTGGACTTGGGAGTACAGGGCACAATTTCAAAATTTGTGGATGATGCAAAACTTGGAAGGCTAGTGAACAGTGAGGAAGATAGCGATAGACTTCAAGAGACACTCGCTGTGTAAAAAAGATTTTCCTCATATCACCTTTGGTTCTTTTGCCAATCCCTTAAATCTATGCCCTCTGCTTCTTGACCCTTCCGCCAATGGGGCATAGACACTCTGGTGGCATGGGTGGACATGTGGCAGGTGAAGTTTAACGTGGAAAAATGCGAGTCGATGCATTTCAGCAGGAAAAGTGAGGAGAGGCAATGTAAACTAGAGGGCACAATTCTAAAAGTGGTAGAGGAACAGAGGGATCTGGGGGTGTATGTGCATAAATCATTGAAGGTGGCAGGGCAGGTTGAGAAAGCAGTTAAAAAAGCATATGGGATTCTGGGCTTTATAAATAGAGGCATAGAGTACAAAAGCAAGGAAGTCATGATGAACCTTTATAAAACACTGGTGCGGCCACAACTGGAGTATTGTGTGCAGTTCTGGGCACCGCACTTTAGGAAGGATATGAAGGCTTGAGAGAGGGTGCAGAGGAGATTTACTAGAATGATTTCAGGGATGAGGGCCTTAAATTATGTGGATAGACTGGAGAAGCTGAGATTGTTCTCCTTGGAACAGAGAAGGTTGAGAGGAGATTTGATAGAGGTATTCAAAATCATGAAGGGTCTAGACAGAGTAGATAGAGAAAAACTGTTTCCATTGGCGGAAGGGTCAAGAAGCAGAGGGCATAGATTTAAGGGATTGGCAAAAGAACCAAAGGTGATATGAGGAAAATCTTTTTTACACAGCGAGGGGTTAGGACTTGGAATGCACTGCCCAAGGGAATGGTGGAGGCAGATTCAATCATGGCCTTCAAAAGGGAACTGGATAAATACTTGAAACAAAAAAATGTGCAGGGCTACAGGGGCAGGGTGGGGCAGTGGGACTAGCTGGATTGCTCATGCATAGAGCTGGCGCGGACTCGATGGGCCGAATGGCCTCCTTCCGTTCTGTAACCTTCTATGATTCTATGATCACTCCGTCACTAACCTCCTTTTCCTCTCTAAGATCTTTGAATGTTTTATCGCCTCCCAGGTCTGTGCCCACTTTTTCTACAACTACCTATTTGAATCCCTTCAGTCCATCTTACACGACCGCGCCTCCATGTTTCAGCTCCATGGAGCTATTTGCCTGGTTCTACTCCTGTCTGTTTGCCTGTTGCTCCATTCAGGGCGGCCCAATTTCCCTGAGGAATCCTAAAATAGGCATTAGGCCCCTTATGAGCATAGTTTTAAGTGACTACCCCAGATAACTGAAGAATGAGGCGACCCAATTTCTAGTTGGCAGGCGTCCTTGGGCATAGGGTGTTGGTCCCCAAAATTGGGCTTATTGCACCTGTTTAATGTAAAATGGGCGCAACAAGGCTCAATTTCCACCCCTATTACTTTCACAAACTTCAATAACGATCTTTTTTTTTGCAAGTCCTTTGAAAGAGAAAGTAATGTTTTTATACAGTGCCTTATCTTGTCTTCAGAATCCAAAGCACTTTACATTGAAAAGATTACTTTTAAATGCAGTCACTATTGTTATGTAGGCAAATACAGCAGCTAATTGTGCACAACAAAGTCCCAGAAACAGCAAATGAAATACATGATCTGTTAATTTTTTTTTAGTTATGTTGGTTGAAGAGAACTCCCCGCTCTTCTTTGAATAGTGCCGCAGGAACTTTATTCTCATCTTCTCTTCTTTTCAACTTTAGTGCTGGCCTGTAATGTGGATTTTGGCCCTTTTTCTTGGTTTCCCAATTTTAAAAAAAATATGCTTTATTGATTAATTCTTTCAAAAAGGAACTGGATAAATGTACATGGAAACAAGGTTTAAGGATAGTCATGGAGGTAATCAAATACTCCATGGAAGGTTCTCTGTTACTGGAGCCATTGAATTTAAAGGAGGGAGCAAGCACCGTTGGATATTGTCTGTCGGAGGCAGGTTAGAATAGTGGAGATGTGAGGGTGGATGATGATTTTGGAGTTTTGCTTCATTATTTTTAGGAATCAGGCAAATTTGTATGGAACTATATAAATTAATTTTATTTTGAGGTAATTGGCAAAAGAACCAGACAGGAGATGAGGAGAATTTTTTTACGCAGCAAGTTGTTATGATCTGGAATGCAGTACCTGAAAGGATGGTGGAAGCAGATTCAATAGTAACTTTCAAGAGGAAATTGGATAAACACTTGGAAAGTAAAAGTTTGCAGGGCTATGGGGAAAGAACAGGGACGTGGGACTAATTGGATAGCTCGTTCAAAGATCTGGCGGAGGCACATGGGCCGAATTATACAGCCTCCTTCTGTGCTGTATAATTCTATGATTCTATAACTATATCCCTCAGGAGACTTAATATCTGGGGTGGAATTCATGATCGAGTAGATTCATATGGTCTGTAGAAGGATTGGGAGGGATGGGCCAAGTGATCTTTCTCATTCCATGTTTCCTTATATGATCTTACAATAGATTGCCACCAATCCTTAGATTTGAGCTATTGCACAACAATCCTTGCTACTAAAAGATTACGTAATTTATGTATGGCTACTTAAATTCAAAATTCCCAACTGTACACAGGGAAATCAAAAGAGCTAAAATCTTTTATCATTGCAGCTCTGTTACATCCAGCTGATTTAAAGGCTTGGCTATCTCTTCTCATGCTCCATGTCCTGATTTCATTGCAGAGCCTGTTCAGCCATATCCTGTAGTCTTAATGGCTATTTCACCAGAGCACAGAAAGGTCTCACCTGCTCTAAGGTCCTGGCATGATGTAATTTCCAGCATCTTATTTGTTGTATTTTATCGAGAAAAAATGAGATGGACAGTCTTTTATATCTTTTTGTGCTCGAGTGTTCTTTAAATGTTTTCTGGAATGATTTGTGTAATTTCATTTATATGCTTACAAGTTCCTAAATTAAACTTAATTGGAAAGATATAATTTGTTGTTATTGATTTTAAAGTTAATTTGTTTAATCTCATTACCAAATCTTATATTCATATATTGAAATTTATCAAAACTAAATATTAATTAGATTATTTTCAAAGAAAATTGATCTGCTGCGTTCAAACTCAAATTCACAAATAATGAAAAAGCCTTAACTACAGCTATAGTGTAGTGAATTGAGTTTCTCCAGTGTTAACATTGCTAGTTCATTTCATTGTTTGTTGATTTATGCATACCCTTTCCTTATGCCTCTAGCGTTGTTTTTCACATTATTACAGTAGCAAATAAAACTTTAGAAGAACAAGATAGTCTGATCTATTTTATTTACTGTGATTTATTGATAAGCACAGGTATAATATAACATAACAATAACTCAATTGATGAGTGCATTGTAGCCATTATTGTAAGATAGTTAGTGCTGACCCCAGCAAAGCAAAGGAATCTAATTAGAATGGCAAAATCAATCTGTCGTCTTTCATCAAATGTTCCATTCTCCTTTTATAATGTTACAATAATTTCCAATGTACAGAGAAACTTCCATCTAATAGAAAATACATTCTAATTGACTTCAATAGTCGCACCTAAAAAAGTATATTAAAAAAAGAAAGAATTCCAGTCTGACCTCCAATGATCTGAGGATCAGCTTCAAAACAAATAGCCTCTAATTGACCCAGAAAGGCATAGCAATTAAACCTTTAAAAGGGAAAACTAAGTTCAACACATCTGCACTTTAGCAGCAGAATATTACATTGGGCATTACATGGTATAAGTCTTCTGACCTAGTAAAACAGCATATCCTCTGACCTACCACAAACAGTGCCGCAGGGATTCTGCTAATAGTGTAGAGTTTATTTTTCCAGGGGGAGAGTTGGTGATTTCTTTTGTATTTGTGATTTTGTTTAATTCATCTTGTGAATCTTTTAATTGTGATGAATCAAGTTTTTTATGTCCTTTTGCATGGGAAAATGATCATCCCTAATATTTTATACATGTAAATGATGTGATAAAAAGCTTAAAATCTTGAATCAGTCCAAAAAACTAGAGTAATGAACATGAAGGCACACAGACATTGAAGGGTTTACCATATCATTGTTTATTTTGGCACATGGCAACGTTAGTAGTCCACTGTCTTCTTGCTCACTCCTGATAGTGGATCTCATTTTTTAACCCAATATATTTTTTTTATGAACATTAGTTGTGTATACTCTAGACAGAATGCATTTAATCTAAGTTTAGTGTTCTCAGTGAGTAAACAGAGACCTATGCTTGATAACCAATGACAATGTTCAGACCTGATCTAATAAATATAAAGTTGATTCATTTTTAGATAATAATTGCTACTTTTTGTGATCTTAGTTTCAGTGAGTGCATTTGACAGATAAGAGATTGTCTATTTTTATTAGTTATATTTGACATTTTGATTTATTAGTTCTGTACTTTGGTAAAACCATATAATTCTATGTTCATCAGATGATCATTTTAACAGTTCCCTCATGTTTTCCCAATGTATAATAACAATTCTGATGATTTTTTTGGGATTTGAACATTGCGATATTTTATTCCATTCCTGTTTCATACATCTATAGTATTTCAACATTTTCTCACTTTATCACATCTAACTTATGTCTTATATTAGGATCTGTTGGATAGATTTTCAGCCTGCCTTTAGACAGTAATCAGGCGGCTGGATGTTCAAGATTACCTTTCTCCCCTGCAAAACACCATTACCTCCAAGTTCCCCTCTTAGTCACACACTATCCTGACTTAGACATATATTACTGTTGCTTCATCGGCGCTGAATCAATATCCTGGTCTTCTGTATCTAACACCATTACGGGAGCACAAATGCCACTAGGACTGCAGCAATTCAAGAGAAAGGACCACCCAACCTTCTCAGGGCAACTGGAGATGCGCAATGTCACATTGCTAGTGTCGCCCTAATCCTGAGAACAAATATAAAGGTGCTTTACAGGAGGAGTGGTGAATACCAAGTAGGAGGTATGGGAAAATTATGAGAATTGATCAAGGTCACAATCAAAAAGGAAAGTTTTGAGGTGTGTTTTGTGGGTGTGTGGAGAGAAGTAGCACAGCAGAGGAGTTTAGGGAGAGAATGTGTAGTGAGCCAGAGTGGGAAGAGTTCAGAGTGCATGTTGGGATGTAGGGCTGGAGAAGATTACAGAGGTAGAGTGAAGCGAGGCCATGTAGAGAATTGAAGATGAGGATGAGAATTTTGAAATTGAATCAATGAGAGAGACTGTGGAGTTTGAAGGGGACAGGCTTGATGGGTTGTGAGGGTAGTGTGGAATGGGATTTAGGCTGTAGAGTTGTGGATGAGCTGCAGTTTGTGTAGGCTGAAACTGCGGAGGCTAGCAAAGGTACATTTGAGAAATCAAACCATGAGGTGACAATGGCATGGATGAGTTTTCTGCAGTTGTACCAGTGAGATAGGGGTGTTTTGGAGGTGGAAAAAAGCAGATTTGACTGGATGTGGTGTTTGAAGCTCAGCTCGGAGTCAAACGGAACACAGAGATTACATATCCATGGATTCAGTCTGAGCAAGAAGATGGCACTAAATATCTGATCGATCTAAAAAAGATGGCTTCAGTCCTGCTGCTGTTGAGCTGGAGAAAGTTCTAGGTCATCCAGGACTTCATGTCTAACAGTCTGTCAGACACATGATGATAATTGCAGAATCCAGGTTGAAGGCGGAGAGGTAAAGCTAGTTGTCATCAGTATACATATGAAAGCTGACTCCATGTATGTGGATGATATTGGTGAGAGGCAGTATGTAGACAAGGAATAGGAAACGCTAAGGATGGATGCCTTGGAGCATACTGGAAGTGACCTTTTCATCTTGGCAGAAGCCATTAGAGGTAATGAACAGACAGTATTGGGAGAAGTAGGAATTGAACCAGGAGAGGTGGCATTGTGGTGGAGCACAGAGGAGAGACTATGGAGAAGGATCGAGTGGTCAGCTGCACCAAAGGCCACGGTGAAGTTGTACCATCGTCACAGCCAGAATATTTCTGAACGTTCTTGGTTCTTGGAGAGTTGGGCACAGAACTGAGTAGCAACATGACATTCAAAGAGCTTATACAGGAAGGGGATTTTGTAGATGAGACAAAGGCAGTTAAATAAATACCTTCAGATTTGGGGCAGAAAAAGTTCACAAGCTCCTCACTTCAGACATCAGAAATGAGAATGTGAGTGAGGTAAGGAGATCTTTGGAGGATGTTTATGCTAGAGAAGAGAAGTCTGGTGTTGACTTTGTCCTCGAGGATGTTTCTACAATGGTAAGAGATTTTTGGTTGTAGTGAGGCAATAATAATGTCACTTAATGCCATGGCATATTTGATGATGCACGATTAGGCCAGTTGTGAGCCATGTGCGCTCAACACCTTGGATTAAAGTTTGTAAAGCTGTTGTGTCATCAGAAATGTTGAGGGTTTGGATTGATTTGGTAGGTACAAAGGCAGCGCAACAGAGGTACTGATGTCAGATTAAGTGGTGGACCATAGAGATAAAGTTAGTAATTAGATAGGATAGACTAAGCAACTTATTTAACACTTCTGTGTAAAATGTCTTTTTCCATCTCTATGCCAGTTGTTCCTTTACCATTTTAAATACAGGAAAGTAACCTGCAACATTTACCCATTCACCCAGATTACTGCACCTCCTGTAGTTTTTCTGCATAAATTCTGAAATATTCTCTGGTTACTGCTATTAATACAACCATGCAATAGGTTGTGCCAGTTGAAATGTGTCGAGGCCGGTTTGCTTCGTCCCCGTCAGGCAGGAACAAGGCTGTAACACTCTGAAAAGTGTGGGGATCATCTTACCAGCCCATTCCCGCTCCCAATACACCCATTGTCATTTTGGTTGGTGCCTTTACATGGGCAGCACAGGTACCTACCTGTTTCATGCAGAAGCCTACGTGTAACGCACAAATCGCTGTCCTATAACGCACATGGGACCCCAAAGCAATTTTGAGGTACCAATGGATGGACCGTGCCTGCACACACTCCACCCATTGATACCCTGCACAGAGAGGCCTAAGCAGTGGTCCTTAAAGGGACCGTTGCAGGTCATGTCAAGATCAGGCATGTTTCAGGCTTTTTATTGACTTTTGTGGGGACAGGAGAGGAATGAATGCTTCTCCTGGCCCAACAAAAATCTTCTCACCCACTGCCAGCCTGTCCTCATCCCCCTCTCCCGTGATTGCCTCCCCCTCCGACCTTTAATATCCAACTTCCGGCTCGACTCTGCGGAGGAGCTGCTGGATTTCCCGCTCCCCCTTAATCAATGTGAGTGCTGGTGCAGCGCTCACAGTTCAACAATGAAACGTAAATAAGTCCTGGCTATCAAAATGGCTCTGATCACTCACCGCCCGCTGCCCACCGATGTCTGCCCAAAGTGAACACTGGCCCCATAAAATTTTTTGTCCACAGAAAGTTGCAGTCACTCAGAAAACTGTGGTAATACAGTGTAATCTGAATAGGCTTCTTGTATGTATTGAACTGAACATCATTGTCAGCAATATTCAGTTGCATTACATCGAGTTACATTGAAACTACAGAACAGGAACAGGCCACTCGGCCCAACTGGTCTATGCTCCAAACGAGTCTCCTCCCTCCCTACTCCATCTAACCCTATCCGGATACCCTTCTATTCCTTTCTCCCTCATGTGCTTATCTAACTCCCCCTCAAATGCATCTATGTTATTTGCCTCAACTACTCCTTGTGGTAGGGCGTTCCACATTCTTACCACTCTTTGGGTAAAGAAGTTTCTCCTGAATTCCCTATTAGATTTATTAGCGACTATTTTATATTTATGACCTCTAGGGCTCGATTTTCGGATGTCCGAGCGGGTGTGTTCGTGGCGGGGGGGGGGCTCCGAAAATTGGGGATTCCCGGGGCGGGTGCGGAGCCCAACTCCGACCCGCCCACTTCCGGGTTCCCCAATGACGCGCTTAGATGCGCGTGCAGCCCCACATGCGGGACTCCCACTGGCAATTAAAGCCAGCGGGATCCCAATTAAACCAATTATTTTGATACTTCAGGTCGTTAGCAGACCTGATTGGGAGGATATTTTAATAGGGGTGGGATTTTCATCTCAACTGAGCGTGTTTCCCGTACTGGGGGAAACACTCCCAGTTGAAATAGACGTGTTGCAGCCACCAGCCTGTGGGAGTTGCAAAGGTCCATTTGACAGGTTGGGTGGGGGGAGACCCTCACTCATTGCAGGAGGCCACTCTGTCACTTTGGACAAAGTTTGGCCTCCACCACCCTCCTCCTAACACGAAAATTCACCAACTTGGAACTTCAACTCCGGTGTGCAGACATATTTACCTACCTTGCGGACCCCCTCAAACGTACATCTTCCGGATGGGGGCTGCCGTAGCTGCAGTCATGACCTCCACGGAGGCCGAATAGCATCACCAGCCTCGCCGGCCACGCCGTCCACACGTGGAGCTCCACAACACAGTGCTGTGACACATCCACCTGCACAGCAGGAGGGAGGGCAACAGCAGAGAGAGATGCGTCACAGAGGCACTACCCTCACCACAGGGTCTACAGACTGAGGCTCAGCTTCCTCGACCTCTCTGAGAAGCAGTGCATACGGTGGCTCAGAGTCAGTCGCCAGGTAGTTGCGGACATCTGCAGCCTCCTTAATATCGAGCTGCTCCCGGATGGACCGAGCAGCATCTTCTTACCTGTCGCTGTCAAAGTTACCGTTACCCTCAACTTCTTTGCCTCCGGATCCTTCCAGGATGCCACCGGGGACATCACCGGGGTGTCTCAGTTGTCTGCATACAAGTGCATAAGGCAGGTCACTGACGGCTTGTTTCGCAGGGCCTCGCAATACATCAACTTCCCCATGGATGACTTCAGCCAGATGGAGAGGGCGTTGGGATTCCACGCAGTGGCTGGCTTCCCACGGGTGCAGGGTGTAATTGATTGCACCCATATAGCAATACGAGCGCCTCCACATGAGCCAGGACTGTTAATCAACAGGAAGGGCTATCACTCCATGAACACTCAGCTCATCTGTGACCACCGCAAGAGATTCCTTCATGTTTGCGCCAGATACCCTGGCAGCTGCCACGATTCCTTCATCCTCAGGGAGTCCAACGTCCCGCCCCTCTTCCACTCACCCGCAAGGGCTGGCTCCTCGGGGACAAGGGATACCCCCTTCACACATGGCTTATGATACCTCTGAGGAACCCTACCACCAAGCCACAGTGTCGATATAACGACAGCCACATCGCTACCAGGTCTACAATTGAGCAGGCTATAGGGCTGCTCAAGACGCGCTTCAGGTGCCTTGATCATTCTGGGGAAGCGCTTCAATATGCGCCACACAGAGTGGGGTGCATTACAACAGAGAGGGGTGCCGCTGGAGGAGGCCCCATCCACATCTGCCACCCATTTGAGGAGGCCGAGGAGGAGGAGGCCGAGGAGGAGGAGGATGAGGAGGAGGAGCAACCCATGGGCAGAACAGTGGCTCAGCTGGCTGCTTATGAGGCCAGGGAGTCACTGATATGTGAACGGTTCTCCTAACATCAGACTGTGTAAAGAGTCCAGTCCTCATCACCTGGACAGAAGAGCGGCCACACCAACCCTCTCCCCCGCCCTCTGCACAAAACAGTGGTGCAGCTACACCTACACCCACTGTAGAATGACACAATGGGTGGCATCAAGTGTGCATGTTCATGGTGAACCTCATGAAAGGGACTTATTGCACAAGCCAGTAAAGAATGGGCAAGATGTGGCAGTAGTGGTGATAATAAGATTTATTGTGAATGTGAAAGAAAACAAACATAAATAAAAAACATGACAAATCATCAAACACCCTTGTGCGTCCCCTTTGTGCTCACAAAACCTTTGCCTTACGCTTCCTACTACTCCTACGTGGTGCTTCCCCTGTGGCTGGAGCAGAGGTAGTGGCAGGTTGTTCTTTTTCATGCCCTGACCGATTCGATGCTTTGCGCTGACGCCCTCTGGGTTTCGGTGCCCGTGAGGACCCCTCCAAAGACTGCTCCACCTGCACCTGTGCAGAGGCAGACTCGAGCACCTGGAGAAGAGGCAGCACTGCGGGTACAGGTTGAGAGGGGGGCAACGGGTGAGACGTGGAGACGCTTTGAGTGGCGTCCCCACTTCCATGTCCCCTTTCGCCATCATCCCTCTCCTGGGCCTTCTGGCATCTCCTCTCCTGTCAAGGAAAAACACAGAGAGGCGTGATTGAGTGATCGTTGGGCATAGTGACCTGCTGCATGCATTGGTGTGGGTCGAGGTGACAGTGAGGGAGATGCATGGGAGGGTGCGTGTGAGACATAGCCATGAGATTGTATGAGGATTGGGTTGCGTGGTAGTTTCGAATGGGAACTGGGGCAGTGAGTAAGTGCAGGCAAGGTGAGGATGATGGTTGAGTGGATGTGAGGAGTGATGCGAGAGCATTGTGGTGGCAGTGCAGAAGGAGTTGTGTGGTGGTGGAGGTGATGTGGAAGATGGAGTGTGGGAGATTGCGTAAGTATACTCACTTTGGCTGACCTGGTTAGGTAATTAAAGCGCTTCCTGCACTGGACCCAGGTTCTGGAGATGTTACTGCTGCTGGTGACCTCCTCTGCCACCTCGAGCCAGACCTTCTTGGTGGCAGAGGCAGGCCACTTCCTCCCGTCCACTGGGAAAAACGTTTCCCTCCTCCTCCTGACCCCATCGAGCAGCACCTGGAGTGAGGAGTCTGAGAACCTTGGACCAGCCTTGCCTCTGGGCTGCTCCATGCTGCCAATTTGGTTGTTTGCTGCAGGAGGAGCATTGGAGGACTGCCCCTTTAAATAGGGCTCCTCCTGCTGACAGCCTGTGATGCGGGTGCGCAGTGCGCGCGCTGCGCAGGTCTAGAACGGGAAACCTGGAAGCACGTGTAAGTGCCTTCAATTAGGCTGCGATTGCGTGCGAGCACCCCGATTTCACTGGGCGCGTTACCCACGCGCCCAGTCGACCCCCCGCTGCCAACCCACCTCCCTCCTGATATCGGGCCCCTAGTTTTGGACTCCCCCGCAAGTGGAAACATTTTCTCTACATTTACCTTATCAAACTCTTTCATTATCTTAAAGACCTCTATCAGGTCACCCCTCAGCCTTCTCTTTTCTACAGAAAAGAGCCCCAGCCTGTTCAACCTTTCCTGATAAGGATATCCTCTTAGTTCTGGTGTCATCCTTGTGAATCTTTTTTACACCCTCTCCAATGCCTCTATATCCTTTCTATAATATGGAGACCAGAACTGTGCACAATACTCCAAATGTGGTCTAATCAACGTTCTATACAAATTTAACATAATTTCTTTGCTTTTCAATTCTATCCCTCTAGAAATGAACCCTAGTGCTTGATTTTCCTTTTTTGAGGCTTTATTACCTGCGTCGCTACTTTTAGTGATTGGTCACGTATTGCATTGTGACAAATCATAATGCAACAGTTAGGTTTATACAATTAATCTGTGCCTCCCTTAATGGCCCTATTTATCTCGTGAGTAGCTAAGTCACGTAGACTAGGAAGTTCTCACGTTTGATGACCAGTCTGTGCTGAGTTAGCTGATCTCACTACAGTTGGTCTCAGCACCCTCGGATGGAGCAGAAGATTGCCAATATTTCCTTCTCCTGATTACTACCCAGCCATCCCTGCTGGAAGTGTGTGTGTATGGACATCAGGTGGAAACAGAATCAGGCTAAGCTGTGATCCTCCTGCTGTTCAATAGCCTTGAATTCTCACTGTCATGGCTCACACATGAATAATAGACACTTGGGTGAGGTATAGAAGGGGAATCAGCCCAGCAAGGAGGAAATCGCTTCATGAGTGGAGGGGAGCAGTGAAATTGTCAAGAGAAAATGCTTAAATTAAAAACTCGATCATGTACTATTATATATATTTAGAAAAAATAAACTATTGACTTAAGCCTGTTGGTAGTAATAAAATCTGGCTTCTTTCATTGTTGAAGAGGTAAATTTTTTAAATATCAGTATATGTTAACTTTGTTGGATTGCCCCCTATTAATAACTTAAGTTGTGTTTTAAGTTTAGTGGTGGTAATTGTTTTTGTTGATCTGTTAACCCCATATTGGAATATACAAAAACCCATTAAACCAGTAAAAGTATCCTTATTGTCCAGGGTGCAGTTTTTTGTCTGGCTGCAATTGGGCAGAAAAATTACTGACACTCTCAATATAGGGCCTATAGTTCTTTAAAACTTACTATTTCTGACAAGTTTTTGAAAAAGAGAATCATAATGCACTTTTAATAAGGAAGTTTAATTGTGCAAGATACGCAACATCTATCTTTACTTAAAAAAAAACCTCTAGGTCAAATATTAGGTGGATGCTCAAACATTTTAGTATCTAATTAAATGTCACATTCTATAGATTAAGGTAATACATGTCTGAACTTTGTCATTACTTTCATTTTTTTTAGATATTAATTTTAGGGCAGCACTAATATGCTACTTCTTCTCCTACCTGTATCTAATTTGCATGACCGTAATTCTACTAATTATAGAACATTGATTGTGGTTGCTGATATAATTTTATATTTTACTAGAATATAACCATCAGGGTCTGTGATAATACCCATAATACTTAAGGAAGAAATTTGTCTTGAAATGTCTGTGTACGTATAGTTTAAACTTTCTATTGTTCTGTTGGTTCACTGTATTTCTGGCACATGATTGGTTGTATTATAGTATCGACCATAAATCACTTAATATTGATTAGATGTTTGATTGAGTGAGTGCAGTTAAGCTAATTTATTAATTTTAGATAAAGCTCTTCCCTTGTGAATTTTGTGTTCATTAAGGTCAGTTTGGTAGCCAGGGCCAGGTTCAAACACTCCCAGGTCAAGTACAAATCAGAAGGTAATTACAGATGAGGGAAGTTATTTGGTCTATCTATGTTCATCCATGCTGAAATACACTTAAGTCCTCCCATTGCAGCATTCAATTGGTTCTTAAATGATTCCTTCGCTACTCTGTCTGTAAGTTCATTCTTTGAGTGAAGAAGAACTTCATGGTATCAGTCGTAAATTTCAGTGGAGCGTACATGTGAAACCTAACCCGTTGTCTTTTGATGGTGTCACCAAGAGATAGAACGTAGATGTGGAAAAGGATGGGCCTAGGATCCTTGGGGAACTCCAGAGGTAATTGTGCGGGGGTGGGAAGTTGAGCCATTGCTGGACATGCTCTGGCTACAATTGGATAGATAGGCAAGTATTTGGGAGGCAACATAATGTTCAAAGATATTGGAGAAGAAAGGGAGGTTGGAGATGAAGCAATAGTTTGCAAGGTCAGAGGGTTCGAGGTTGGGTTTTTTAGAAGGTGATGATGACATCGGTTTTGAAAGGGAGGGGGCAGTTCCTGAGGAGAGGCAGCCAGTTAAAATGTCAGCTAGCAAGGGATGTTTGGTAATCAGCAGTTTAGTGGGAATGAGGTCAACGGAGTGGGAGGTGGGTCTCATGGACAGGATGAGCTCAGAGAGCATATAAGGGGAGATAGGAGAGGAACTAGAGAAAGACATGTGTTCAGAAGTAGGGCAGTGAAAGCCTTGGGGGAATATTGGCTTAGTAGGCAAGTGATGCAGCAGAGGCAGCTGAATGGATGGTCTCAGTTAATAAATACCCCCATGTCAACCTGTTTAGCTCTTCCCTAAAATTGTATATTGAGCATTGGTAATCTGCATGTTGAAATCTAGATCATACCAAACTTAACCATATTATGGCTGCTGTGAACCAGGGGTGCCACAACTTCACTTCTCTGGGTGCTGTCAGGGTCATTTACCATTACCAAGTTAAGTTGAGAACTGCCTCTTGTGGTTTCCCTGGCACACTGGATTATAAAGCAATCATGTATTACGTTTGCTAACTTGGACTCCAAACCAGTTGGACATTGTCAATTTATATTAGGTTGATTGAACAGGTTATATTAGGAAGGTCCCCTTCCTGTTTTTATATATCATCCTTATCTCTTCTTAGATGAGACTCCTTTTTGTTCTGACTAGGCAGTCGGTCGCAAACTTTAATGTTAGTTTTGCCCTCTTTATCATGGAATCATAGGGTGGTTACAGCACAGAAGGAGGCCATTCGGTTTATCAAGCCAGCTCTTTGTAAGAGCAATCCAGTTAGTCCCATTCCCCTGCTCTTTCCCAGTAGCCCTGTAATTTTTTTCCCTTCAAGTATTGATCCAATTCCTTTTTGAAAGCCACGATTGAATCTGCTTCCACCACCCTTTCAGGCAATGCATTCCAGATCATAACTACTCGCTGCGTAAAAACGTTTTTCCTCATGTTGCCTTTGATTCTTTTGCCAATCACCTTAAATCTGTGTCCTTTGGTTCTCAACCCTTCTGCCAAATGAAGAGTTTCTCTTTATTTACTTTATCTAAATACTTCATGATTTTGAAAACTTCAATCAAATCTCTTTTCAACCTTCTCTGCTCTAAGGAGCCATGATGTGGAGATGCCGGTGATGGACTTGGGGTGGACAAATGTAAGGAATCTTACAACACCAGGTTATAGTCCAACAATTTTATTTTAAAATCACAAGCTTTCGGAGATTATCTCCTTCGTCAGGTGAGTGAGTGAGTGAAAGGTTCTCAAATCGCATATCTTATATTAGGCTGGGACACGCTCACACCAATCAAAGGTGTCGTTGGTGTTCAGACAGGTTAGCCACGGAAAACAGTTCTGAATACACAATGGGTCAGGTTACAAAGCCAGAGAGAGAAAGAGACCCGAAAGGCAGAGAGAGAGAGAGAGAATGTCCAGTTGTATTAAAAACAGATAACTTTTTTTTCCCCCTGCTTACGTGTAGCGTGACATGAACCCAAGATCCTGGTTGAGGCCGTTCTCATGGGTGCGGAACTTGGCTATCAATTTAATACCATATCCCTTAATACCTTTGGTTGCCAAAAAGCTATCTATCTCAGATTTAAATTTAGTAATTGAGCTAGTATCAATTGCCGTTTGCGGAAGAGAGTTCCAAACTTCTAACACCCTTTGTGTGTAGAAATGTTTTCTAATCTTGCTCCTGAAAGGTCTGGCTCTAATTTTTAGACTGTGCCCCCTACTCCTAGAATCCCCAACCAGCGGAAATAGTTTCTCTCTATCCACCCTATCTGTTCCCCTTAATATCTTATAAACTTCGATCAGATCACCCCTTAACCTTCTAAACTCTAGAGAATACAACCCCAATTTGTGTAATCTCTCCTCGTAACTTAACCCTTGAAGTCCGGGTATCATTCCAGTAAACCGACGCTGCACTCCCTCCAAGGCCAATATGTCCTTCCAAAGGTGCGGTGCCCAGAACTGCTCACAGTACTCCAGGTGCGGTCTAACCAGGGTTTTGTATAACTGCAGCATAACTTCTGCCCCCTTGTACTCTAGTCCTCTAGATATAAAGGCCAGCATTCCATTAGCCTTATTGATTATTTTCTGCACCTGTTCATGACACTTCAATGATCTATGTACCTGAACCCCTAAGTCCCTTTGGACATCCACTGTTTTTAACTTTTTACCATTTAGAAAGTACCCTGTTCTATCCTTTTTTGATCCAAAGTGGATGACCTCACATTTGTCTACATTGAATTCCATTTGCCACAGTTTTGCCCATTCACCTAATCTATCAATATCTCTTTGTAATTTTATGTTTTCATCTACACTGCTTACAATGCCACCAATCTTTGTGTCATCGGTAAACTTAGATATGAGACTTTCTATGCCTTCGTCTAAGTCGTTAATAAATATTGTGAATAATTGAGGCCCCAAGACAGATCCCTGTGGGACTCCACTTGTCACATCCTGCCAATATGAGTAGCTACCCATTATCCCTACTCTCTGTCGCCTTTCGCTCAGCCATCATCCCTGTCCTGGGCCAGGCCCACATCACTCCTACCACCCTGCTGGATGACAGTTTGGAGGACATCTGTGAAGCCTTGTAAGGCCAGTGTCAGAGTATCATCCTGCCTGTTTAAGGCGGCAGAAAGTTGCTCACCCTGAGTCAGAAGGGCCATTGTCAGGGCCTCAATGGACTCATTGGTGAGCTGTGCTTGAAGCTAGATGGAGGCTAGCCTTCCCTCCATCGCAGACATTCCCGCACTTACCCGTGACATGCCCTCACGTCCCTGTTACAGTATCTCAGAGATTCTCTCCTGTACCTGTGTCACCATTCCACTCATGCAGGAGTTAGACTCCTCCATCCTCTGCACGATTGTGGCGAGTGCGCATGGCACCTGTTCCAGCACCTCGCAAATGTGCTGCTGCCCCTCGATCATTCTCCTTTTAAAGGATGGCCCCTAGAGTTCAGCATCTGAGTTCAGCTGAGCAGAGCCTGGATAAGAGTGCTGCCACCGACATGGACTCTCCACAGCTGCCCCTGCCACCAGTGTCTGCTCGTGTGTGGTGACTCACCATGTGCGACCCCAACTAAGTGAGAGCGGGGACCCACCGAGGTGTGTATCTGCGCTGGTGGATGGCTCACTTAGATGTGACGGTGCCCCTTAGAGGCTTGCAGGTCCTCTGAGGAATTGCCCTCTGCCGTCACGGCGGTTGCTGAAGGCCCTGTAAGAGAACAGAAGGCACTATTAAGCATGATGACAGATGTGCTCAAGATGGCAAGGCATGTTAACATCATTTGCTATTGTGAGTGCTGAATGTTAAAGTTCTGTCAGCAGCCGTTTGTTGGGCGGCAATCTCGGCGTCCCTGACGGACAGGCACTCGAGGTTGCGGCTCACTTCAAGAACCTCCTGCTCCGCGTCCATGAGGACGACCAGATGTTGTGACCCCCCTCCGGTCTTCGTCCTCTCCCGTGCATTCTGGGCTCTCTTCTCCTATAAGGGGAGAAAGTAGAGAGGCGTGAGTGAGGGATGCTGACGTGGCCAACCGCTGAATGCATTGGTTTGGGTGTGACTGACCGTGAAAGAGATGCATCAGAGGATGAGTATGAGACAGCGCCATGACATTGTATGAGGATTGGGTTGAGTAGTAATGGTGGGATGAGTACTGGGGAGGTGAGTAAGTGCAGGTAAGTTGAGGATGAGGATTGAGTGGGTGTGAGGAGTGATGTGATAGAGCAGTGTTGGCAGTGTAGAAGGAGTTGTGGGGTGGGGGCGGTGATGTGGAAGACGGAGTGTAGGCTGCTGCTGGTGACCTCCTCTGCCACCTCGAGCCAGGCCTTCTTGGTGGCAGAGGTAGGCCACTTCCTCCCGTCCGCTGTGTGGAAAATATCCCTCCTCCTCCTCACCCCATCCACTGGAGTGAGGCATCACTAAATCTAGGAGCAGCCTTTCCCCTGGTCTGCTCCACTCTGTACTTTTGGTTCTTTGCTGCAGGAGCAACATTGGAGGACTGCCCCTTTAAATAGGGCTCCTCCAGCTGACAGCGTGTGATGCGGGTGCGCAGTCCATCCGCTGCGCAGGTTGATGACGGGAAACCCGGAAGCCACGGTAAGTGGCTTCAATTTACCCGCGATCGCGTGGGGAATAGATGGATTTTACCGGGTGGGTTACCCACACGCCCAGTCGCCCCCCCCGCTGCCATCTTGCCTCCCTGGTAATATCGGAGCCATGAATTCCTTTTTAAAAAGTACCAACAGTAAACATTTTCAATTGGATTCTTGTCCTTTCAAGGTCAAGATCCTGTTTTCCATAATTCTGTTGCCTTTATAAAATTAAAATTAGAGATATTAGGACATTTAAATAGCTTTTAAGATGATTTCATGAAATACGATCCTGGACACCAGCTGTACCATCTTTCATGAAACTATTTATCATGCCCTTAAAGGTGCCAGGGCATTAGTTGCTAGGGATAGAGCAAAAAATAAATTATAAATACAATCTTTGGAGAATACTGCTGGACTGCAAGCCCTTTTCTCATTTAACTTTTTTATCAGGTGCAAAATACAGCAACAATAACATTGGATATGTTTTTTTAGGTATAAAAGGCATTGAAGTTGTAAAATAACAAGTTTTTAAAAAATGTTATATCTCAACTGGAATATACAGACATTGAGGTAAAAAGAACAGGAATCCTAATCCTAGAAAGTATATTTATTTGCACTGAATGATTAAGCTAACTATCCAACTGTTACAAAGTAGTTATTTACTGTGCTCAAAATGTGGAACTTATTTGCAAGTGTAAGAAGCTTAGCAATGTGGAAGATCACTAATAAAGCTCTACTGTGGCACAGCTGGAATACTAAAAGAATAAGGCCTCAATTTTCTCCTTGTGTGCTGCACTAATCTCTATTCAATCGTTTACATTCTGCAAATGTGCATAAAGTTGTTATTTTACCACCTTGCGTGTGTATATGTTGTACACATGCAATATGGCGCACAGCAATCAGAATTGATCTACAAATGAATTGGAGTCATTTTAATTTTGGGCAATAGTGTGAAATGAACAATATTGAATTGGCCGACCATTATGCATCCCGCCAACGGAAAGGAAAATCGGGAGTGGTGTGACTTTGTGTAGATGCAAATATGAACTGAGCAAATTGTGCACAATGCAAATGTATACAAGAATAATATTAGGACTTGTGAATGTGAGAATATATTTTATACATGCTGAAATAATGTTTTTTACCTTGTGTACCAGGAAATAGTAAATATTTTCAGTACTTAGGAAGGTGAGCATTGTTTTAAAGTGGCATGTATCCAAACTGGGAACTTCCAGTCAGCACTTCTGGAATGGCCAAGAAAAGGCCACCTTTGAAATGTTGCCATGCTGCAGCCTACACACTGTGTATTGTGTCAGATGTTTTATCTTGTGCAATGCAAATGTTTGCATTTTATACTATAAGTCACAAAAATTGTCAGGATGACTCGATCACAATATTGCACAAGCCTCTACTTACAAACCCAACAAAGGATCTTTTTTTGCAGATGACAATTTCCGTTTAACAGTTAGTAAATCTAGACCAACAGTTAACAAAGGACTGATGTTCACTTTATGTAAAAAGAGAGTATCTCAAGCTGAATTATTACATGTGATTTTCATTTCTTCAAGTAAGGCTGACTGAGTGATGAAGCTATAAGTCAGTTAATGTCAATCTCATGAAGTGAAGTAAGAACATTATTTACAGCTCATAAGACTTTTTTTTTGAATTGCTTTATCTTGGTGGGACACAACTTTGTCATAGAGATGGGAACAATGTGAAAGGCATCTTAGTTGCATAGTTGGTGTCTGGAGTTAGCATCAGGGAGTTGCTGTCTGTGTGATACCAACCACCATCATTAAAAATGTTACACAATCTTGTAAGGTAGGCAAAGTTGTAGGTTTGGTGTACATGTATTCATTATAAGTCTTAAGATGTTAAACGGTGACCTCATAGAAGTAGATATCACAGTAATCCCAACAGGAGAATGAACAACCTTTGAGAGATAAGCAGTAGTCTGGGAATTCTTGGAGGAGGAGATCGGTGTATGCAGTGTTGGCAGTGAAAGGAAGAAATAATTGCATAAGTTGTCAAAAAGCAGGAACCAACAAGTTAGGTAAACTCATCAAGAAAACCAAAATCTAGTTAATAATGTGGAGAGGACTGACAATTAAGGCAGCCTTGTGGAGCGAACTGATGATCTGTGCAGACTTGTGGGGAAATCAATGACATATGTAATCAATGGAGGTAGCCAGCTATCTAGGCATCTCTTGGAAGGAGTCCAATGATTGAAGCAACCTCTTGGAGGGAAGTGCTGATCTAGTCAGCCTCAAAAATGAAAGTGCACTAAACAAGGTGCTCCTGGGACAATAAGCTGCTAAGGAGAGATGATTATACAGTAACCATTGTTAGTTCACATGATCTTAGCTTAGGGCTACTACTGTCTTGTGCACTAGGAATCTAGACTCAGATCTCTGTGTTTTATCTCTATCCTAGGGGTAGAGTCTGTTAGCCAGCTAAGGAAATCAAGATCACATATGAAGTGCATTTGCAACATGGTTGAAATGTCTAAGCGAATGTTATGCTCGAACTCTGTTATTGTAAAACTGTGCTATTACTTCCCAGAGTAAACAAACTGGCGACAGTCCTAAAACGCAATGCAACTGTGAGTAGGGAGGGTTGATTCTTAAGGAAAGTGGAGTTCGACTACATTTATTTAAATCTACAATCAGTCCAACTAAAGTAGTGAGCTTTCTTCACAGTTCTTATTGAAGGATATAAGAGTTTTGGCAAGATAAAAATTAAATTGTTTTGTCCTGACCCTGTTCTGTTTGAAAGAGTAATGACAGTTGTCTTCTTTTTACACAGTAGGCTGCTCAAACAGCCTTACAGATATGACAATCTATGATTAATGTTAATAACATGATTACTGTCAGGTACTATATTTTACAACTGTTTGGTTCATGAGCATAAAGTACACATTTCTTTGCTGAAAGAACCAAGGATTAATGTTAACAATACATTTCTTGCACAATGATAATTTTGAAATAGCACCCCCCTCAACATAATGCTGTTATTTATTTTATAAACAAAGACATATTTTATACTCATTTCTTATTTTTAAGATATAATCTTTTTATGGAGTTGGTTCTTTGAAGCACACCATGTGTAACACATTTGGGAGACAAAATCATGTTGTATTGACAGGAAGAATTTTGACGATTGAAAGGAAATATCACTGTTCACTTAAAAACCTGATCAAGGGTAAGACAACAAAGTGATACAGTGGGGGTAATTTTAACCCTACCCGCCCTGTGGAAAGCATGCGGGGGTGGCAATTAAATTGCCCCAAGTTACTTACCTGCTGGAAAGTCACCTGGATCCTGCCAATCACGATTTTTACTTAGGCTTCTGGATGGACAGCTAAGCCACCCGCCTAAAGCCAGCAGAGTTCTTCTTTAATTATACAGATCAGTATCCATTGATGCCATCGGGCGTTGACCGCAATTTAAACTTAGGCCTGAGCAGGGAAGTTGCTGCGGCTTTCCTGCTAGGCTGAAGAGAATCAGGACCTGCCAGGAAGATGAAGAGACCAAAACAGGTAAGTTTTTTACTTTCCTTTGTGGGTCCCAGATTTATAATTGGTTCTTTTTCCAGTACTGTCAAGGGCTGTCAAGGGGTTGGCAGTGAATGGAAGTCAGGCACAGGTATGAAAGCAACAATTGAAAGAAGCAACCCCCTTGCAATTCTGGTATACTTCCTATCAGCTGGCAGAAACTTGGAAGCATGTCACCTTCTTGCCTGGTTTGATGATTATGGTGACTATACCTAGAAGGGGTGAAAAGATACAAGATATAAATAACTCACCATAAAAAGGGCCTTGAGTGAAACAGTCAGTGGGTGCTGAGAAAATGTCTAATAATATTTACACTGTATATTAGAACAATGCAATTTCTTAATTTTTTAGTTTCATGATCTCACTGATGGAGGCCACCTCTCCTTTTCCCACTGGCATCTATTTTGTGTAACAGTAATTCGACAAATCAGAACAGGTGGGTTGGATTTGCTGGAGAAAGTATTAACTGTTACCAAGTTGAATAATGGTTCACATTTAGCACAGAAAATGCTTTTAAAAGGGCTGATGGAAGCAGCACCAACATCTGCTTCACCTAAGGTTGGGTGGGAAAAAAATCTTCAAAGGGTATTGTTAACACGTGAAGTATCCTGCAGCACAATGCAGTATTTGTACCTAGAGGAGTGCACAATGATGTAATTGATCATGAGAGCTTGTCATTGTATCACTTTGCTTTCATCTCATATTTAATGTAAAACCTTTTTTTGACCAACTTTATAGAATTCTTTGAAGAAATAACAGGAAGGATAGATAAAGAAAATGCAGTGATATGATTTATATGGATTTTCAAAAAGCATTTCATAAGGTGCCACATAAGAGACTAATGGCAAAGATAATGGCAGATGGAATTCAGGGAAATGTTACCTCATGGATAGAGAGATGGTTGGAGGGTAGAAAGCAAAAGGAAGAGGTAAAAGGAAGCTTCAAATGTAATGAGAAGTGTTCTACAGGGGTTTGTGTTAGTGCTGCTCTTATTTAGTATGAATGATCTAGATTTAAACAATATAAAAAATTGCTAATGGCACAAAATTGAGGGGTATTGTGAGAAAAGGTTGTGAAAGATGGCTGGAAGACACAGATAAGCCAGCAGGAGGGGCAGACAGGTGACAGATACAATTCTGTGTGAAATGTGAATGTGAAATAATACATTTTGGAAGTAAACAATAGGGCAAAGAAATACATCATTAGTAGTAAGATTTTAAATAGTGTACAGGAGCAGAGGGATCCTGATGTACCGAAATACAGGTTATTAAAGGTGGCAGCGCAAGTTGATAGGGACATAAAAAAAGGCAAACTGAATCCTTGATTTCATATCTAGGGGCATTGAGTACAAAAGCAATGAGGTAATTTTGAATGTGTACAAGATCATAACTGGGACACTAGTGGAGTATTATGTACAGTATTGGGCACCCTGCTATAGGAAGGACATCACAGCAATGGAAAAGGTGCAACATAGAATGTCAACATGGATGAGTGGTTATAGTTATGAAGAAAAACTTCTGAAATTAGGGATTTTTCACTAGAGCTGAGATGATTAAAGGATGACCTGCTGGAGGTCTTCAGTATTGTGAAGAGTTATGATAAGATCGGCAAGACAGTAATGAGAAGGCATAAATTTAAGATAATCGCAAAAAGAATGAAAAGAGGAGGTTACAAAAAAAGCCTTTACACAGAGGATGGTTAGAATGTGGAATTCACCGCTACAAAACCATTGTTGATGCAGATTCCATAGATTCTTTTAAAACAGAGTTTGAAAGTTGCCTGAAAAAGATGAATATTAAAGGGAAGCATACAAGAGTGGGATTTAAACTAGCTGAGCTGGATTTGGTGAAGTGGCAGCAGTTGAGGCTCTGGACATACCAGCATATTTTTCTCTGGAAGTGCCTGGATAGTCATCGGGGTGACCAACCCCTTTCTGCAAGGCACCCGCAATGAAATGAAATACAGATGAGCTCATTTAACTGTTCCATCACTGACATTGCCCCTTGAAAAAATAGTGACTAGGTTCTATGAAATTGCAAGACTTTGAGAAAGTACATAAAGCTGATACTACCTACGATCAGCATTTCCCAGCTTTTACCAACTTTCTATTGCCACCTTGCCTCCAACCTCACTCTCTTCCACAGGTTCTCCCATCTCTCTGTTTATGATTTGCAGTGCCTCCTGCTAAGTACTCCACCCCCAGTTGTATTTCTCTGGCACTGGTTATGGGTGAGCTTTTCCATTGGAGAGAGAGAAAAGAATGTTCAAGGCATTTAAGTAGCACAGACATTTACATCACATGAATGCATGCATTCTATAATAATGAGAGGTGGGGGTTCATTGTCCCTTTAAATGAAGTGTCCTTGCAGACTAGCAGAAGCCCTTGTGAGTTATCAAAATGGTTTTGAGTAAAGATTGTGCTTGAGATTTTTGAGACCTTGCCTTGTGCATAAGGGAATTTCCTTGACACCAGGAGCTGAGAGAGAATGAATATGATATGTAAGGAGGTGAGTGAAAATTGTATGAGTGGTAGAGGATATGGATTGGTAAGAGTATCTTGACTTACCTTGGACATCCTTGTTCCTGTCTGAAGTGAAGACCAGAAGGGGTAGACTCTTGGGAACAGAGGGCAAGAAGCCCCATACGAAATTGAAGCAGGTTGTATGGAGGGAGGTGGCAAAAGCTCAGTATGGAGGGAGGTGGAAAAGTATCAGAATAGACTGGTGGCCAACAATAAAGGGAAGCCAAAAGTCTTCTACATGTAAACAGTAAACGGGTAGTAAGATGAGGGGTGGGGCTAATTAGGGACCATAAAGGAGATCTATTCATGCAGGCAGAGGGGATGGCTGAGGTACTAAATGAATATTTTCCATCTGTCTTTACCAAGAGAGAAGATGCTGCCAGAGTCTCAGTAAAGGAAGATATAGTTGAGATACTGGATGGGTTAAAAGTTGATAAAGAAGAAGCACTTGAAAGGTTAGCTGTACTTAAAGTAGACAAGTCACTCGGTCCAGATGGGATGCATCCTAGGTTGCTGAGGGAAGTAAGGGTGGAAATTGCGGAGATACTGGCCATAATCTTCCAAACATCCATAGATACGGGGGGTGGTGCCAGTGGACTGGAGAATTGCAAATGTTACAACCATTTTCAAAAAAGGATGTAAAGATAAACCCAGCAACTATAGGCCAGTCAGTTTAACCTCAGTGGTGGAGAAACTTTTAGAAATGATAATCCGGGACAGAATTAACAGTCATTTGGATGAGTGTGGATTGATTAGGGAAAGCCAGCACGGATTTGTTAAAGGCAAATTGCGTTTAACTAACCTGATAGAGTTTTTTGATGAGGTAACGGAGAGGGTAGATGAGGGCAATGCAGTTGATGTGGTGTATATGGACTTTAAAAAGGCGTTTGATAAAGTGCCGCACGGTAGGCTTATCATCAAGATTGCGGCCCATGGCATAAAGGGGGCAGTAGCAACACGGATACAGAATTGGCTAAGGGACAGGAAAAAGAGAATAGTGGGGAATGGTTGTTTTTTGGACTGGAGGGAGGTGTACAGTGGTGTTCCCCAGGGGTCAGTGCTAGGACTGCTGCTTTTCTGCTTTTCTTGATATACATAAATGACTTGGACTTGGGTGTACAGGGCACAATTTCAAAATTTGCAGATGGCACAAAACTTGGAAGGGTAGTAAACAGTGAGGAGAATAGTGATAGACTTCAAGAGAATATAGACAGGCTGGTGGCATGGGCGGACATGTGGCAGATGAAATTTAACGCAGAAAAATGCGAAGTGATACATTTCGGTAGGAAGAACGAGGAGAGGCAATATAAACTAGAGGGCACAATTCTAAAAGGGGTACAGGAACAGAGAGATCTAGGGGTATATAGGCACAAATCATTGAAGGTGGCAGGGCAGGTTGAGATAGCTTTTTAAAAAGCATACGGGATCCTGGGCTTTATAAATAGAGGCATTGAGTACAAAAGTATGGAAGTCATGATGAACATTTAAAAAACACTGGTTCGGTCACAACTGGAGTATTGTGTTGAGTTCTGGGCACCGCACTTTAGGAAAGATATGAAGGCCTTAGAGAGGGTGCAGAAGAGATTTACTAGAATGATTCCAGGGATAAGGGACTTTAGTTATGTGGATAGACTGGAGAAACTGGGGTTGTTCTCCTTGGAACAGAGACGGTTACAAGGAGATTTGATAGAGGTATTCAAAATCATGAAGGGTCTAGACAGAGTAGAAAGAGAGAAACTGTTCCCATTAGTGGAAGGGTCAAGAACCAGAGGACATAGATTTAAGGTGATTGGCAAAAGAACCAAAGGTGACATGAGGAAAAACTTTTTTACATAGCGAGTGGTTAGGATCTGGAATGCACTGCCCGATGGGGTGGTGGAGGCAGATACAATCATGGCTTTCAAAAGGGAGCTGGATAAGTACTTGAAAGGAAAAAAATTTCAGGGCTACGGGAAAGGGCGGGGGAGTGGGACTAGCTAGTTTGTGCTTGCATAGAGCCAGCGTGGACTCAATGGGTCGAATGACCTCCTTCCATGCTGTAACCTTTCTATGATTCTATAAAAAGTTGCCAATGCCTGACAACCTCCACCACCTCAAGCACTGTCTAACACAATGCAAGAAAAGATTTGATGACCTCACACTGAACAAAATTCTCCAGATTCTTCAACATGATGAATCCAAATAAGACAAGTTGCTATAAATAGAAGTCCACAATCTCAAAAGCTCCAGCACATGCTCCGCTCAGGACAGCCCAATTTCTTGGAGGGGACGTAAAATAGGCATAAGGCCCCCATAAGCCTATGCAAAGGGCCTAACGCCCGTTTTAGGTGGCCGCACCGGATGCCTGAAAATCATCCAAGGCCAATATGGACATTTTTCAGGCATCCTTGTGGCGCAGGACATAGCCCTGTGAAATTGGTCATTTGTGCCCCCATTTTCTGTCTGAATGATCAATTCTTACTCCAAAGGGGATGCTCTGACCTCACCCTCCACCACACCTTCCATTGCCTCCATGTCCAGACTTTCTAGGGCTTTCTCTTTATAAATAGTTGAGGGGAACCTCCCTCCAGTCTGCATTTGTTGGTGCCAGTTATGCAAGGCTTTTTCCTGCAAGCAAATAGAACAGGTACATATGTTTGAATAATGAATATGTTTGATGTGTTTCACCCAAGTCCCGAGAACAGTAGCCACCTTATATGAGTGTGTCAACTTGCAGCATGCAGTTAACTTGTGTGGGCAGTGCATTTGGTGTTTGTTACTTGCCACATTTCATAGATCATAAGTCAACACATTGAAGGTTAAATTCAACTCCGGCAGGGATGTAAAATGGGCAGCAGCAGATTGGCTGCCCGTTATACATCCCTCCCAATTTTCCTCTCAGAAATTAAGCAGGGTGTATAACGGGCAACTGATCCATACAGCCTGTTTTATGCCCATGGAAGTTGAATTTCATCCCCATTGTGATAGCAACAATTTTTAAATATTCAAGCTGTACAGTCACTCTGCTATGATATACACAGGATGTTATCTCTAGCATGGACTTCCAGCAAAGTATTTATGAGATTTTATCATCTAATTTGTATCAAGGAACACATTTTTGAATGTTATAAGAACAGTTGCTGCTGTTAACACCATTTCACTTCTCAGTTCATGTCATGCTCCAAGGCAATACATTCCAAGAGCCATCTCTTTCCACCTTTAGTATTATTTTCTTGATGTGATTTATGTAGTCTAGATTCTTTCTCTTTGACTGTATGAACCCTTCATGTAATATGTATAACACCGTAACATTAGTAAATGCACTTTTGTATAGTCAAATTTGCACACAGTTGATAAATAAAATCTGTTTTAAGTGTGGTATTGATTGTCTTTTTAATACATGTGAAATAACTGCTTGAATAGTGAAGGCATGGTCTATATATATCATGATATAGCTAAAGAGATTTTCATTTAGATTTTCCACAATAAATTTTTGCACTCTAAAGTTATTAATTTTTACCTGAAAATTTGCACTGTTGCTAACTCGCAATTTAAAAAAAAATTTCAGTAGTTTCATAAGCCTGATGAGGTTTGGTTTTGTGTTTCCCTTTCAGCCTTTGGCCTCTGATGTGTTCTGTAGCATTTTCCATTGACTCCTCACAACTATATCATCAAAGGTAAGTCATGTGCATTATGATTAAAATATAAAATAAAATGTTTAAATGAACTTTTCACAAAATAAATAATATTTAACAAATTACAACCATTTTAAAAGATTCAGGTCTCAAGTCTTTCTGAGCATATGTATCTTGTTTAAAGTAAGTATTTTGCTGCTGTGATGTAAGACACTGCTGCAAACACCTACATTTCCAATTTGGCCTATCCTGGATCTCACATTTGTTGGAAGTAACACACAGCCAAGCAGTCAACAGCAACAGCTGCTGTTAGGCATTAAATCTTCCGAACAAGCCTTTAACAGGCCAGTTAAGCACTATAAATGTCATTTCATACACAAAGAAGGCTGTGCTGTGGTGCTGCATTTTCAAATGTGGAAAATGGGAGGAAATTTTTAATAATCCACTTTGATGACAATGACCTGCAAGCATTAATAGGCTGATTACTGAAATGCCATTTATGAGTTGGAGGGAAGCCCCATTTGATCCATTGGGTATGACGTGAAATTGCACTGGTGAATGTTGTATCTAGGGCCCTCCACAACTGGAAGGATGTGCAAATACCACGGTAATAAGCCAAATGGTACATTTTGTATCAGATCATATAGCTGTGTAACATTTCTCAGCTACTTAGTTTTGAGCATGTGGAACAATTGAAGATATCCATCACTGATGACGATAAAATGACTTGGCTTGACTCACGTCAGGAATGTTTGCATCTTTTGCATTATATAGTATATAACTATTCAAAGTATGCTGCATATTTATGCTGAATGTGCTACAACTAATCTAACCTAAAGCATATAATTCTCTTTGTAGGGTAAGCGAGTCTTTGATAATGCTGATTGATGGAGGATAGGTAGCGGCACCCAACAGGGGAAAGCCTTCATTACCTACAAGGAATCTGAAGGAATCTGTTATGAACATCGTTAGGACTAAGTTCATTTAAAAAGGTGAGGGGAGTAGAAGTTGGCGGTCTTGTCCATGATGCTGGTTAGTCTCATTATAGTAATGGATAGTATTGTTTGATTGGTAAAGTGATCACAAACTGAACTCAAACAGTTACTGTACCTTCAGTATATATAGGAATTATTACAGTGCTGCAGAAAAGTGCCTATCAATGTACTAACACTCATACAGTTCTCATTTTTCTGGTTACAGAATGGCCAGTGAGGAACCATCCAGAGAAGAATAGGAAGTCATTACTCAGGAGTAACATACATCACCATCTTCCATGCACACAACTGCCAGCGCAGAGAAACATGTCACAAAGCAATTAGATAATGGGGAACAATAATAAATAACAACAACTTGCATTTACAACGACAACTTGCATTTACATGGCACCTTTAATGTGGAAAATGTCCCACGGTGCCTCACAGAGGCATAATCAGACAAAAATGAATGCTGAGATAAAGGAGATATTAGAACGGATGAAGAGGTAGGTTTTAAGGACGGTCTTAAGGGAGAAGAGAGAGGCGGAGAGGTGGAAAGATTTATGGAAGGAATTCCAGAACTTGGGGCCTAGATGGCTGAAGATCCGACCACTCAAGAAACATTAGAGGGTGGGATGCAGTTTACAGATGGTGAAAGAGCAGTGTTGTTGGCAGAGGAATGCTAGGTCGCATGTTCATGCAGGGGCCTGGTGGAAATGCTTCCAACCTCTTTGGATTACCTTTCAAAAGGAAACTTCTGCATGAGCATGAACAAGTGGATGAATCAATTTTCTCCCTGGCTGCAGGAAGTTCATTGTAAGAGTGCAGCATCTGACTTGTTTCTGCTAATGGAATGCATTCTGCTATTAATTCTATAGCATTTGCTGTGTCATCTGCACCGGACACTGCCTCGACACGCATGCCAAGATTACTGGGGGAACATCTTGGGAATCTTAGTATTGACGCTGATAGATCACAATTCCTGAGCTGACTTTCACTACCCTGGTCAAAGGGTTTCATAGATCTCATGGAAGACCAAACGTCTGTAATCAGTGAGATTACGGGCCTTCATAAATAACTGCGCAGTACAATTTACTAAAATTTTTCTGAAATTGAAATAGTCCCCCAATTTTCACCTGAAAAATGCGATGTTATTATTTTTCCTGATCTTCGCTTGGACTTAATACTTTTTTAAAAAGTTAATGGGAAATTTTTTAAAAACTGAAAACAAATTCGAGTTACATCGAGTTACATTGAAACTACAGCACAGAAACAAGCCATTCGGCCCAACTGGTCTATGCTGGCGTTTATGCTCCACTCGACCCTCCTCCCTCCCTACTTCATCTAACTCTATTAGGAGACCCTTCTCTTCCTTTCTCCCTCATGTGTTTATCTAACTTCCCCTGAAAATGCATCTATGCTATTTGCCTCAACTATTCCTTGTGGTAGGACGTTCCACATTCTTACTGCTCTTTGGGTAAAGAAGTTTCTCCTGAATTCCTCATTGGATTTATTAGCGACTATTTTATATTTATGATCTCTAGTTTTGGACTCCCCACAAGTGGACACATTGGGTGCTAAATTGGGCTGTGGAGTACCCGTTATTTCGGTGCTAAGCGGCCTCCCAAAATGCCAAGATGGCATCTTGGCTGCTCACGCACGTTTCCAGCGTGCCGTATGCCAGACACTATCTTGGTATAGGAGTTAGCGCAGGCGCAGATAATGAACACTGAAAGCATATAAAGTAAGGAGAAAATGGATACAATCAGTGTGCAACACTGATTTAAAGTGATAGACACCATTTTGGGACTTAACGCTCAACTCAACGCACAGTCTTAACCCCGACCATCTGAACATGTCTTAGAGTGCCTGGAGGACCACCGCCAGTGCTATTTGCAGGGACCATGCAGGATTTACAGGTTAGTGGCTGAATTATTGCTTCTGGCTGCCGAGACATTTGTAACTGTTTTTGGAGGTCTCCTATA
Organism: Heptranchias perlo; assembly: GCF_035084215.1. NCBI lineage: Eukaryota > Metazoa > Chordata > Chondrichthyes > Hexanchiformes > Hexanchidae > Heptranchias > Heptranchias perlo. The sequence continues at coordinate 44,079,265 of NC_090332.1, forward strand.
CTTGAACACTAGTTCTAGGGGACTTAGCCTAACATTTAGAGCCAGGACGTGAAGGAGTGAAGTTAGGAAATGCTTCTACATGCAAATGTTGGGAGAAATTTGGAAAGCTCTTCTGCAAGCGGCAGTTGATGCTAGCTCAATTGTGAATTCTAAATCTGAGGTTGATAATTTTTTGTGAACCAAGGGTATTAAGGGATATGGGGCTAAGGTGGGTATATGGAGTTTGGTCACAGGTCCACCATGATCTCATTGAATGGTGGAACAGGCTTGAGGGGCTGAATGCCACTGCCACTTGCTGCCTCCTGATATGCGCAAGCTTCTCCTGCAAGAAAGCGGGATGTGTGTCTGGGTGATGTGCCTGACTTGTATGACTAGCTGCCAGTATGTGTGGCTTGTGAATTGTGGGTGGGTGGCTTGCAACAGTGGTAATGTGTGAGGGTGAGAGATAGCATCTGATTGGAAGAGTTGACTATCGATGGAAAGAGTTTGTTGGTAGGTGGGTGATGGGGGGTGTAGTGTGTGGAGCAGTGGATGCGGCCAGTGGTGTAGTTGGTAGGAGAGGCCATTTGACAGATGACCTCACTCACCTTGACCACTCATGTCAAAGCATTGAACTTCTTCCTGCACTGCAACCATATTCATAATACTGTGCGCCTGGCATTGACTTCGTCCCCTACTGCCTCTCACTGCCTTTTGGGTATATGTCTGGAGGGCCTCTTGCCCACCCTCCCCCTCACCCCCATGGATATAGGATGTCCCTCCTTCTGTCCACCTCTTGCACCAAGGCCTCTGGTGCATCAGCAGAGAACCTTGGTGCACGCGCTCTCACAGGCTTGGTACAAACTCAGATTGGCAGATTTGTGAGGTCTGGCGTGCAGATTGGAGGATGTGGGATTTAGTGGTGCACAACCTTTATTCAATGTTTTAACATAACTCAATGTGTAAACATAGGGACGGGACCTGCATCTGTGCTTTATGTGTGTGATGTCTGATCTCCGTTCAGACTCCATGCAGACAGCAGACTGTTATTTTCAGCAAATAACAGGTACCAGCTACCTTTAAGAGATTTCTAACAGACAGCCTGCCTTTAAGAGATTGGAGCTCCCCCTGCTGCTGGAAATGCAAATTGCATGGAATCCTCGTTCAACGCTGATTTCCAATGCAAATTGCAGGTAAGTCCTCAGGTCTGACGAAAGTCTCGTCCTGCCTACGAAGGGGCCATTGGGCGCGGGGTAATAGCGGATCACACTGCCCCTGGCCAAAAACAGGCCTTATCCAATTTTTCCCCCATTTTCTCTATGTCTACCCAATCAAACCCTATCATTATCTCAAAGTCCTCTATCAGGTCACCCCTCAGTCTTCTCTTTTCGAGAGAAAAGAGCCCCAGCCAGTTCAGCCTTTCCTAATAAAAATATCCTCTTAGTTCTGGTATCATCCTTGTGAATCTTTTTTGCACCCTCTCCAATGTCTCTACATCCTTTCTATAATATGGAGACCAGAACTGTGCTCAATACTCCAAGTGCGGCCTAGCCAAGGTTCTATACAAGTTTAACAAACTTCTTTGCTTCTCAATTCTATCCCTCTAGAAATGAACCCTAGTGCTTGATTTGCCTTTTTTTGTGGCCTTATTAACCTGCGTCGCTACTTTTAATGATTTGTGTATCTGTATCCCTAGATCCCTTTGCTCCTCTATCCCGTTTAGACTCTTATTATCCAAGCAGTATGTGGCCTCTTTATTCTTCCTACCAAAAAGCACCACCTCACATATATTAAAATCCATTTACCAATTACATGCCCATTCTGCAAGTTTATTAATGACCTCTTGCATTTTGATGCATTCTTCCTTTGTATTAACTATACCCCCCAACTTGGTGTCGTCCGCAAATTTTGAAATTGTACATCTGATTCCCGAATCCAAATCATAAATGTAAATTGTGAACAGTGGTCCCAGCACCAATCCCTGTGGTACACCACTTCCCACCTATTGCCTGTCTGAGTAGTTACCCTTAACCCCTACTGTCTGTTTTCTGTTTTGTATACAGCTTGCTATCCATTCTGCTACCTGTCCCCTGACTCCACATGCTCTGATGTTAGCCATGAGTCTACAATGCAGTACCTTATCCAAGGCCTTTTGAAAATCCAAATATATTACATCTACTGTATTACCCTTGTCTACTCTTTCTATTACTTCTTCAAAGAATTCAATAAAGTTGGTCAAGCATGACTTTCCCTTCTGAAATCTGTGCTGACTATTTTTTATTATATTTTCATTCTCTTTATGTCTTTCTATTACATCTTTGATCCCCTAAGTATTACTTATACAATGAAACTATGCGTAGCAATATCTTGATTATCCTTCAATCAATGAAACTGTATTGTAGGAAAATCAAGCACTACTAAATGCATTACATTGTTCTCTCTCTCTTTCTATGCTGGTCTAAAGCTCCTAAATGCAATGATTTTGGGTCAGCCATAATCCAGCTCCAACTGAGCAGGAATTCCTGTAAATAACCATGCTGTACCTAACGGGAATGTTTGACATCCTTTGCCTTGAGGAGCACAACAGCTATATATATATATATATATATATATATATAAATATACACACACACACTGTCCTAATTATAATTGTGAATAAATTGGAAGGTTGCTTTCTTGAAGTTCAAGCTGTTTTGTGATTGGATCCAGCTGGGAGTGCCAAACATTTTTTGCAGCTCGTAGCCAACCCACAAATATTTCTGGACGTCTTGGGGGAGAAATTGATCCCCATTGCGTCCATTTTTTGGGTGAAAAATCAGAGTCAGGGAAATCAATTTCTGGGCACGATCTCTCTTGCTCAATCCCACTGGAAGTGTGCCAGCTGCCAATTTAGCAGCCCAGTGACTTCCAAGTAGGATGCCTGCCCAAATCAGGCGTTAGGCCCCTTAAATATGTTAATCAGGGGCTTAATGCCTGCTTTAGGACCTTGCTGTGAAATTCAGCTGTTTTTACGAGTCTACGGCGGCCTAGGGACGGCTGGAGGTCACTGATGAAAAGATAGATATTTATGTTTCTGTGGAGACAGGAGGAGCAGAAGTGCTGTCCACCCTGACTAGCCCCGCTCCATTCCGCCTGCCCCCCCTCTCCCAGGACCTATCTGCCATCTATTTGGGCATGCGTTCCAGGCATACTGCACACTTTGTGGCAATTTCTGGCACAAAACCAATTTCTCGGCCATTGTTTTCTGTCAGAGTTGTTCAACTATGATTATATAAAATTATGATAAAAACAGGAGTGGTGGTACATCTGGCATCCGATCCCAGAATGAACTCCACGAAATGGATCACTGTCAACTCCATCTTCACTAGAGTTTAAAAATGTCTCTATCTGTGGTTTCTTTACAATAATCAGTTGGCTGAAGTTGTCTTTCAAAATGAAGTATGATTAAAATTAGATTGCCTCATTTTTTTTGTCATTGAAATCAATAGTACTCCTTAAAACAAGAAGCCCTTCAAAAATTGCAGTTTCAAGCCATCTCATTCTTACGATATTAAAATACCTTAGTATGCACTTAGTGGTGCATCTGATGATCCATGATTGGCAACAGGACGTCTGAGGGAAGATCAAATAAAAATACCAATTGAGGCTGCTATTCAAATCTGAGTCTTTGATATTAGAATGATTTCACCTCGGTACCTTTCAGACAATGTTTGTGGTCATAATGGCATAATTAAGCTAAAGTTATGAACTTGCTTTCCATATTAATGATGCTTGGAGTGGGAGCAGTGGGTGCATCTAAGAGCAACAGTAACAGAACTAATGTAGATTAGTGAGGTGGAAATGAATACCTGTTATTTCATGTTTAATAATGACATAGGCCCAAAAATGTGTAGCCCTTCTCATGCACTCCTGCAGTAACTTTAGCATTAGCTTACCAGAAGATTCACAAATTTGGCCAGCTCCCAGATACACCAGGGTCTTTGCCTTGCAAAGAAGTTTCCGGGATGGCCTGCCTCAGGCAAGGTCATTGGTGTAAGAGTGAGCAAGAACTCCATACTTTGTGAGTTCCCATTTTCCTGGCCCTCAGAGGGTGAGACCACATATACCTACCCACCACACTGGGGAAATGGGATCATGATCTGGACCTCCAAAGAGGAATAGTCTTTGTAAAACAAAAAATTCACATGGGTTCCCTTACAAAGTGGGCTGTAGGGTCTGCTTACAGATGTTTCTGGGTGGGGAACTTGGTACTGCCTTCACCTGGCTTCTCTTTGCCTGGACATTCCAGCCTCTTTAGTAGGCTGCTGGCCTAGATGCACCCCTAATGGTGTGTGCATCTGTCATTGCCATGCAAAGCAGGGGACCTGTCGCTGACCCTGTGGGATCAGCAGCAGAGGTCCCAGGTAGACATGTGTCAGTATCTACCCCCACCTGGATTTTGGGAGCCCAGTTGTTTTCATGAGTGAGAGACATCGGAGGTGATGTTCAGCTGCCACCCATTCCATTTTCCAGCGTAAGTGGGACAGATAGCAGTTGAAAATTGGAAGAAAAAAAAATTGCTCACCCATTAACCACCGAAGGTCTGTGCAGCGCAATTTTCCATCAGGCCCTGAAATTGGCAAGAGCCTATAAAATTCAGGATCCTATGTTGGTTGTAGGTCCCTGTTTGCAATATTCAATACCAGTCAGCAAAGCGTGCTCCTCCAAGCTCTTGAAAAATCAACCCCTGTGATGCCTGACCTGTGGCGCTCCCTGGGAATCATCTTTAGCCCGTCACCTGCCTGTATCGGCTGGGCTCCTCAATGAAGCCGAAAATATTTGTCCGTCTCCAATCAACCATGAAAATTGGTCGAGCTTCTCGCTGCAGCCATTGGGCAGACAAAACGGACCATTTTGGATGAAAGTTTACAATTGCACTTGTCTTCTTTTTTCTGTTGTGCACAGCAAATGGTCATTACATCACATCATAAAGTCAAGTACTCTGGAATATTTAGTTCCCAACCTTGGTCACCTTGCAACCATGTCTCAGTAATGGCTACTAGATCAAACCCATTTATCTCTATTTGTGCCATTAATTCGTCATGAGTCATTAACATTATATCCAGCAAGATGCTCAGCTGGTCAAAATCCTTCATCACACTGCGTGGGAATAACATAATGTACGTATGTCAGCAGGAATGGCAATTAATTTAAGTAATATAAAATATTATGAAAATGCAAAAAAAATTAACAGTGAACACGTGGGAGTGATTTTACAACAGTTACCTCATTGAGGGTTTCAGATGATGTCATTAACTGTGATTGCAAAGGTCGAAGTTTATCAATGTCATCTAAGCTCCTAGAATATCATAAATGAAGTTCATGTGGGTGATGTTATTCTTGGGTGCACTGGCTGGCCTAATTTTCAGGCCTGGAGTATTTTAACTCACGGGCCTCATCTACAGGCTAACAGTAAACTGACCACCCAAAAAGGGCTGAAAGTGGCAGCTGGCTGGCTTAAATCGACCCCTATGTTTCAGATCTGTTCTTGACAACAATGGTTGTTATAGGGGATGTAAATGGCTAGCACACTTTGTCACTGATGCATGATATCACTACCAAAGGATATGGTTATGACAAATCATTACAAGTTTATCAAGCGTAAATAATAGGATCAATATTGACTATATATTTATATTGTCCAACCAACTTTAGCAGTCACCAGCATATATTTATCATACAGTGCAACTTTCAATTATCCAAGTTACCTAGCAGACATATAAATCTGTCAGGCAACGAAAAATTAAGAAAATGCATTGTCTGTAAATAGATTTATGCATGTATTAATATCAAGGAGCTGATAGTATCAGCTGAAAGGTATATTCTTAGGTTTCTTGTATTTTGCTGTAAGAGCTTGTATCCTCCACTAACATGAGGTTTTCCCATTTGGCACAGGAAGTGGAGGCGATATGCGCGTTGGAACAAAAGTACTGTATTGCAAAACAGTCATGTGGCAGGAAGGGAGAGATTTACTGCAGTAATTGCAGTATGTTGGTAGTATTTTTCTATCATAATATATTACAACACCAAGACTATTATAAACTAATGTAAAGCTGTTTCTTGGAACTACTACAGGTTCTGAAAAGTAGTTTTTGACATGCATTGTCAGGAAGTGATCTAATGCCCCATAATGGTTCATTGAGATTATCCAGTGAGTAGTTGAGCCATAGACCAGGAAGGCCCCACATTTGTTCCCCAGTGGTGCTGAGTTTGCTGATCTCAGCCAGGCTGCTACAACTGAGGTCATCATCACTGGGAGGGGAATGTCAACCAGATTCCCATTCCTGGTAACTATCCAGGGACTCCTGCTGGAAATGCAATCTGTGGACATTGTGAGAAAACTGTTCTGGGACTTGGCTGTCATTCTCCCTATGGATAAATAGCCTGCTGTCACTAACTGCCAAGGCTCACACATGAATAATGGCCGGCCACACATTAGATTAGACGTAGCATTAAGACAATATTTTGCAGGCATTGTGGGCTAAAATTGAGTCATTCACAGGTCTAATTGCCTCTTCAGTTCCATCATCTGTAAACAGGAATTCATTGGCTGATTAGTAACTGTGTAGCATTATTGTGCATTTACTGATTAAATGGCAGCAGATAAGATATTTTCTTCATTTAATTTTTAAAGGAGCTGCACACTTTAATTAGAGTATCTTAAATATTTCTTTTTAGCTTTTTCCAGCTACAGGACCCATTTTTCTATCCAATATATTTTAAAATAAATACACAGGTCAATGCAATGGTACATCAAATGCACAATGGGTAAGTATAATTCTTTAGAGACTATTTTCAAAATGGTGGAAGGAGCTATGCTAGGGAGAAATCTGGTCATTAAACTTACTTTTTAAAGAAAACTACTGTTAGTGTATAGAGACGCCCTGAAATTCCTGGGGCTGAAAAGACCATGGGGGTTAAATTGGATAAGGCCTGATACCGGGTGCGAGCATCGCGGTGCGCGATTTGCCTGCGCCCAGTGGTTCCGATGCAGGCAGCAGGTTAGGTTCGTACTGGCTCCTCATTTACCTGATTGTAGCGCAGCATCGAGGCCTAGTTGCGATGTTCTCTCCAGCTTCGGCACTTCTATCAGCGGGGGCCCAATTCTCGCATGAGTTGCTCTCACCTCTTAAAGGCAGCCTACACCATATATATAAGTGCTAAACATAAGATATAGGTCCACACGGAGTCTGAACAGAGATCAGACGTCGCACATGTGAAACACAGATGCAGGCTCCGTCTGTTTACAAACTGATGATTTATGTTCAAACATTGAATAAAGGTTGCGCACTACTAAATCCCACATCCTCCAATCTACACGGCAGACCTTACCAATCTGCCATTCTGAGTTTGTACCAGGTCTGCGAGAGCGCGTGCACCAATTTTGTGGTGATGCCCTGGAGACCTTGAAGCAAGAGGTGGACAGAAGGAGGGACATCCTATATCCACAGTGGGGTAAGAGGCCCTCTAGAATATGCTCAAGAGACAGTGGGAGGCAGTAGGGGACGAAGTTAATGCCAGGCACATAGCACCACGAACAGTGCAGGAAGAAGTTCAATGCTTTGACACGAGTGGTCAAGGTGAGTAAGGTCAATTGTCAAGTGGCATCTCCTACCAACTGCACCACTAGCCGCATCCACTGCTCCACGCACTACACCACCCATCACCCACCTACCAACAAACTCTTTCAATCAGTACTCAACTCTTCCAATCAGATGCTTCCTCTCACCCTCACACATTACCACTGTTTCAAGCCGCACACCCACAACTCACAGGTCACAAACACTGGCAGCTATTCAACCATGACAGGCACATCACCCAAACATCCTGCAGGACACTCACCCGCTTTCTTGCAGGAGAAGGTGGCACATAACAGGAGGCAGCAAGTGGCAGTGGCATTTAGCCCCTCGAGCTTGTTCTGCCATTCAGTGAGATCATGTCTGATCTGTGACCTAACCCCATATACCCGCCTTAGCCCCATTTCCCTTAATACCCTTGGTTAATGAAAATCTATCAATCTCAGGCTTAAAATTAACAATTGAGCTAGCACCAACTACCGTTTGTGGAAGAGCGTTTCAAATTTCTCCCACCCTTTGCCTGTACAAGGGTTCCTAACTTCTGCAAGTCCTGGCTCTAAATGTTGGGCTATGTCCCCTAATCCTAATATTCAAGTATAGGAGACCTACGAAAACGGGTATAGATGCATCGGCAGCCAGCAGCAATAATCCAGCAACTAACCTGTAACTCCTGCATGGTCCCTTTAAATAGAGCTGGTGGGGGTGGTCCTCCAGGCCGTGTATGACATGTTTAGTTGGTCGTGGTTAAGGCAGTGCGTTGGCTGCAGCGTTAAGTGCCAAAATGGTATCTAGCCTTTTCAATGTTGCACACTGATCTAACGCACATTCTCCTTACTTTACATGCAGCCGGCGTTCGTTATCTGTGCGAGCTCCTTTACCAAGATGGCGTCCAGCACACGTCACGCTCGCCCATTCCAGATGCCATTTTGGAACTTCAGGAGGATGTGTAGTGCCTATACAATGGGTGCTACACGGCCGAATATCTAGCCCCATAAATCTTATTTGCAAGGGGGGAGGGGGTGCCTGGAATATGGAATGAAGCCCAGCTCTGCCAGGATCATTAGCCTTTGTTTAGCCTGGACTTTTGAGTTCCTGTTGGGGGCCGATCTTCCAACCATATTTCCCCCACCCCTCCCCTCATTGCCAAGGAGGCTTGTAGAGGGATGTTTCTGGGCTTTCCCAAGAAGTTCCTTCCTTTATGCCCTTGAAAGGCCTCAGCAGAACTCACACCTTTTGACCTGGCATGAATCTCTGAGGCCTTCTGTCACCTGTATGCCCATTCTGGTAATCTGTCCGTATTCCTGAAGTCTTTACAATCCTCCTTGTTGTTTGGCAAACCTCCTACCTTTGTGTCATCAGCAAATTTCAAGATTGTGATTTCTACACCCGTCCAAAATCATCCATATATACAGAGAACAAAAATGGACCCAGCACACACCCCTGGGGTACACCATTTCCAACCATTTTCCAATCTGAGCAACACCCATTTACTTTAACTCTTTGTTTCCTGCCCACTAATCAGCTTCTATACACCCTGCTACATTTCCTCATCCCATATGCCTAAATTTTTCTAATAGTGAGACACTTTATTGAACGCCTTTTGAAAATCCATGGTCAGGAAATTCCTTGGAGCTGCTCCCACTCTGCTGGTGTTACATGCTTCAGGATCTGTCTTTTTGATGTCAGTGGCTACAGTTTGGGATGGAGATGTTGGGCAGAGGTGCACAGGGCACAAGGAATAATTTGCATTGTTTGGGGTGTTGTTGGAGTTGATCACTATTCTTATGTTGCCTGGAGCAGCTGGTAGTGTATCCTCATTTTCTCTATTACCAGTGTGTCTACCCTTCCGTAGACCTGTGTTCCTAGGTGGTGAGGGTGGAGTCTCGATGTATTTTTTTAAATTCATTTATGGGATGTGGGCGTCGCTGGCAAGGCCAGCATTTATTGCCCATCCCTAATTGCCCATGAGAAGGTAGTGGTGAGCCGCCTTCTTGAACAACTGAGTGGCTTGTTAGGCCATTTCAGAGGGCGATTAAGAATCAACCACATTGCTGTGGGTCTGGAGTCACATATAGACCAGACTGGGTAAGGACGGCAGGTTTCCTTCCCTAAAAGGCATTAGTATATGCCACCAGGAAGAAGGTATAGATTGTTTAAATTTTTTCTGCTTTAGGCGGATGTCGAACATCATTTGTTCAATATAATTATCTTTGAATTGTGATTGAATGGTGATGACAAGCATGATATGAAAGCCTGTACTCATTCTTGTAATGTCTTCCACATAAACCATGCTTAAGTCCTGTACAGATCCGTCTTCAGACAATTTCTGACTTTTCAACTTGAGCAAGCTGCCATCTTGGCTTCCTTCAAGCCTATGCCGATTTCGTTGAGCTTTTCACCATGATAATCTCTAAGATCTCTTGATTTTCAATCAGCAGAGAGAGCAAAAAAAAACTTCCACATAAGTAGTACAATCAGTCTGTTTGTTGAAATCAATTTTTAAGTATGATAGTTGATGGTGTCGCCATGGTCGCTACATGCTAATAGGGGGCTGTGCAGAGATTGCCATCAGATTTAATTAGCTTGCAGGAACTAACCAAAGGGATATGCACCAAGTCTCTTTAAAAACAACATTCCATTGGTACTTACAAGAGGAAAAAAACAGCGGTTTTTACCACATAACTTATTTATGGACACATCATACAAAATTAATCTAATGCAATTCATTATTATTTGCTTCAAGAACATCACCTCATGTTAACCTCTGCCACTTCTTTCAACTGCCGTTGGCTTTTCATCAATTTGAGCATTATGTGCCAGGGCAAATAATGACAGAATATCATACTGAAGAAAGAGTACGTAATCAGCAATCAAGATATGATTTGTTTTAATTTTAGCAGGTGTTGCAGCGGTGCATTGATCTCATGGATAATAACTGTTGCTTTCATTAGCTCTCTTGTTTTTTTTTGTACCATTTAAGAACCAGATGTTCTGAGGTTAGCTGATCTGAATATTAAGTCTTCAGAGGTTGCACTCCATGTAAAAAAACATTATTTCTGGTTGTTAACTCCTACCTATGAAGTGCATTTTCATGTGATCATATGGGGCCGACTTAACTGTTTGTCAGCCTGTGAGATCAAACGGACAGCAGTGCATTAGAACATGCAGAATTCTTACACCTGATATCCACTCCTCAGAAAAATGGGGTAAATACTTGCTCTCTGATCAAGGGGCGGTACTTTGGTGGAAAGAGAGGAAATAGTTCCTCACTGCAGAATGCTGATACTGATCTACACTATCAACTACAGTATTTTTTTAAAACAGCCTTTCTGAAGTGATGCTTCCTCTCCACTTCATTCTAAAATTCTTGTCTGTGCCCCCGCTGTGATGGTTATTAAAAATAAAATGTGTTTGATGGCATGCTCCCTATAATTTACTGAGGAAAAAATATGCTTCAGAATCTCAATTTATTTGCATTTGAGTTTTTCTCAAAATGCCAGCTTTTGATTGGGTGATTCATCTGTTAGTCAACCATGCTAATGAAGTAGAATGCCAGTCAAAGCAATAGATGCGACTGATTGAAAATCAAGAGGTGTCAGAGATTTTCAAGAGGAAGGAATGGTGAGAAACTCAACAAAATTGGAAGTCAATTCTATCAATTTTCAGAGAGACAATATAATTTCTTTGAATTAACCTCCATATCTTTGTTAGCTTTTGCAGTTTCTGTGATAAAATGGCTGGAAAATTTGTGATAATTTATACAGTGCCAGTTAATTGTATGTAGGAAATTGGGTGGATTAAAGCCAGAAACTTACATAACAAGAACAACGATACGACAGCTAAGGGCCCTATTCATAAAGCTTTAACAAAGCCGCTAAATGTTTTTTCTCACCTCCAATTTTCAGGACTTAGCCTAGACATTTAAATTTGTGGAATTATTGAGGTGGCACACCAGTCACTAATAGCAGTTTTGCTTAAACTTCCATTGCTGCAAAAGTTTTAGGGGAATACAGCTTTGGAGAAGTAGTCATGCATTATTCTTTGAGGCCAGAGTGCTCAGTACAAACTGAAACCAGACCGAGAGGCCCTCCTGGAGGAGGTGTCACACCTTAATATGTGCAGTTATTTCCTGAGATATGCCCTTTTGCTATTGTTATTATCAAGAGAACAGACATTGTTATATAACGCCCTTGTTACAATTAGGAAGTAAGAAATAGGAATGAGAAATAATTGTTCAAGCAACTTCATGCATAGACAGTTTTTTTGTTTATCTCTTATTTCTGCCTTGGATTAACCTCACATCCCTCTGCATTCTGTTAAATCAGAAATCTGAACATTTACTTTTTGAATATTTCATCTGAGTGGAAATTTGCAACTCAAATTCAAAGGCTGCAAGCTTGAGTGTACCTGGTAAGTGTCTGGCTTGGCTATCCATTCTCATAGGAATATAGGAACAGGAGTAGGCCATTCAGCCCCTCGTTCCTGCTCCGCCGTTTGATAAGATCATGGCTGATCTGTGATCTAACTCCATATGCCATTGGCCCATATCCCTTAGTACCTTTGGTTGCCAAAAAGCTATCTATCTCAGATTTAAATTTAGTAATTGAGCTAGTATCAATTGCCGTTTGCAGAAGAGAGTTCCAAACAACTACCACCCTTTGTGTGTAGAAATGTTTTCTAATCTAACTCCTGAAAGGTCTGGCTCTAATTTTTAGAATGTGCCCCCAGTCCTAGAATCCTCAACCAGCAGAAATAGTTTCTCTCTATCCACCCTATCTGTTCCCCTTAATATCTTATAAACTTCGATCAGATCACCCCTTAACCTTCTAAACTCGAGAGAATACAACCCCAATTTGTGTAATCTCTCCTCGTAACTTAACCCTTGAAGTCCAGGTATCATTCTAGTAAACCTACGTTGCACTCCCTCCAAGGCCAATATGTCCTTCCGAAGGTGCGGTGCCCAGAACTGCTCACAGTACTCCAGGTGTGGTCTAACCAGGGTTTTGTATAACTGCAGCATAACTTCTGCCCCCTTGTACTCTAGTCCTTTAGATATAAAGGCCAGCATTCCATTAGCCTTATTCATTATTTTCTGCACCTGTTCATGACACTTCAATGATCTATGTACCTTTACCCCTAAGTCCCTTTGGACATCCACTGTTTTTAACTTTTTACCATTTAGAAAGTCCCCTGTTCTATCCTTTTTTGGTCCAAAGTAGATGACCTCACATTTGCCTACATTGAATTCCATTTGCCACAGTTTTGCCCATTCACCTAATCTATCAATATCCCTTTGTAATTTTATGTTTTCATCTACACTGCTTACAATGCCACCAATCTTTGTGTCATCGGCAAACTTAGATATGAGACTTTCTATGCCTTCATCTAAGTCGTTAATAAATATTGTGAATAATTGAGGCCCCAAGACAGATCCCTGCGGGACTCCACTAGTCACATCCTGCCAATGTGAGTACCTACCCATTATCCCTACTCTCTGGCGCCGTTCGCTCAGCCAACTTCCTAACCAAGTCCGTACTTTTCCCTCGATTCCATGGGCTTCTATCTTAGCTAACGGTCTCTTATGTGGGACTTTATCAAATGCCTTCTGGAAGTCCATATAAATAACATCCATTGACATTCCCCTGTCCACTACTTTAGTCACTTCTTCAAAAAATTCAATCAGATTTGTCAGGCACGACCTGCCTTTCACAAATCCATGCTGGCTCTCTCTGATTAACTGAAAATTCTCGAGGTGTTCAGTCACCCTATCCTTAATTATAGACTCCACCATTTTGCCCACAACAGATGTTAGGCTAACTGGTCTATAATTCCCTGGTTTCCCTCTCTCTCCTTTTGTAAAAAGCGAAGTGACATGTGCAATTTTCCAATCTAGAGGGACAGTTCCTAAATCTGGAGAACTTTGAAAGATTATAATTAGGGCATCTGCAATGTGCTCACCTACTTCCTTTAAAACCCTGGGATGGAAACCATCTGGTCCTGGGGGTTTGTCACTCTTTAGTGCTATTATTTTCTTCATTACTGTTGTTTTACTTATGTTAATTTTATCGAGTCCCTGTCCCCGATTCAATATAAGTTTTCTTGGGATTTCCGGCATGCTATCCTCTTTTTCTATTGTAAATACTGACGCAAGGTAATTATTCAACATATCTGCCATTTCCCCATTGTCAATGACAATATCCCCACTTTCAGTTTTCAAGGGGCCAACACTGCTCCTGACCACCCTCTTTTTCCTAATATAACTATAAAAGTTCTTCGTATTGGTTTTGCTATCCCTTGCAAGTTTCTTTTCATACTCTCATATTGTCAAATATGGCTCAGCCACCTTAACCTCTACCATTGCTTCATTTCTATGGTCAGGGCCATATACTGATCCAAGTTCATTCTGGACAGGAAGAACAACTCTAAATTCCTCTTCTCCACAACAAGTTGTCTCCTCCAGCCACCTTCCACAGTACCTCCATCCACACCTCGAACACCAAACTTAAATCTTAGATTTTTTAGTGTCCAAACTGACGTCATCTGCCTCTGCTGCCTCCATCTCCTCTGACCCCTCCTCCTTTTCTCCCCCTCCAGCACCCACTTCCTATCTGATCATCCACCCCCCCCATATTTCACATATCACCCCTATCTGTTCACCTGCTGTCACTAAACTTCCATGAAGCCCAGCACTTGCTTTCTCAACCCTTTCCTATTCCTCTCCTCAGTCCCATTATTGCAGACATCATTAGCCTTTCCCTGTTTTCCAATCTGTTACCAGATTCTTCAGAATTCTTGTCATTATCCCCCCCCCCCAACTCAGAACCTCTACCCTCAACCCCGCTATCTTCTCCAACTATTGGCCCATCTCCATCTTTCTCTTTCTTTCTATAGTCCTGCAAAACATTGTTGACTTGCAATTGCGCTGCCATCACTCCATTTGAATCAAGATTTCTGCCGTGCCCAGAGCTCTGGGGCTCTGCAAGTCACAGTCCCTAATTACATCCTCCGTGACTGGGTCACTGTCCCTTGCTCTCAGCTTGGTTCAATTGGTAGCACTCTCACCTCTGAATCAGAAGGTTGAGGGTTTAAGTCCTACTATGAATTTGTATGCATGATCTAGGTTGATGCTTTAGTGTGAAATCGAGTAAGTGCTGCATTGTTGAAGGTGCCATCTTTGAGATGAGACATTAAATTGAGGCCCCATCTGTCAGTGGATATAAAAGTTACCATGGCACTATTCAAAGAACAGCAGGACGTTCTCCTGGTATCTTAACCAAAATTCATCCCTCAAGCAAAACCATCAAAAACAAATTCATTCATTTATTTGCTGTTTGTGAAACCTTGCTGTGCACAAATTGGCTGTCATGTTTGCCTATACAACAACAGTGAAAGGACTTTAAAAGTAACTGATTGACTACAAAGTGCTTTGGGATGTCCTGAGGATGTGATAAGGTGCTACATAAATGCAATTTCTTTTTATTCTTATCCTTCAAAAACTGTTTGTTGACTCGATACTGTTGACCACTTCATCCTGCTTGAGCATTTCTCCTCCATAGTCCACCTCTATGGTACTACTCTCTCCTGATTCCATTCTCACCTGTCACTCTGGTGACAAAGCATCACCTTAAATGGCTTTATCCCTGTGATGTACTATAGGGCTCCATGTTTGACCTCTTCTTCTTCATCATTTTCAAGACATGTCTTCCCCCACATCAAGTCCTGTACACCCTGGTCATTGCTAGGTTCCCTTGTCCCAGAGAATCAATTTCAAGATTCTTGTCCTCACTTTGAGATCTCCATGGCCTTGCCCCTCCCTATCCTTGCAATCCCCTCCAAACATATTATCCTGTGCATACTCTCCATTCATTGTAGACCAGCTTACTGCTCCCCGCCATTCCTCCATTGGTAGTTGACCCTTCAGCCACTGTGCCCATGCCCTCTGGAACTCCCTTCCTCATCACATCCACTTTGCCATCTTCCTCTTTGCCTTCAAAAGCCTTCTAAAGACCCTCCTCTTTTGCATGCTTTTGCCTCTTCGCAATCCCTCCTTCCTGCTTGGTGTCCATGCGTATCCAGTATCCTGTAAAGTACTCTCAGACACTTCTTCGTATATGAGAAGCATTATACAACTATAGGTTGTTGATGTTGTGTTCACATTCAGTGCACTAGATGGCAATCTATTCCACAAGTTTAAAAACTCAAGGTGTAATGTAGTTACTCAAGTTACTTTTCTAGTTCCCTTAGCTTATAATTACTCTGCTTAGTTCTCTTCTGCTTCAACACAAACACTTCTTTACATCCACCTCACTAATTTCATTCATGATTTTTAAAAATGTTTCCAAGCACAAAATTTCAAATCTTCCTTGAGCTAATTGATTGCATCCATGTGAATCTCAGGCTGCTTGTAGCATAATGGGAACACTTCCAGTACAGGAAGTATTTTCATGCTGTAAATAAACATGGGATGTGATACACTGAGTGTGATTTTTGTCAGGACTCTCAGTGGCATATTTACCACCAATGATACCAGTACTTTCTTGTTAATCACAATGTTTTAATTTTTTTTCTCTCTGCTATAAAAATATGTAATGTAGAAGTATTCAAAGAATAAATTAATCATTGCAATTGTTTCTTTCTTGTGCTGCTGAAATAACATTGGCATCAGAGAGGAGAATTCTACTCAGTTTACAAAACTGTATATTTCCATAGAATGATAGTTATATGAAGACATAAGAAGGTAGGAATGAGAAAAGACCAAACAGCACCCCCAGTTAACACATATTATCACACATCCCCATTCAGGTAATTTTTATCTCCTTCCTGTACAATAAAACTCTTCACAGCATCCTAGCTGATCAAAAAATAATAAATATCTGTCTTGTTTGTGAATCAAAATTCTGTGGAGAGTTTTATAACACAGCTGTAGGGCACAAGTTGCCAACAGCAATTATATGATCTTACCCAGAGTGCACTGCACAATAGCGAACCAATGACATAAATTTGATAGTGAAAAGATACTATATACCATGCTGTGTCTCTCCACAGTACTGTAACACATAATTCAGACCACTTGACAAAGATTTTGTTTGTGATCAAGCTATCCAAATTCATAATATTTTAATTTGTGTTCCTTTTAAAAGCCAATAGACTGGCAAAGATATTGTAGTAAGCAGCTAAAGCACCTGTCATGCTCACTGTGTTACCTCCTGGCACTCACTAATTTACCCGCCTCAGCGGTGCACATCCTCCAGTTGGCACTGTAATCTCTCAACATTCTATGTGTACATGACAAGGTGAGTCACTGATGTAATTTGGTGAGAGGAAGCTGGAATATAGCAGGATTCCATTGAGTTTATGAAAAGACCAAAATCAATGGATTGATGCAAAAAATAGTTCCTGGACAGAGTAGTCTAAATCATGTGTTCAAGTCTCTGACCTAAACCCGCATGAATAATTACAGCTGCTGACACCAATTAATGAGGTGAGCTCATTTAACTTGAAGTGTCAGTATGTCTTAAATGGTCTTACATTTTTTTTAAAAGCAAATACACTCTCCTGATGGCTCAGTTAGTAAATGCACCAAACCATGAAGAATTGGAATATCCGAGGGACAAATGGTGATCTGTGCTGGGTTAGCTGATCTCAGCTGAGGCAGCAGTCAATGCACCACAATTGACCTCAGCAATCTGGGTTAAAGAGGGGAAAAAAGTGCCATGGTTACTGTCACTGCTGCTGGAATGTATGTGTGTGTATTGGTATTAGGTGAGTACAGAATTGGGCTTAGCTGTGATGCTCCCACATAAATAGTCTCCTGACGTTCACTGTCTTGACTCATTCATGAAGAATGGCCTCTTTCATGAGGGAAAGACCAGCATGCATGGAACCACATCCCAAAAAGAGTCTGCGCTTCAGGGAGGATGGGAGAAAATTAGGAGTTGAAAAAACTAAATGCTTCATGTCATTGCAGTTGAGTTTACTTAATTCTGTTTGGCTTTTTTTGCTCTCTTTGGTCCAGTTCCCCGTCACACCCCCTCCCCCCCTCCCCCCCCCCACAGCTCTCCTGAAGGCATTGGTTCAGGCTGGGACACATTTCCAAAGGTAGTTGCAAACTTAAAGTATCTCACCTAAGTGACCATTCTTAGAACATAAGCCTCAACAGTGGATGTCAGCAGCTATTTGGCTTGGGGATCATCACAGGGAGCACAAACCAAGCCCTCACCACAAGTACCCATGCAAACACTTGAAATAGGAATCACTGAATATTGTTCAGAAGTGGGAACTCTGGCTGATTTATTTTTTCACTTTCTTAGCTCGGGGTGCAGAATATTTTTAAATGCATTTTCAAAATAGTGAATAAGGCCATTTTAACACCCAGGCCTAGCTCCCACCCGAACACGGCAAGAATGTCAAGGAGCCAGCCGGAGGGAGCAGGACGAGAACAGCAGGAGACCACCATTGAGGACCTGTGGGAATAGGCTCCGGCAGTCAGGTAAGTAGATCGGAGGAGGTTGGGGGGGGGGGGGTGCTCTGGACATGATCGTGGTCAAGGGAGGGGGAATCCCGGGAAACAGGACACCCGTAGATTCATTGTAGGAGGAGCACTTCATCTGGGCCTCTTATGGCCCTGGAGCTTTCTCACACCAACTGTCCTGGGCACAATTGCACTGTGCTGGTGTCGCGTGGCCCGGGGTTAAAATAACGTCATCAGACCCTGACTTTTACATCGCAATGAGGCCCTCGCATGCCTGGTGTGAGGGCCTCTGTCGCTGCCCAAAAAACATGGGTGTTAAAATGGCGGGGTCGGGGGGGGTGGTGCGCGAGTGTGGTGTGGACAAGTTGAGCACCATGCTGCCAATATTTTAACTTCCCCCTCCCCTCCCCGCATGCCCTGTTGTCATCGCACATGGGGTTTGGGGGGTGGGGATCTGCGGGTTAAAACTAGCCTTAGGATTTATGGGCAGTTTTTCAGAGTGGTTGGAAGTGGGGAGCGGTGTCTCTCGGTTCAGTTCTGGAGCCATTTGTGTTCACTGTGTATATCAATGATTTGGCTATAGGTTTAGAAGGAGTGGTGTCGAAATTTGCAGATGATACCACAATAGAAGGTACAGTTAATTCTTTAGAAGATTAAAGGAAACTGCAAAGGAATGTTGGTAAAAAGGAGGAATAGGCTAAAAAGCATCAGATGGAATTCAGTGTCAGTTAATGTGAGGTGCTACGTTTTGGTAAAAAAATAACAGCAGTAAATATACTCTGAATGGAAGTGGGCTTGGTGCTATGGAAGAGCAGAGTGATTTGGGGTTATATGTTCACTGAACATTAAAGGCGGCACCTCAGGTTGATAAGGCTGTGAAAAGTGCCATTAGAATTCTAGGTTTTATCTTAAGGGGTATAGAATACAAAAGTTAAGAGATAATGGTGATTCTATATAAAACCTTAATAAAACCTCAGTTAGAGTAATGTATGTAGTAGTGTGCAGTATTGAGTTCAACAACAACTTGTATTTACATAGCGCCTTTAACGTAGTATAACATCCCAAGGTGCTTCACAAGAGCATTATCAAACAAAATTTGACACCGAGCCACATAAGGAGATATTAGGACAGGTGACCAAAAGCTTGGTCAAAGAAGTAGGTTTTAAGGAGCATCTCAAAGAAGGAGAGAGAGGTAGAGAGGTGGAGAGGTTTAGGGAAGGAATTCCAGAGCTTAGGGCCTAGGCAGCTGAAGGCACAGCCACCAATGGTGGAGCGATTAAAATCAGGGGTGCGCAAGAGGCTAGAATTGGAGGAGCGCAGAGATCTTGGCGGGTTGTAGGGCTGGAGGAGGTTACAGAGATAGGGAGGAGCGAGGCCATGGAGGGATTTGAAAACAAGGTTGAGAATTTTAAAATCGAGGCATTCCAGGGCTGGGAGCCAGTGTAGGTCAGCGAGCACAGGGGTGATGAGAGAATGGGACTTGGTGCGAGTTAGGATAAGGGCAGCAGAGTTTTGGATGAGCTCAAGTTTATGGAGGGTGGAAGATGGGAGGCCATCCAAGAGCATTGGAATAGTCGAGTCTATAGGTAACAAAGTCATGGATGAGGATTTCAGCAGCAGATGAGCTGAGGCAGGGGCGGAGACAGGCGATGTTGCAGAGGTGAAAGTAGGCTGTCTTGGTGATGGAGCAGATATGTGGTCAGAAGCTCATCTCAGGATCAAATAGGATGCCAAAATTGCGAACAGTCTGGTTCAGCATCAAACAGTGGCCAGGGAGAGGGATGGAGTTGGTGGCTAGGGAACTGATTTTGCAGAAGGGACCAAAGACAATGGCTTCAGTCTTCCCAATATTTAGTTGGAGGGAATTTTTCCTCATCCAGTACACTATAGGAAAGATATTGAGGCATTAGAGAGGGTACAATACAGATTCACTAAGACAGTACGTTAGCAACTAGCCACATGTGGCTAATTGGGAATCCAGATGTGGTTAATTGCATTTCTGATTCGTAAATAAAAAATGAGCAATAGACACCGTTATTGGGCATGTGACCTCAATACTCATATTCGTACGGCATATGTATTTGTACTTTAACCTTTTTATGATAATGGTAAGACGAAAAGTAGGTCCGAGTGTTTTTTGATCATTGTGAGTGCTTTACTTCTTTGGTTACTGAATGGTGGTGGATGTTTGTTAAGTAAATATACACATGTGAAGTACATTTACCTGTTTTGTGTGAATGTATGTAAAGCATTTTCTACTAAAATACTGCATGTGGCTAAAACGGTGTTACTGTAGCCGCACCTATAGCTAGTCAATGATTTCTATTGGACAATACTGCATTGGGATGCTGCTTTATATGAAAAAACACAAATATGAAGAAAGAATTGAAAATTTGGAGCTTTTTCCATTAGGACAACACAGATTATGGGGTGATACAATAGAAGTGTTTAAAATTATGAAAGGATGGGACAGGGTAGATAAAGGCAGATTGTTTCCAAAAGTTGAGTGGTTAAGAATAAGGGACCATAGATACAAGATTAAATGTAAGAGATTTAGAACTGAGGCCAGGTGAAACTTCTTCACACACATAGTTGTGAAGCTGTGGAATTCACTTCCAGGGTTAATGGTTGAGGCAGAAACTATGTTAACATTAAAAATTAGATTGAATAGGGGGATGATGGAAAAGGGTTTGAAAGAATATGGGTGGATGGTGGGTAAATGGGATTAGAACTATTTGCTTGAGTGGAGGTTGAACACCGACATGGACTGTTTCCGTGTTGTGATTTCCATGTGTTTCTATGTATATTTAGAGATGAAGAATATGGTAACAATGGGGCATAAATATAAGATAGTCACCAACAGATTAAATCAAGAATTTAGGAGTGAATTCTTTACACAGAGAGTGGTGAAAATATGGAACTCGCTGCCACATGAAGTGGTTGAAGCAGATAGCATTGACACATTTGAGGGGAGGCTTGATGCATACATGAGGAAGAAGAAACTATAGGGATACGGGGGAAGGTCAGTAAAATGTAATTAGAATGGGAAGAGGCTTGTGTGGAGTATAAACACCGGCATAGGCCAGTTGGGCTAAATGGCCTGTTTCTGTACTATAGATTCTATGTAATTCTATGAAACAAAGGATGTTAGAGTTGAGAAATCAGAATACATACTGGATGCACATTGGGGAGCAGCGACTTACAGAAAATAAACCACTGACTTGAGCTGGCCACATATTTTCATTTTAAATTCCTATGTCTACATTTATCAGGAAACTGCCTATGTAAACTTGTCACACTGTAATTACATCCTTCTACAAGGGGAATTTATAATAGAAAAAGTTGACAGGAAGTGCATGCAGATATAAGATTGTTAATGTATTACAAGTTGACCTTCCTTGGTGTTGCAAATGGGAAGTCAAGACCAAATTTAGTCCTTGGGAAAGCAGGGTTAGAGGACATGAGATAATTGGATCTGGACGTGCAGACATGATTTAGTCCCCATTTTAAATTCATACATTTTGTTCCTTTTTTTGTAATATTTGATTTGATATATGTTAATATCTATAATTTATTAAAAATCTTACCTCTACGCATACTTCCTGTTTGCACCACTTAATCTCCTGTTGTCATGTTTTTGTTACACTTTTGTGATAACTTTTTTGCTATAAATTCCTAAATCCAGATCTGTAATGGGTTTTCCCTATGTAAATTCATTACTCTAATTGTGCAATGTGGCTTTCACATTCCCACAGTTCTCTCAAAAGACTTTTTGATCATTTTTTTTAGCAGGAATTTTTCTCTTAAGTAACTAAAATTTCTAATGTCTAAAATAATGATTTAAAGAAAATTAAAAAATTCAAAATTACATACTTCACAATAACATGATTACATTTATCAATTGAATTGTCTTTTAATGCTTTCATTAAGATTTTTAATGCTTTCATTAAGATTTTTAATGAAGGCCTCAACTTCTCCCAAAAACTTGGGCTTGTAGTTTCTTATTTTGCCTCAGACCTGTGACTGTGAGCTGAATTTTGATTGTGCAGTCTGAGCATGTGCAGTGTACCTAATTTCACAGGATACATCAATACTGTTCAGTCAGCTGTATGGATGCAGTAGTTGTTTTCAGCTTTTTCAACTTTCTTCTCAGTAGCTTTTCTTAAAACAATTTTGAAAAGAAGAGGGCACATTTCAAAAGCTTAATTGAGGTGAGATTTATATTGAATGATTATTTTAAAGGGACTTTGTCAATGAGTATGTGAGACAGCAAAAAAAAATTACAGTATACATACCTGTTATAGCTTTTGTTTTGTATTTTACGAACTTCAGAAAATGTATTAAGCTTCTAGAGAGTGAGAGAGAAAGAGTGGGCGGTGAGGGGGAGAGAGTGGTTGCAAAAGAGGGTCTTTGTTCATGCTGATGCTCAATTTTCAAAAAAACAGTTGAATTTTGAAGCCAACTAATTATCTCCACCTGCTTTGTTGACAGTTAGAAAAGGTCAATGCTAATGGCTTACATCTCTGAGACAGGTTCTAATTTCTAACACAGGTGAGGGGGAGAGACAGAGACATGGGGAAGACAAAAATAGAGAGAAAAGCAGACAGTTTGTTTTCCTTATTCTAATTTCATTTTCTTTAAAGTTGAATTTTGAAAGTAAACAAAGCCTCTTTGAGGGAAACAGATAGGAATGCAGGGCAGAAGGGGAGGAGAAGAGAGGTGATTAGGGAGAGTAAGGGTAGAGTGAGGGGGTTGACAGCAAGGTGTGTTTAGGCAAAGGTTGAGAGACAGAGAGGTGCTACAGAGAGGGAGTAGAGGTTAAGAGAGAGAGTGAGAAAGAAAGATGGGTTTGAGAGAGAGATGGGTGAGAGAGAAAGGAGATTGAGCGAGAGAAGGGCATGTAATTACAGTGTGACAAGTTTACATAGGCAGTTTCATTATAAATGTGGACATCGGAATTTATAATGAACATTTAAAAGTAAGGGAATAGTGTATGACTTTAAAATGGGGACTGAACTACGTTTGCGCAGCTTGTTCCAATTATCAAAAGCAAAACACTGCAGACGCTGGAAATCTGAAAAAAAAACCCAGAAAATGCTGGAAATACTCAGCAAGTCAGCCAGCATCTGTGGCCATTGGCCTTGGAGGGTGAAGGGAAGAAATCAGAATGTTGGCAGTACTATACTTTTAATGGTACTGTCAGTAGCTCAGCTAGTTCATCCAATGAATAGCTGAGCTACAGGCCAGGGAAGTCCCAGGTAAATGCTGTTCTGCACTGTTAGCTGTTTTCAGCTGTGATGCTTTGGTGCTACAATTTGCCTCAGTGCTCTTGGGGTATCCAGGAGAAAATCATCTGAGATTGCTATTCCTGATTGCTCTCCAGTGACCCCTACTAGTAGCATGTATGTGAATATTGTGTAAGAACATGTTAGACTCGGCTGTGATGCCCACTGTGATTGAATAGCTTACTAACACTTACACAAGGATAGTGCCACTTTTGCAAGGTACTGAAGATTGCCCAGCATCTGTGGAACTGTACCTAAACAAGGAATCAATGCTTTTAGGAGAGGAGGGGAGGGGGGCAAAGAAGATTGGTAGGAAGAAAAAATTCAGTTTCATCCCTTGGGGACCACCTGCAGTAAATTACAGCCACCATGCTCATATAATCGGAACATGCCATCTTTAGTGGGATAAATTTGTCAATGAGATGAAATGGGATAAACTAAGAATTTTTTTGTGCTGAAACATTTTCACATGAAGGATCTGCCCAACTAAATGACATCAATTGTAAATTTGTTGCACCTTTTTCGCTGTATGCCAACGTTGTCTAAAATACTTCCTTATCTGAAATTATTGTATTTGGAGGGAGTCAGATATACTGCAGTAGCTACAGGCATGATGCAGAGTGTAACTGTGTGTAATTTGAGCTGTTAACATGGTAAAATCTGTAATCTGAGCCAAAAGGAAGCTCTTGACAGGAACTGGATTGAATAAATATAATAAATATAGATAGGACGTGGTTTAAGTTTTTCAGTTTGAAAGACAAAGTTTTGTGATCAGACATTGTCTTAAATAAAATCAATGGTTATGAGATGTCCATTTTTAAATGGGCAGTGGCTTAATAGGCCATTCACTAATGCTGATTCCAACAATATCTATTTGAACCTTGTTGCTGTATTTGTGTGAATTTTGACAGTACTGTAAAGATATACTCTGGAACATCATTATCTGCAGCAGGTGTATGAAATTTGTAATACTGAATTGGATAATTTGGATCTGCTAATTAATCAAACAGTTAGAACCATAAACTCATTGTTCATTAGGATATTTTCAGTCTGAAATCTTCAATGATTAGAAACACATACAATCAGAACAACACTTATCCACACTAACTGAATACCAAATATTTAACAAAATTGAGCAATATTTAACAAATTGCTGCTGAAAAAAAATTCAATTATTCGGGTTCTTTGCCCTTATTCACATTAAATATGTATTTGATCTCATAGACATAATGGGAGTGTGTTTAATCATATTCTATATGTATTGGGTATATACTTAAATAAAATCTTCAAATCAAACCAGAACTTGTTACTGTCACACATCCTTCACTGGTTAAGGAAGGTCAATGCCACCCTTGAAGAGTTAGTTGTATTGCTATTGTCACTTTTTATTTTGTTTCCTCTCTGTATTAATTGCTCTCTGTTTTTACTTTAATGCTGGGGGATTTCCCCACTTGAAATGCATATTTTTCTTAATTGTGTCACCTTGCAGTATAAGTGTGTCAGTGGGAAAATTTGCAAGTGATTAGAAGGGAGCATCTCTACGACTGAACGTATGAGATACATACCCTTATTGGATGTGATTGTGATCTTTTAATATGCAGTCATTGACCCAGGGTTGTTATTATCTATTATCACATATAATGTAACTCTTTATGATTAAATGATGATGCCCAGCTGAACGCTATGATTGCAAAGGATTAGATTATGTCAGAACGGTAATAAACATAAAATGCTGCTAATGTGTGGCTAATGAAATCTGGACATGAACAAGTTTATGAATTGATATAATTCATTCAAGTGTTTTAACTGAGCTGCTGGTTCTAGTAATAATTCAAAACCTTAGCAGGGTTCAGTGATTAGGTGGTAGACTAATTTGCTACAAAAGTCAATGAATTTTCATCGTCCCAGGCTATCATACACAGCATGGCTGATTGCATTAGAACTATACAAAGCAGCTCTCATAAATATATTTATTAAGCTTAATATCCTTTGAGATGATAGGACAGATGTTATCACTGCAGCAAATGCACAATTAATCCTTTTCCGTCTATTGTATGTATAGAAATAAAGATACTATAAAATTCGCTCTGGGAATTAGACATGAAGGTTTTCAAAATTTAAAATAAATCAAAAGCAGCTAATGGAATAATAGCAATGTGGTAGGATAGCTAGACTAAAATCCCTAAAAGTGCTGAAGTTCTGAATCAGTCAAGCTACGTCCTCTTTCCATAGCTAAATGTATAGGAACGTATGGGCCAGGCAAAATCTGCTTTACTTATAGTTCATTGAAAGAAAACAACTTTCAGAGTAAATAGTAAGGGATGCTTTTCAGATACAGTCATAGATTGCCAGGATATCAATCCACCAGTCTTGGGCACACACTGAATCCTAGCCTGCCTTTATTTGCCTTTCCCTTTGAAAGGTTACTTTTAGATTATTGTCTGCATCTATCAAAAGTTTCTAAAATTACTTTTCGAAATATCTAAGTTACAGCTAAAATATATTCAAAAAAGTATTTTATTTTGTTGAATATAACCCAATTATGTGTAACAGGCAAATGATTATCCATACAGCTATCAAGCTGGTATGTACAATGATAACAGGAAACTTGTGACAATGTGTGCACCTGCAAATTCGAATGTCATATAACTAATAAAAACACAAAATCCTGGAATCACTTATCAGGCCAGGCAGTATCTGTAGAGAGAGGAAGGTAGGGTTAACATTTCAGGTTGATGACTATACGTCTGAATGTCTGACGAAAGGTCATTGACCTGAAACGTTAACCCAACCTTCCTCTCTCCACAGTTGCTGCCTAACTGCTGATTGTTTCCATCATTTTCTGTTTTTATTTCAGATTTTTATTTCAGATCTGCACTTTAGGAAAGATGTGAAGGCCTTAGAGAGGGTCCAGAAGAGATTTACTAGAATGATTCCAGGGATGAGAGACTTCAGTTACATGGATAGACTGGAGAAGCTGGGGTTGTTCTCCTTGGAACAGAGGCAGTTGTGAGGAGATTTGATAGGGGTATTCAAAATCATGAAGGGTCTAGATTGAGTAGATAGAGAGAAACTGTTCCCATTGGCAGAAGGGTCAAGAACTAGAGGACATAGATTTAAGGTGTTTGGCAAAAGAACCAAAGGTGAAATGAGGAAAAACTTTTTTACACAGCGAGTGGTTATAATCTGGAATGCACTGCCCGAGGGGGTGGTGGAGGCAGATTCAATAATGGCCTTCAAAACGGAACTGGATAAGTACTTGAAAGGAAAAAATTTGCAAGGCTACGGGGACAGGGCAGGGGAGTGGGACTAGCTGGATTGCCCTTGCATAGAGCCAGTGTGGACTCGATGGGCCAAATGGCCTCTTTCCATGCTGTAACCTTTCTATGATTCTATGATTTCCAGCAACTGCAGTATTTTGCTTTTGTCATATAACCAAATTGTACAACAATTGCACCAGCATGGCCTCCCAGGATATTTGGACTTAACATCTCAGTCTTCCTCAGCTTCTGACAGGGTTTCATGAAAATGAGATCACCATTTGATATCTCCCAAAATGTACTTGCAATCATGGTTGATACATATTGTATGAAAGAGTTTGTTTTAGTTGTTATTGGTGTTGATGTACTTACTTCATGACCGTTATTATCTCTAGGAAAGCTGTATTTCCCGATAGGTTTACATATGCTCATTAGTGAACCAAAAACTCGAGTAGTTATGTGTCAATGCTATCCATAACAAAAAACAACTTTTAACCACATTATACATTTAATGTGCATGTTTATAGGATAAATAGTTACATGTCTTAAAGTCAGCCTGTATAGTGAAAACTCTTGTCTTTAGTGATTTCCCCCTGATGTCAGTCCCAAAAACAAATCAGTGAATTAAATTCAAGCCTGCGTTTAGAGACCAGCCATCTGTAATGACCAGCTGAAGATTGTCCCATAGGTGCTGCTTAAAAACGTAGTTTCAATGTGTGGTTGGCGGTAGAGACCTGAAAAGGCTACATGACTCATGAGTGCTGCTGCAGTGAATGGATTATCAAGATGTGGGAAGTCATGGACACTACCAGTGTCCCTGCCGACCATGTGTGCAGGAAGTGTGTCCACCTGCAGCTACTGACCGATCGTATCTCGGAGCTGGAGCTGCGGGTGGATTCACTGTGGAGCATCCGCGATGCAGAGAAACTCGTGGATAGCACGTTTAGCGAGTTGGTCACATCGCAGGTAAAGGGTGTACAGGCAGGAAGTGAATGGGTGACCACCAGGCAGAGTAAGAGGTGCAGGCAGGTAGTGCAGGGGTCCCCTGTGGCCATCCCCCTCTCAAACAGGTATACCGTTTTGGATACTGTTGGGGGAGATGGCTCACCAGGGGAAGGTGACAGTGGCCAGGTTCATGGCACCGTGGCTGGCTCTACTGCACAGGAGGGCAGGAAAAAGAGTGGCAGAGCTATAGTGATAGGGGACTCGATTGTAAGGGGAATAGATAGGCGTTTCTGCGGACGCAACCGAGACTCTAGGATGGTATGTTACCTCCCTGGTGCAAGGGTCAGGGATGTCTCGGAGCGGCTGCAGGACATTCTGGAGGGGGAGGGTGAACAGCCAGTTGTAGTGGTGCATATAGGTACCAACGATATAGGTAAAAAACGGGATGAGGTCCTACAAGCTGAATTTAGGGAGTTAGGAGTTAAACTAAAAAGTAGGACCTCAAAGGTAGTAATCTCAGGATTGCTACCAGTGCCACGGGCTAGTCAGAGTAGGAATGACAGGATAGCTAGGATGAATACGTGGCTTGAGAGATGGTGCAAGAGGGAGGGATTCAAATTCCTGGGCCATTGGAACCGGTTCTGGGGGAGGTGGGACCAGTACAAATTGGATGGTCTGCATCTGGGCAGGACTGGAACCAATGTCCTAGGGGGAGTGTTTGCTAGTGCTGTTGGGGAGGGTTTAAACTAATGTGGCAGGGGGATGGGAACCGATGCAGGAAGTCAGTGGGAAGTAAAGTGGTGACAGAAACAAAAGGCAGTAAGGGAGATTGTACAAAACATGACCGGACAGATGGTCTGAGAAAGCAGGGCAAAGACCAAGGGAAGTCTAGATTAAACTGCATTTATTTCAATGCAAGAAGTCTGATGGGCAAAGTAGGTGAACTCAGGGCATGGATGGGTACATGGGACTGGGATGTTATAGCTATTACTGAAACATGGCTAAGGGAGGGGCAGGACTGGCAGCTCAATGTTCCAGGGTACAGATGCTATAGGAAAGATAGAGCAGGAGGTAAGAGAGGAGGGGGAGTTGCGTTCTTGATTAGGGAGAACATCACGGCAGTAGTGAGAGGGGATATATCCGAGGGTTCGCCCACTGAGTCTATATGGGTAGAACTGAAGAATAAGAAGGGAGAGATCACTTTGATAGGATTGTACTACAGACCCCCAAATAGTCAACGGGAAATTGAGGAGAAAATATGTAAGGAGATTACAGACAGCTGCAAGAAAAATAGGGTGGTAATAGTAGGGGACTTTAACTTTCCCAACATTGACTGGGACAGCCATAGCATTAGGGGCTTGGATGGAGAGAAATTTGTTGAGTGTATTCAGGAGGAATTTCTCATTCAGTATGTGGATGGCCCGACTAGAGAGGGGGCAAAACTGGACCTCCTCTTGGGAAATAAGGAAGGGCAGGTGACAGAAGTGTTAGTGAGGGATCACTTTGGGACCAGTGATCATAATTCCATTAGTTTTAAGATAGCTATGGAGAATGATAGGTCTGGCCCAAAAGTTAAAATTCTAAATTGGGGAAAGGCCAATTTTGATGGTATTAAACAGGAACTTTCAGAAGTTGATTGGGAGAGTCTGTTGGCAAGCAAAGGGACGTCTGGTAAGTGGGAGGCTTTCAAAAGTGTGTTAACCAGGGTTCAGGGTAAGCACATTCCTTATAAAGTGAAGGGCAAGGCTGGTAGAAGTAGGGAACTTTGGATGACTCGGGGGATTGAGGCCCTAGTCAAAAAGAAGAAGGAGGCATATGACATGCATAGACAGCTGGGATCAAGTGGATCTCTTGAAGAGTATAGAGATTGCCGGAGTAGAGTTAAGAGAGAAATCAGGAGGGCAAAAAGGGGACATGAGATTGCTTTGGCAGATAAGGCAAAGGAGAATCCAAAGAGCTTCTACAAATACATAAAGGGCAAAAGAGTAACTAGGGAGAGAGTAGGGCCTCTTAATGATCAACAAGGTCATCTATGTGCGGAACCACAAGAGATGGTTGAGATCCTAAATGAATATTTCACATCGGTATTTACGGTTGAGAAAGGCATGGATGTTAGGGAACTTGGGGAAATAAATAGTGATGTCTTGAGGAGTGTACATATTACAGAGAGGGAGGTGCTGGAAGTCTTAATGCGCATCAAGGTAGATAAATCTCTGGGACCTGATGAAATGTATCCCAGGACGTTATGGGAGGTTAGGGAGGAAATTGTGGGTCCCCTAGCAGAGATATTTGAATCATCGACAGCTATAGGTGAGGTGCCTGAAGATTGGAGGGTAGCAAATGTTGTGCCTTTGTTTAAGAAGGGCAGCAGGGAAAAGCCTGGGAACTACAGACCGGTGAGCCTGACATCTGTAGTGGGTAAGTTGTTAGAGGGTATTCTGAGAGACAGGATCTACAGGCATTTGGAGAGGCAGGGACTGATTAGGAACAGTCAGCAATGTTTTGTGAGAGGAAAATCATGTCTCACGAATTTGATTGAGTTTTTTGAAGGGATAACCAAGAAGATAGATGAGGGCTGTGCAGTAGACGTGGTCTACATGGACTTTAGCAAAGCCTTTGACAAGGTACCGCATGGTAGGTTGTTACATAAGGTTAAATCTCACGGGATCCAAGGTGAGGTAGCCAATTGGATACAAAATTGGATTGACGACAGAAGACAGAGGGTGGTTGTAGAGGGTTGTTTTTCAAACTGGAGGCCTGTGACCAGTGGTGTGCCTCAGGGATCGGTGCTGGGTCTGCTGTTATTTGTTAATTATATTAATGATTTGGATGAGAATTTAGGAGGCATGGTTAGTAAGTTTGCAGATGACACCAAGATTGGTGGCATTGTGGACAGTGAAGAAGGTTATCTAGGATTGCAACGGGATCTTGATAAATTGGGCCAGTGGGCCGATGAATGGCAGATGGAGTTTAATTTAGATAAATGTGAGGTGATGCATTTTGGTAGATCGAATCGGGCCAGGACCTACTCTGTTAATGGTAGGGCGTTGGGGAGAGTTATAGAACAAAGTGATCTAGGAGTACAGGTTCATAGCTCCTTGAAAGTGGAGTCACAGGTGGATAGGGTGGTGAAGAAGGCATTCGGCATGCTTGGTTTCATTGGTCAGAACATTGAATACAGGAGTTGGGATGTCTTGTTGAAGTTGTACAAGACATTAGTAAGGCCACACTTGGAATACTGTGTACGGTTCTGGTCACCCTATTATAGAAAGGATATTATTAAACTAGAAAAGATTTACTAGGGTGCTACCGGGACTTGATGGTTTGACTTATAGGGAGAGGTTGGATAGACTGAGACTTTTTTCCCTGGAGAGTAGGAGGTTTAGGGGTGATCTTATAGAAGTCTATAAAATAATGAGGGGCATAGATAAGGTAGATAGTCAAAATCTTTTCCCAAAGGTAGGGGAGTCTATAACGAGGGGGCATAGATTTAAGGTGAGAGGGGAGAGATACAAAAGGGTCCAAAGGGGCAATTTTTTCACTCAAAGTGTGGTGAGTGTCTGGAACGAGCTGCCAGAGGCAGTAGTAGAGGCGGGTACAATTTTGTCTTTTAAAAAGCATTTGGACAGTTACATGGGTAAGATGGGTATAGAGGGATATGGGCCAAGTGCAGGCAATTGGGACTAGCTTAGTGGTATAAACTGGGCGACATGGACATGTTGGGCCGAAGGGCCTGTTTCCATGTTGTAAACTTCTATGATTCTATGATCTTTTCAGCAATAAAATAAAAGTGAGGATTTTATTGTTGACCGTATATAGTTTTATATTTAACATTTGCATTTTTCTTAAGCCTATATCCGTCTGGATTTAAAAATATTTCAGATCACTGGAAGACAAATGAACCAGTGCAGTAACTATACAATGAACCTTGAATGAAGACGATCAATTATATGCTCACTCGTGTGAAATATTGGTTCTAAAATTCACTGTAGGATTATCTCATTTACATAATAATTCTGGCTCGTTTCTGATGACAGGCAAAATTTTGGAGCAGAAAATCCTTGGCCATTTTGGTGCACTTCCACCATAACTCAGCTGTATGTCGGTAGGGCCAGAAAGGCTGGGATTTGGATAACGAATTCCTGGCATAATATTGGGAATTCTGTGAGACCTTGTAAGGGGTGCACCCTTACAAGGTGAGACTAGGCATACCAAAGAGAGGGGGCTGAAGGGGAAGACTCAGTTCTTTCTTGAGGGGGGGGATCACTGACATCCCTCCCCCAGATTACCACATTTCCATTGCGCTTTACAGTCTCAGAGGGAAGGCAGTCACCTAAGATACATCCCTAGTGGCAAGGATGCCCACTGGAGCCTTGCAAATGGGGGGACCTCTCACTGACCCCGCAAACTCCAGTGGGATCAGCACCAGAGATCACCAACGGGTGCATCCGGGAACTTACACTGGGATGTGGATTTTCAGCATTTTTCTCTGTTTCCTTTTACTTCCTTGCCCTCCTGCAGACAGTGACACATGTGGTGGTACGGTTCTATGGTCACTGGGAGACCTCTGGCTGTTATTCATGTGAGACTGCGCATTGAGTGCCAGCAGGCTATTTTATCATTACAGCTAAGCCTGATCCTGTCCCATTGTCACATTCCAACAAAGTTTAATGCATTGTGATTGGGCTTAAGAACCTGGGCTGATGTTTCTCCCTTCCACTGGCCAATTGTGTCACTGCTGCTGCTCTGGGTCAGGGCAGCTAACTCGAGCTAGACCAGGGACTGAACTTGAGACCTTCCTGATCTATAAGGTCAGCACCACCATCGCTGTTCTGGGGTAAATTTCCATCTTCACTGCCTGGGCGGTAATCTGGCGGAGCGGATCATCCACTTGTTATGGAACCCGCTGGATTTTCATTTAATTGAAATCAGTGGAATGAAAATCAGGCTGGTTCTGTAATAGGCGGGTGATTCACTCCACCAGATTACTGCCCAGATGACGAAGTCAAAAATTTGCTCCTTCATTTACCCATTGAACCATCAAGGAAAACTTCTAGTGGATAAATGGTGGAATTGATTATATTCCAGGTGAGTTTGCTGATCTCCAGTTCTACAGGTGTCTTATTCAATTTAATGGAACAACTTTTACAAGGTGTCTTGAAATATTTGTGTCTAACTAATTGTGGCTTAGAGCTGTGAGATAAAAATTTTATGATTTTCTGGTTGTCTTTCCCTTTCCATCTCCCTACCCCACTGATTGACCTACCTATTCACCTATGTGCCACAAGAGACACAGTGTATCTCAGGTGCGTTGCACCTGTGTTCAAACTAGTGCTGGTGTTTTGCATGGCCTGGCTGCACTCCCCACAAAAGGCCTGGTTCCTGGCTGGGCGCACCCCCATGAAAGCAGGGCAAAAAACAGAAGCAAACAGGCTTGAGAGGCCTGCAGCCATGCTTCTACCTACTGGCATCAAGGTCCTCTGGTTACTGCTACAAAGATCATCCTGGGGTGGGGGGGAGGAAATAATAAGAATACTTATGGGCTCTGTCTCTGAGACCACTGCAGACCATCTAGTCTGTGGGGGTTTATTGCAGCAATGGGGGCAGAAACATAATTTTAAGGGTCTTCACCCCTTTTTTCTCTTCAGTGCCCCTGGTGAATGCCAATTTCTCCAGGTACAGCAGGCAAGAAACTCACCCTATGGTTGGTGGCATCGGGGTGCGTGTTGCCAATCAAGCTTTGCTGGCTCTAGATCACTCTGGCATGCTTTCATTCATGCATTACCACTAAAACTATGACATACTGCAATTGTGGCGCTTCTGAAGAACCATCTGACATTGCAGTTAGTTCTGTATTCACTTATCTTAGTGATATCCTCGGGTCTGCTGTACCAGCTTCCTTTGGAAACAGGAGCCTCTGCCTGCATTAATCATCTGTCTGCAGATGCAGGGGTGGAGGCACAGAGCACCTCTCATGCAACCTGACTTACCTGGCATTCTATCATTCGTTCTGGTCTTCTTCTTCCAAACACATCAGAAGGCTGATTCCCACTGGTGGGGGCAATGGTGCTGGGGGCAAAAAGGAATTAAATCAGATGGCACATGGGCTTATAAGAACCTAAATGTCAGCAGGAAAAAGAAGCAAAGAAAAGATAACAGCTGAAATATACTTGCCTAACATTACTATATCCTTTAAATGAAGTTCTATACGTCTACAACTGCCTAACAACCTGGATGCCCAGTTCACTTGGGTGCAAGTAAGAATCCCTAGAAATTTGGGCGAGCCCATTGTTGGGCATGCAGGGGGCACAGGGAGCAGTTCCATGGCATTGTTTGAGGAAGAGCAGAGAGTTGTCCCAATGTCCTGGACAACATCCCTCCCTCAATTAACACCTTGACCATATACCGTCTCTTTGATCTTGTTGTGCACACATTGGCTGTTGCATTTGCCTACATAAGAACATATGAACATATGAATTAAGAGCAGGAGTAGGCCATTCGGCCCCTCGAATCTGCTCTGCCATTTGATAAGGTCATGGCTGATCTGATTGTGATCTTAACCCTACTTTCCTGGCTAACCACTATAAACTTTGACTCCCTTGTTAATCAGGAATCTATCTAACTCAGCCTTAAAAATATTCAGTGACCCTGCCTCCACCACTCTCTGGGGTAGGGAGTTCCACAGACACACGACCCTAACAGAACAGTGACAACACTGGTAATCAGGAAAAGGCAGACTTACTAAATAGCTACTTTGTTTTGGTCTTCACAGAAGAGGATGAGGTTACAGTACCAGGGATACAAGGAAAACTAAAAATAAACTAAGGGAAGGAACTAACTAGATTCAATATAAGTTAAAAAAATGGTGATCGAGAAACTAATGAGATTAAAGATAGACAAATCTCCAGAACCCAATGGTTTCCATCCCAGGGTATTAAAAGAAATAAGTGAGGAAATTGTTGCTGCATTAGCCATGAGCTTCCAAAATTCTCTCGATTCAGGAATTATCCCCTTGGATTGGAAAATTGTCACTCCATTATTTAAGAAGGATAGGAGGGATAAACTAGGAAATTATAGGCCTATTAGTCTAACATAAATTGTGGGGAAGTTATTAGAATCTGTTATTAGGGACAGAGAGACTGAGCATTTGGACAAATATGAGCTGATCAGAGAGAGCCAGCATAGGTTTGTAAAGGGTAAGTCATGTCTAACGAAGCTGGTTGAATTTTTTGAAGCGGTAACTAATGTGGTAAATAAGGGAGTTTCTATGGATGTTGTTTATATGGACTTCCAGAAGGCATCTGACAAGGTTCCACATAAGAGACTGTTAACAAAAATGAGAGAGAATGGAATTGGAGGCAATCTATTGGCTTGGATATGGAATTGATTAGAAGGTAGGAGGCAGAGAGTAGGGATAATGGGTATGTACTCAAATTGGCAGGTTGTGCCTAGTGGTGACCCCAGGGATCTTTACTAGGGCCTGTGCTTTTCATTATAATTCTAA
Organism: Heptranchias perlo; assembly: GCF_035084215.1. Taxonomy (NCBI): domain Eukaryota; kingdom Metazoa; phylum Chordata; class Chondrichthyes; order Hexanchiformes; family Hexanchidae; genus Heptranchias; species Heptranchias perlo. The sequence goes on from NC_090332.1 coordinate 44,114,325, forward strand.
ATGACTTAGATGAAGGAATAGAGAGCTGTATATCTACATTTTCTGATGACACTAAGTTAGTTGACACAGTAAATAGCGTAGATGAGAGCAGGAAGTTGCAAAGGTCCATTGATGGATTAAGTGAGTAGGCAAAACTATGGCAGATGGAGTTCAATTGGGCAAGTGTGAGGTCATCCACTTCGAACCTAAGCAAAATAGATCAGAGTATTTTCTAAATGGCGAGAATCTAGGAACTGTGGATGAGCAGAGAGATTTAGGGGTCCAAGTACAGAAATCACTAAAAGCTAGTGGACAGGTACAAAAAATCATTTCAAAGGCTAATGGAATGTTGGCCTTTATCTCAAAAGGGCTGGAATACAAAAGGGTGGAAGTTATGCTACAGCTATACAGAGCTCTGGTTCGACCCCATCTGGAATACTGCATTCAGTTCTAGGCACTGCACCTCAGGAAGGATATATTGGCCTTGGAGGGGATGCAGCGTAGATTCACCAGAATGATACCAGGGCTAAAAGGGTTAAATTATGAGGCCAGGTTGCATAGACTAGGCTTGTATTCCCTTGAATATAGAAGATTAAGGGGTGATCTAATTGAGGTGTTTAACATGATTAAAGGATTTGATAGGGTAGATAGAGAGAAACTATTCCCTCTGGTGGGGGAGTCCAGAACAAAGGGGCATAACCATAAAATTAGAGCTAGGCTGTTAAGGGGTGATGTCAGAAAGCACTTCTTCACACAAAGGGTAATGAAATCTGGAACTCTCACCCCCAAAAAGATGTTAAGGCTAGGTCAATTGAAAATTTCAAAACTAAGATTGATAGATTTTTGTTAGGCAAGGGTATTAAGGGCTACAGAACCAAGGTGGGTAGATAGCATTAAGATACAGATCAGCCATGATCTAATCTAATGGTGAAACAAGCTTGAGGGGCTGAATGGCCTACTCCTGTTCCTATATTTCTTCCTAAAAGTAATTCGTTATATGTGAGGTGCTTTGGCATGTCAGAAGACATTGGCCCCAATATTAGCGGGGAGGCGGGTTGGCAGCGTGGCGGCGATAGGGCGCGTGGCAAACCCGCATGAACCAATCTTACCGTTTCCGACGCGATCGCTAATTGATTGCTGATGATTAACATCCTCTCCGGGTTTTGCACCCGGCAGCTAGCCTGATTGAGAGGCTGGCTGCCATCAGGAGCTGCAACGCGAGGGGGGGGGGCAGGAAGGGGAGAGAGCCAGACGTCATACGGCGCTGGACTGGAAGAGCAACGGGGGGGAGGCAAGAGAGGGGAAGACCGGGGGGGGCAGGAGAGGGGACGATCGGGGGGGTGGAGATTGGGGGAAGATCGGGGGGGGGAGAGGGGAAGATCGGGGGGGGAGAAGGGAAGATTGGCGGGGGGAGAGGGGAAGATCAGGGGGACATCGGGATGGTGAAGAGGGGAACATCAGAGCAGGAGACATCGAACATCGGAGCAGGTTTCAAAGGTAGGTGCATTTAGTGTTCTAAAATCATTGCATGTTTTTTTATTTAATTTATTTAGTTTCTTGTTCTCTGATCCGGCCCTTCATGCCTGGTTTCACCAGGTGTGAATCAGAAGCGGTGGACAAGCCGCCCAGGTAAGTTAAAAACCTTTCTAATGACTTAATCTGTCACAGGTAAAGTGCCTTAAGTACCTCAATGAGGTACATTTGGCTCTTTAACTGTCGTAAAGCTGGCGGGACTTCCAGTTTCGGGTTGCCCGCGCGCACACAGGTGGGTCCCTGGGAAACTCGGAAGCTGGCGGGTTGGAGCTGGCTTCCGAACCCGAACGGGATTTGCGCGATTTTCGGAGCCCCCCCCACCCCCAACGCACCTGCATTTGTCTCCTAAAATCACCCCATTATATCAATGAAGTTCTTTAGTTTACAGTCTGAAAAGAAAATGGTTAAAGAGTACCTTATTGAGGAATATAGAATAATAAATGGTAAAGACACAGTAAACCCAGAATATTACTTTAACGTCGCTAGGAAAACAGGACCAGAGAACAGCGGCTGGATTTTCTTCTGGGAATTTGCCCATTTTCAACCACCAAATCCCCACCCTCAATTGCCACTGATGTTGGCCACCTGTCCATTGTTCACTCCAGCACGCGTAAATAAAGGAGCAGGCCTTGGGACTCCAGATGTTTTCCCTTTCTTCATGCTTCTGAATGCTGATGTAGAGGAAGTCCAGATGAAAGGAGGTGGGATGCGAGAGTGGACTGTAGCCGTGGGTGGCAGGAGGACTGGCTGAAAGGTAGGAGATGGCCACCTCTCCCTCTCCCAGACTATCTAACTTGCTATTCTGTTGTGCAAGAATGTTTAGGGGAGTTTCTGCCCAGCATATTTGAGATGCTGCAGAAATTGCCCCATTGTAGCACTGCAATATTTCCCCTCTTAGCAATGGCACTAAAGAGCACAGATACTGCTGGAAGCCTGCCCTGCATATCTAATTGACCCTGACCCAGGAAAATGGGTCAGCATTATGGTGGGGTCAGACCAGCTTATTTCTCAGTTGTTTTTACTGGGCCTTTTTATTTTTTTGCTGTTAGCAATGACTTTCCTTCTGTCTTTGTGCCATTTGCTGAGGGGCTGCCATTTCCCCCCCACCTCTGTCATTTCAGACAGGGCACAATGGCATTCACCTTGCAAATTCCTCTCCATGTTTGCTTTTTTGAAGAAGTGGAAGAGGGATTCCAGAGTGCTAAGACAGCAATAGAGGCCTATGATATGTAGCTGGTATCTCCACACCAGCATGTGCTCCTACCTACTTTTAACATCTTTCACCTCATGTTCTAGTCACAACTGCTCTTGCTCACCTTGTGCCTTGCATATTGCCCAATGTACTCCACTTGGGCTAAATCTCTCATTTACCCGAGGTGGATGCTTCTGTTCTGGTGCTTGCTGAAGACAGAGTGAGTGACAGCAGTTGCTGTGAAGTGCTGACAGGGCTGGATTCACTGGTGCCTGGTTTTGCTGCCTCTGGCACCTCAAAAAGAGGGAGATAAGAAGAGGTTAGAATGGGTCGTTGAGAAGCAGCATTGACTTATGACTTTCAGTCAACGGAATGACATAAGGTTTAATGGTATATGTAACATGGGTTTTACATTTTCTAGTCTATCATTGCTATCTTCTCAGGTGGAGTAGCATCAGTTGTTCCTGTAAGCAGTCTGAGCATTTCATTTTTGTGGGTATTTGCTCATGCTGTCCTATATCTGTTCATATGATAGCATGGCCCAGGGATGTAGCAATAGTATCCCATTGTGACCTGAACAGATATTCATATCTTTCACACATGCACTTCTTCCATCTCTCCAAAGTAGACCAAGCGAATCATTAAGCTTCTTTATTTCACTGCACAAGTTATGATTAAATTAATTTGTTTCAATCAATACTACTTGTCTTTGCTTAATAATACAAAATAATGAACACGCTATTCTTTCTCACATTAGTGGGTTGTCTTACTTAACGAAAACTTTAAAAGCCTGCAGCTGTACACAAGTTCCTGCCTCCTCCATGGCCGAGCTCCCATCAGTGGCATTTCTGACACCTGGAACTTGCCTCGATTATTTAAACACCAGAAACTACATTGCAGTTAGCTCACTTCAAATTAGGCAGGCACAAATTACGCTCTGCACTTCTGCTCAAGATTTCACCCGAATGGAAAATCTAGATTTTCTTGACAGACTAGAGAATGGGCAACCTTATAAGAGTCATTTATCCTGAAATTGTCACGAGGCGCAAGTCATCTACCTATATATATTTTTGTTCAAGTGTCGGGGTGCAGAAAGCACCTACCTACATCTGGTTTGTGCCAGAGATGGCAGGAGACAAACGATACATATCTACATGTGTTTCACATAGAATCTGATAGTTCGGAATGGAGGTTTTTACCCTCGTGACCAGGGCCCTCAATATCTCCATTGATCCAGCCCTTTGTGCCCAAGGAAACTTAATAGTGATGCTGGACTTGATATAAAGACTATGATGGGTGGCTCCTTGGTCCTTATTGATCCTTCGTAGATAGGAAAACGTTTATCACACAAACATTCCTGATTAGAAAGATGAAACACTGCAAATCACAACATTATATTGTCCACCCAGGATGCCTGCATTAATTGGTAAAATTGTTGTTATGCTAATTTGATGCAGGTGGGAGAAGATGATATGGCACCTTGAATGATTTCCCAAAATATCTGAAAAAAATTGCCAAAGTTCACATGTATATTATCTGAATCTATAATTTTTGGTGCTTAATGGAATACTAGATCTTGAGTATCCACCTAGTATTTGATCCTTAGGTTTTGTTTTAATAACAATGGTCAGTTAAACTTTTTTACAAATTGTCATGAATGGAAACCTTTGAAGAAGCATAATTTCACAAATGTAATTTGACGTGACTGATTCAAAAGTGTTGAATTGCTCTGGATTTGTTCCAGATACGATAAATAAGAATTTCACAAATCTCACAATTAATAAGCTCTAAATGCTGTCTTTGTGTAACATCCATTAGATAAGGTTAAAAACAATTGAGATAAGCCATATGCTCCCATGGTTAATTCATTTTATCATAATTTGTTTTCTTATTGGTTTCATACAAAGAGGAAGACAGACCTAGAGTCAACATGCGCTGTATGACATTATAGCCTAGAAATTGCTTTCAGCGTAAAGATTTACACTAGTGCAATTCAATGTTACTGGATAGCAATTTGGGGAGTCCATCATTGGGGAGTCCTGTTTGTCACGAAATTACACGTGCGAAGGGTTAATTCCATCCTAATGAAACGGGCATTAAAGCTGAGTCAGATTCTTGCGTATTGGGATTCAGAAGGGAACTGTTGATGTTTCACAGTTTGTGCAGACAGCAGGGTAGATTTTCTAACAGGTTATGCATAACTGATGGTATAAAGTGGATGTTAACATTCAAAAAAATAGGTGGAGATCTGTTATTCCAGAGTTCCATCCACTTAGCATCCCATCTGGTTTTCCAGTTGGATTTTTTTACTGGTGCCAGAATGCCCACCATTTTGCAATTAATTACATTAAAATTTGAATCCAATTATGTTATTTAGACATCCACCCAGTTTCCCGAAGTTTATGTAAATATAGAGCTCAAACATCAATGGCCCATATAAAATGGGCATCCAGGGTGCTATTTACAGAAGAGATTTTAAAGAGCCCTATAGTAAAATTTTGCAGCATTTTGAGGCTATCGCTAAATCATTTACTGTGTTTTTTTCCTGTTTGCACTTAGTTGGTCAGCAGGTTCGGTGCCAAGTGTTGTGGCACTGCCATGCTTTTAATATATCCATGATATCAGAATCAGAATCCCCCTTCACATAGGTCTTCTAGAGGAAGAAGCATGGAATAGTGTAGGGTTGCCAGGTAGGTGAAGCTGCACTAGAAGCAGACTGCGCCCACCTGCTATATGTACTGTCTAATCTATGACTTCTCTTGAGTGCTTTCCTTGTGGAATGAGTTGTGCTGGCTGTCTGCAGGATTTCAGTGACAGCTGGTTGGGATTAGCATGGCCCTGTGCCTCCTTGTGATGGTTCATGTGTGATATTTCAGTAGCCCATACACAGATTACAGATTCTCTGTTATAATTCTAGGGATACGCAATTGTTTAACAAGATAGTGGACACCAAAACATGCACTCCAGATCGTAAGGACATGAAGTCAGCTATGGGTGTGACCGGTGATACTGAACCTGAGAGAATACCTAGCGCAAAAACCCAAAAACTATGACAGTGGGTGGTCAGGCAGCATCTGTGAAATAACAGAAGTCAGTCAATGTTTCAGATCTAAAGACCATTCCTCAGGAAGCCAAGAGCACAGGGAATAAGAAGTAGACCAGTGTCAGAGGAGTAAAGGATGCGAGCAAGAGCATAGAACAGAAGGAGACTGCTGAGGTAGAGTGAAGCAAGGCTGCAAAAGCATTTGAAAGTAAAGACAAGGATTTTGAAATTGATACAAACAGGTACAGAGGCTAGTGAAGCCGAGCAAGAACCAGGGTAATTAAAGTGCATGGCTTGAGCAGGTAAGGAGATGAACAGCTGTGTTCTGAATGAGTTACAATTAATGCAGAGTGGAAAAGGGGAGGTTGCCTAGGAGAGCATTAGAGAAGTCAAGCTTTGAAGTGGCATCAGCACAAATTGGACTCTTGGTAGCAGTGGGGAGAAGTAGGGCCAGAGGTGGGCAATGTTTCGATGGTGATCTTGGTGACAGAATGGATGTGGGTAAGTAAACACATCTACAATCAACACCAGACTTAGCCTGAAGTAGCAGTCTGAGAAGTTGATTAAAAAGGAGAGACACATAGAAGATTTAATGTCAGACAGGCAATTGGAGCGTCAAGTAATAATCTGGGAATTAAAAGAGGATGTGGAGTGGTCAAACCTGATTACATGCTCCAGATAATGTGACCAAGAGGCAACATATAGGTGATGAAGAGGAGAGAATAGAGGAGTGAGCCCTGTGGTACACAAGTCAGTAGGGGACAAGAAACCACTGGAAGGTATGTAAGACTGGATTATCCTCCTGATGACGGGATGGGACTTCTGCCCACCACCCTAAGACCACCACAATCCCGATCCATTTTCCTGGGTTGGGAGTCACTTGTCATGCAGGGCAGGCTCTCAGCAAGATACTCACCGCTAAGAGGGAACAAAATCCCAGCTTTGCTAGAGCAGCACCATCGCTGTAGCAGCAGAAGCGAGTGACAAGGTACCGAAAAGGGGCAGAACAGCCCTGAAACCACCTGGCTTTGAAGGCCGTGGCAGAGGCTGAGGCCTGCGAAGATAAGTGCTGGGGACTGAATTGGAGAGAAAGGAGGCCTCTACTAGGCCCTATCCCTCCATTCAAAATATTCAAGGTCTTACCACCGTTAACCTGAGCCTACAAGCATCTTTCACCAGGTATTTCTTGGGAGCGGTGGTAAGAAGGGTGGACTGGAGCAAAATGGGCTGTGAAACTGAGCCATGTCCATTTGCACGTGGTGGGTGGGGAAAGGGCAGCCGGCGGCGGTCCCAGCGGGGTTGCAGAAAAAGAAATGACGCTCAGGGCAATGAGATGGAAGTAGGCCCGACTGCCAAATTTTACCGCATTTACCACCATGATCAAAAAGGAAAATCCAGTCCATATGGAAAATCGTGGGCAATGCACCTGCAATTTCCCAATATCCACGGGCTGTGGGTGAGGCTCCTCGCTAGTAGTGTGCATTTGTAAAATTGGCCCTAATGGTGAGGGTAGGGAGAGAGATGAAGGAAAAAATACTGAATAAGGATAGTTGGGGTAATATATCAAGTAGAATAAGATGGGTACAGTAATTGTAATAGTACCTAAATATTTACATGGTGGCCTTTGTGGATGGATCAAACGTGTAAATAATTGGAACCCCAAAGTGATGCATATATTAAGGATAGTCTAATGGAACAATAAAGTAATAATATGAGTACCATTTTGGTCTGTTGCTGTGCAGCTAATGGAATTTGTAATAAGTGAATAGTTATTTGCACAAAAACTAGTAGATTACTCTGAGATTCAGGGATTATATCAGTATAGTTCCAAGACTGACTGGGATGATTTCTTTCAGACCTGTCCCCCACCCCCTCAAACATCTTAGGTTTAATAACCACGATTACAAATGATTGCAGGAATAATATTTTCTCTCTAGCTAATGACTGCTCTACGCTTCCAAGCTGCAAATGTAAGTACTGGCAAATGAGAATATGTAAAATATGGAGCTCTGTACAGCTTTATGAACTGTCAATAAATTTAAAAAGCACATAACATACTGAATATTACACATTTGTAATAATAGGATGTCAGAATAAATTTCAAAACCAATTGAATATGTCTTGATTAATACGATCTCTTAATCAAGTGAAAAAAATGTTAATCCTATCATTTTTGGACAGGTGTGAAAATGCCACTGTAAACATAGGAGGGTTAAAATGTTGTTGTCTATTTAAATATTAATATCTCTGTTCCATAGCAGAATTTCTTACAATTTCTTTCAAAAGGACAGAATGACAGATGTTTTAGAAACATGGCTTTTTGATTGTCTAAATGTTACGTCGATTATATTGCATTATGCAGGAAATATGTTAGGCTGCTATTTCAGTCTTAATAAATCACAGATGAAGTCCTTTTTTATAAATTAAATTTTTATTTAAATGAAACTGTTATGTTTGTATTTGAACTGACAGCTAAATCTGATAATTAGAACGTGCAAAGTTGCCTTTGATTGGCATTGTAATTGGATTGTCATTGGGCTGAAAACCTATTATCTTTGGATCATGCCCCATGAAATCTGTTGAAGAAACCTTGCTGCCAGTCATTAAGTCCACCATGTTGGCTTACAAATTAGGTTTTACTGAAAGTATTCTTACAGCTGGGGTTGGATTAGAATGAAATATTTGGCAAAGTGCAGCTGCATTCTGAGAGATTTAATAACATTAAAAGTGATAGCACATTTTTATGTGTGACTCATGTCACTCTTACAGTGACATCAAATTATTATTGATTTTTAGAAAGGGAATTTGTGCAGTATAGTAGTGTTATAGTACTGTACTGCTTTTAAAATAAATGAATGTAATAAAAAGTATACCATTAAAACAGTGTATTTTGTCATGTCAGGTCAATAGATTGTTTTAAATAATAATAAGTAAGAAGGCCCTCATTGTTACCACTCAATGCACATGTTGGTACAGTGGACTCATAAATTTCATTTAAATCAAAATTGATCCACAATGACTGTTTGGATATTACTGAAATTTCCCAATTTTGGATCAATTGAGACACCTGGCAACATGACCCTGTTCAGGTGAGATCTACCAAAAAGGAATGACTTGTTGGACCTCATGTCCTTTTCCTGTTGCTAAAAACTAATGTTCTTACGTTCAAGAAAAGAATGCAAACAAATGGATTTAAATCCAAACTTCAGATTTGAATTCACTTGAATGCTCATCCCTACATTGTATGTGGCAAATTAGTTCTGGCAAAGATCGGTCAATAGAATCTACAGGTGAAATGCAGTGATAGGGACCATTTATTTCCCTTTAATGCAACAGTTTTTCTCTGGCATCTTGTTTCTTGCCACTGACTAGTTAATTTCTGAATGCATTGAAAGCAGTACAGTTGTCAGTAGAGACTTTGCTATTAAATTGTTGATAAACAGCAGTTGGTTAGTCAGAATTTTAATAGCGCCCAAGTTATACTGCATGTTTAGTGATATTGTTGTATGGGACAATTTTTTCATGGACGGGGCAGGAATGGAACAGAGCAGGATTTGCACCTGCCAAAATGTAAGATGCCTCATCCTGCCAATTCTTCAGATCTATTTAATATTTACAGCAAACTGCCGCCCCATTTTGGGCCTGTTACTTGGGGTTTGCAAAGGCGGGATAGAAAATTGTGTGTCAGCAGTGCTTACAGGACTGCTGGTAAAATTTAGAGGGATGTGGACACATAAAGGTAAGTGGCTGCATATATGAAGGTCGGGGAGAAATATCAGCCTTTACGAAGACTCTATATTAAAATTAACTTATTCAGCCTTTACCTGTAGTGCAAAAACAAGGCAATCAAAATCAAGTGGCAGCCAAAATAAATGTGGAGGCAGAAAATAAAGTCCATGAACAAGTGATCAAGCTCCTGAGTGCCTTGTTTGATGGATGTCAAACTTGCTGGGAGTGTGGAGAATTGACTTGTTTGCCACTCCCCAGAGGACAACAGTGCAGTATTCCTAGCAGGAAGTGGCAGCTAAGTTGAACACGGTATGCACTATCCATAAAACCTGGAAACATATGCAGAAGATGTCAAGGTAAGACTACCCAACAGTACTATTTAGAAGGTACAAGACACACGTATGCATGCTACAAAATGTTGCCTGTCAATCTGTAGCCCATGTACCACTATTGCACAACTTTACAGCTCTTTGATTGCTTCTCATGCACACCCATATACCAGCGGGGCACATATTCGAGTTGAAACTGACACAACATAACTGCATGATGCGTGGTAGCTTATTGATTCATACATCTAAAGACTAATTCTAAGCTTGCCTGACAATATTGCAGAGAATAGAACATATTTGAACTGGAGGAGAGCACAGAAATTACAAGTCTGACATTCCCAGGAGGTCACTGTGCATATGGAGGGAATAGGGGGAGATGCAGCAGCATTCTAAGATTTGTTTTTTTTCTGTCTGTCATTTTGCCCTGCAACAGGAACCTTCTAGACTGCCATTGGCCTAATACAAGGCAGCACCTCACAGTACTGCAGACCTTCTACCAATGGTTTCAAGCAACAGCACAGCTACAAACATCCTGGAGGGTGCACTTAATTATCTTAAGGAGAAAGAACAGGGTTAATCACAGTACTCAGGTGAGTAGAAGCAAGTGGTGGTGGCAATGGAGGTGCAGGTGCCTGCTGCCCAGATGCTATTAATGACTTCTATTTTAGGAAATACAACAGTGCAAGTGAAATTTGGCAGCTCTGGCACGCTTCTGTTGTTCTTTGCTGACAAAGGAGATGAAAGTGCTGGACCTGCTGACCAATGCATCAGGCATCAATCACCTGTTTACTACATGTATGGCTAGCACATTAGTTCTTACTTTAGATGATCCCTATGCTAGCCTGGAAGGAGACAATGACAAAAAATAGTGACCTATTGATGACCTTATCTGCCAATGGTAATGCAATCCCTTTGTTGGCAATTAACGACAAGCGTCCTTGCAGCTGATGGTACCGCTGTGCACTTGCCTTGGTGCTGATGTGGAGTCTGTCGAGCCAGTTGTCCTCGGTCATTATCTGGGTGTGCAGATATGATTGGTGACTAAATAGTAGGTGCTGCCTGTCTGCCTCTGGTGCTTGCTAAGCACCCTGGCATGCCTTCTTTCTTCTTATGCCATTTTAACTATGAAATAATGCAATTAGGTTGCTTTTAAAGCAGCCCCCATCATTAATGTTAAACCGTCCTGCCTCTATAGAATGCATTAGAAAGCTTGTCGCTCCCTGAACTGAAAGGAATATTTGTATTATAATTGTCTCTTTTCGTGTCCACCATTTTACCATTTTCCTGTTCTTCTGAACTCTTGTAAATGCTTCAGTCACAATGATTCTGCAAAAATAGTTCTTTGTTTGCTTTCACAGAAATATGCTGACCATTTCTGACGTCAAAAATACTGAGCAAAAAACAAAACAAACCAAAAAGAAATACAAAAATTAAAAGCAGCAGTAAAAAGCCACTGGAATAAAAAAAATCACTAAAAATGGCTCTGGCCCTTTAAGAGCTCTTTTATGTATGGCTCTTTATGCCCACTGAAGATTAACAGGCTGAGTGTACAATGGTATCTTGCCGTAAATGAAATTAATTTGTGTGAACTGCCTTTATATATATATATTAAAGGTTGCATTAAATATAAAAATTAATGCACAAAATTTGTGGGAGCAATTTACATGGACGTTAAGTGCGAACGGAAAATCATAGGCAGTGAGATTCTAGTAAGGACCACGAAGGATCATATAGTGTCGAATTTCCCTGTCCTTGCCTGAATTGGGTTGGTGGGAATATCCCCGCAGGCTGGAAAATACAGCCTTTTGCACTGCACTGATGTCAAATGTACAGTATAATGCTACTAATTTCACATAAATTGGTGGTTTGACATTGGTAATGAGACCATCTGGGAGAGGTGATGTCATACTACATTGGTGCAATGCAGCTGGTGCACAGCCCACTTTTTACATTTTAAAATTAAAGTTTAATAAGAACTCAAACGGAATGTTGAACTGGCTCTGAATGTCTAATGATAAAGAGCAAATTTAGAAATGTCATCGGCAGTTGTAGGCCTGTAAGCAGAGCTCTGTGCATATATTTAAGTGCACGTGTGCAGAGCTTTGTGCATCTTTTTAAGTGCACGAGCAGAGTTCTTTTCATGTATTTAAGTGCATGTGTAGAGATATCCGTGCATGTATTTAAGGGCATGTGTGCAGAGCTCTGTGTATGTATTTAAGGGCATGTGTGTAGATCTCTGTGTATGTATTTAAGGGCACGTGTGCAGAGCTCTGTGCATGTATTTAAGGGCATGTGTGCAGAGCTCTGTGCATGTATTTAAGGGCACATGTGCAGAGCTCTGTGTATGTATTTAAGGTCATGTGTGCAGAGCTCTGTGCATGTATTTAAGGGCATGTGTGCAGAGCTCTGTGCATGTATTTAAGGGCATGTGTGCAGAGCTCTGTACATGTATTTAAGGTCATGTGTACAGAGCTCTGTGCATATATTTAAGGGCACGTGTGCAGAGCTCTGTGTATGTATTTAAGGGCATGTGTGTAGAGCTCTGTGTATGTATTTAAGGGCATGTGTGCAGAGCTCTGTGCATGTATTTAAGGGCACGTGTGCATAGCTCTGTGCATGTATTTAAGGGCACGTGTGCAGAGCTCTGTGCATGTATTTAAGGGCACGTGTGCAGAGCTCTGTGTATGTATTTAAGGGCACGTGTGCAGAGCTTTGTGCATGTATTTAAGGGCACGTGTGCAGAGCTCTGTGCATGTATTTAAGGGCATGTGTGCAGAGCTCTATGTATGTATTTAAGGGCACGTGTGCAGAGCTCTGTGCGTGTATTTAAGGGCACATGTGCAGAGCTCTGTGCATGTATTTAAGGGCACATGTGCAAAGCTTTGCTTTTGTCAATTCAAGAGCAGTGCAGCAAATAGTATAAATATGGCTGCCTGTTCACATTGCTCTTGGAAACACTCCAGATACTGCACCATGCTAATCAGAATACTTTGAAAATTAATATGGCATTGTGCGAACAGTGGTCCTTTCTATGTCATGTTTCTCCGTTGAAGGCCTGGATTTTCCTTTAAAAATTGCCTGTCTTCAGGCAGTCTAGCAGTAATTCAGGGCAAAGAGACTCTCCACGAAAACTCCACCCTTGAGAATGGCTGTCATGATTTTTCTCCCGTGACCTCGCTGTGGCCACGATCCGTCTGCTGGATGCTTTCATGAAGCATAAGAACATAAGAAATAGGAGCAGGAGTAGGCCAAACAGCCCCTCAAGCCTGCTCTGCCATTCTGTAAGTTCACGACTGATCTTCGACCTCAACTCTATTTCCTGCCCAATCCCCATATCCCTTGAGTCCCTTAGAGTCCAAAAATCTATCAATCTCAACCTTGAATATACTCAATGACTGAGCATCAACAGCCCTCTGGGGTAGAGAATTCTAAAGATTCATTATCCTCTCAGTGAAGAAATTTCTCCTCATCTCAGTCCTAAATGGCCGACTCCTTATCCTGAGAGTATGACACCCAGTTCTAGACTCTACAGCCAGGGGAAACAGCCTCTCAGCATCTACCCTGTCAAGCCCGCTCAGAATCTTATATGTTTCAATGAGATCACCTCTCATTCTTCTAAACTCCAGAGAGTATAGGCCCATTCTACTCAATCTCTCCTCATAGGTCAACCCTCTCATCCCAGGAATCAATCTAGTGAACCTTCATTGCACCGCCTCTAAGACAAGTATATCCTTCCTTAGGTAAGGAGACCCAAACTGCACACAGTACTCTAGGTGTGGTCTCACCAAAGCCCTGTACAATGGTAGCAAGGCTTCCTTACTCTTGTACTGCAACCCCCTTGCAATAAAGGCCAACATACCATTTCCCTTCCTGATTGCTTGCATTTTATTTTTTTGTGTTTCATGTACAAGGACACCCAAGTCTCTCTGAACACCAACATTTAATAGTTTCTCACCATTTAAAAAATATTCTGTTTTTCTACTCTTCCTACCAAAATGAATAACCTCACATTTTCCCACATTATACTCCATCTGCCACCTTCTTGCCAACTCACTTAACCTGCCTATATTCCTTTGCAGACTCTTTGTATCCTCCTGACATCTTACTTTCCCACCTAGCTTTGCATCGTCAGCAAACTTGGATACATTGCACTCAGTCCCTTCATCTAAGACATTAATATAGATTGTAAATAGCTGAGGCCCAAGCTCTGATCCTTGCGTCACCCTACTAGTTACAGCCTGCCAACCTGAAAATGACCTGTTTATTCCTGCTCTCTGTTTTCTGTCTGTTAACCAATCCTCTATCGATGCTAAAATATTCCCCCCAGCCCCATGAGCCCTTATCTTGTATAACAAACTTTTGTGTGGCACCTTATCAAATGCCTTTTGAAAATCCAGATATACTACATCCACTGGTTCCCCTTTATCTACCCTGCTAGCTACATCCTCAAAAACTCCAATAGATTTGTCAAATACGATTTCCCTTTCATAAAACCATGTTGAATTTGCCTAGTCATATTATGATTTTCTAAGTGTCCCGTTACCACGTCCTTAATAATAGATTCCAGTATTTTCCCAATGACTGATTTCAGACTAACTAGCCTGTAGTTCCCTGTTTTCTCTCTCCCTCTTTTCTTGAATGGCGGGGTTACATTTGCTACCTTTCAAACCATTGGGACTGTTCTAGAATCTAGGGAATTTTGGAAGATCATAACTAATGCATCCATTATCTCTGCAGCCACCTCTTTTAGAACCCTACGATGTAGGCCATCAGGACCAGGGGATTTGTTGGCTTTTAGTCCCATTAATTTCTCCAGTACTTTTTCTTTACTAATATTAATTACTTTAAGTTCCTCACTCTCTTTCAATCCTTGGTTCCCCCATTATGTCTGGTGTGTTTTTTGTGTCTTCTGCTGTGAAGACAGATACAAAATATTTATTTATCGTCTCTGCCATTTCCTTATTCCCCGTTAGAATTTCTCCTGTCTCTGTCTCTAAGGGACACACGTTTACTTTTGCTATTCTCTTCCTTTTCACATACTTGTGGAAGTTCTTACAATCTGTTTTGATATTTCTTGCTAGTTTACTTTCATATTCTATTTTCTCCCTCTGTATCAATTTTTTGGTCATCCTTTGCTGGTTTCTAAAACTCTCCCAATCCTTAAGCTTACTACACTTCTTGGCAACATTTTAAGTCTCTTCTTTTAATCTAATACTATCCTTAACTTCATTTGTTAGCCACGGATGGATCACTTTTCCTGTGGAGTTTTTATTCCTTATATTCATTGAGAATTATGAAATATTTCTTAAATGTTTGCCATTGCTTATCTACCATCATACCTTTTTATCTAATTTCCCAATCTACCTTAGCCAACTCACCCTTCATATCTATGTAATTGTCTTTGTTTAAGCTCAAGACTCTTGTTTTGGACTTAAGTACGTCACTCTTGAACTCAATGTGAAATTCTATCATATGATCTCTCGGCCCAAGAGAATCCCTTACAATGAAATTACTAATTAACCCTGTCTCATTACACAAGACAGAATCTAAAATAGCCTGCTCTCTGGTTGATTCCACAATGTATTTTTCTAGGAAACTGTCTTGAATGCATTCCATGAACTCATCCTCCAAATTACTTTTGCCAATTTGATTTGCCCAGTCTATACGAAGATTAAAGTCCCCACGATTATTGCATTACCTTTGTAACAAGTTCCTCTTATTTCTTGATTAATGCTCTGTCCAACAGTATAAGTACTGTAAGGGGGCCTCTAAACTACTGCCACCGGTGTTTTCTGCACCTTGTTATTTCTTATCTCCACCCATACTGATTCTATTTCCTGATCTTACGAGTCAAGATCTTCCCTCATTACTGTCTTTATGTCATCCTTTATTATCAGGGCTACCCACCACCCCACCCTCCTTTTCCATTTTGTCTGTCTTTTCGAAAATTCAAGTACCCTGGAATATTTAGTTCCCAACCTTGGTCACCTTGCAAGCAGGGGCATGTCCGGTTGCCCCCGAGATTTCCCTGCATTCCCATCCACTTACCACCCCTGAAGTATCACTGCTGAATCTGTATGGCGCCCCACAGGCAGGAAGAGATTGGGAAGCTGAAAGACCACACAGGAGTCCAATTCTGTAACACTGCTTTGGCTGGGAGTCACTTCCACTGCTTTGAAGCTGCAGTTCCTGAGCATTAACAGGTACTTTGTGAAACTTGCTGAGAATTTAAAGGGAGCTTTGCGAATGATGCATTTCCCTCTGGAGAGTTCATTGTTCTTGTGCTTTGAGAAAGAGGAGGATATGAAGGAAGAAAGGATGGAAGCCAGGAGAGTGTTGCATGATGCATGCAGGCAACACCTGATCCACAGGTATCTGCACCACAAGGTCCACAGACCACAGAGGTCCTATTTGGATTTCTGCTACAAGCACTATCTGAAAAGGCTGCACTTTCCCCCTGACACTGTGCCAGAAATATGCTAGCTGTTGGATCCTAACTTTCAGCCTTTCTCCACCAGGAGCACTGCCTTACCTGTGGTTGTGAAGGTGAGAAAAGCACAAAACCTTTATGCATCTGGATGCTTCCAGGTGGCCTCTGGTGACATTAACTACATCAGTCAGTTAGCAGTTCATTGCTGCATTAGACATGTCACAGATGCCCTGTCCAGGTATGCCTCTGAGTTCATTAATTTCCACACTGACCCAGTAAATCAGAGAGAGATCCATTAACCTCTTTCAAATGGCTGGATTCACACAAGTGCAGAGTGCCATTGATGCCACCTATGTGGGTATAAAGGCCCATCTGAAAGCCCAATAAACTTCATAAACAGGAAGGGTTTTCACTCCCTGAGTGTCCAGGTAGTAAGTGATACTAGCCTCCATATTATACATGTCAATGCCTACTACACAGGGAGTAGCCGTGATTCATTTATTCTCAGGCAATCCAGTATACCTGAACTGCTCAGCCAGAACAATGTTACAGGATGGTCGATAGGAGACCAAGGGTACCCACTTCATCCTTAGCTGCTGACATTTTGGTATCCAAGGATGGAGGCCAAAAATAGGCTCAGCGAGGCCTTGGATGCTCCCAGGATTTTTGTGAATTTGTTTCACAGGGCCCATGTATGGGGGGTAATTTAAACCACAAAGAATGGATGGGTTGGGGACAGGTGGGAGGTCAAAATTACAATTTTTTGAAGTGAGACCACAACCTGGCTCCCACTTCTGGGTTTAACCTAGATGTGTTTGGATGTGCGCGTGCATCCAACACCTGGAAATACCGTCCCCACTTAATGCCGGTGGGCCGATTGTTAAAGGGGCAATGTACCTCACTGAGATAGTTGAGGCACTTATTTTTTTGTGTATTAAAAAGGTAAAACTAATTTAATCTTAACTGCACGGGTTTTTCATTGCTTCCAATTCTTGTCAGGTGAAAGCAGACGAGAAGGGCCGGATCCATGAGTGCCTTTATTGCACTGCTTGTGGGCCAGGAGGAGCAGGAGTGCTTCATCCAGGCCCAACAAGCTCATCTGGCATGATCGGACCCCAGCGAGCGACCGACCTCCCCTGATGGTTGACACCCCCTGAAGGTGACCACTTCCAGATGGTGGACCCTCCCCACCCCGAGACCTCCTCCCCACCTCCGATCTTCTGGAGACCTTCAACATCTCCCAACCTCCGATCTTCTAGCGACCTCCAACTCCTCCTGGTCAGCGATCTGCTTCATGGCCACCCCCCTCCCATTTGTTACAAGGCCCCCTCCCCCCCCCCCGCCAATGTCCTCCATGACTCACAATCTCTCCCTCCCTCCTCTTCGATTCCCGCTGGCCAGCCAGCCAGCCTGTGAATCAGGCTGGATGCCGGACGCAAAGCCCGGAAGTAAAATTTATGGCATTCTTTTAGGTCGCGATTGCAGATTGTGACCCGCCAACTTTACTTCCGGGTTTTGCATCTGATTATCTTCCCACCCTCTCCCTTCCCGGCTCCATGCTAAAATCATGCCCACTGTGCTTGGACAAGTCACAGGGAGCCCTATAGTATAGACCTGTAGGCGGTTCCAGAACTATAGTGGCTTGCGCAATTTGCACCCACCATAATTCGGCCATTACAAAAGTATCGGCCTTCCAAGCACAGAAGGTGAAGGCAAAGAAGGTGCTGGAAACCAAACCCTTGCTCATGATGAAGAAACCTAGGAGAGAGAAAGGAGAGGGGTCCAGACATCCTGCTGCCAGAAGCACACGTCAACAGGCAGGAGTTCATCATCAATGTCATGGACGTTCAGGGTGCCTTGTCTTGCTCTCAGACAACCATTCAGCTAATCTGTAATATCTCTAATATGCTTGCTGGGAGAGTTCAATTACAAATATTAATAACTATGTAATATGGATAACAGGAGGCCTCCCTGGAAATAAATACACAAACACACCAAATTGCCAGGAATCTACATGTTTACTACCATCATTTTCCTTCATTGTGCCTTACTACTCTGATACCCCTTATCACTGTGACTGCCCCTTGTGCCTAAAATTCTTTTCACGAATGACCCTACCTCGTACTCCTATGTGGTGCTACCTCAGTGTCAGGAATTTGAGGTTTGTGGCTGGGATTGTACAAATTGAGACCTTTAGGACTGAGATGGCACTCATCTCATTGAAGCTTACATCCTTAAAGGACCTTCTTTTGATGTCATGTTACCTGCTTGTTCAATGCCTATTGACCCCAGACCAGCACCTTCCTCTTGTGCTGAGTTTGTAGGGGATTGCTTTGATGTTGGTGCATTGTTATTGCCATGAGGAGCAGCAACATCTGCACCCATTCCTTGCGGCTCACTTGTGCTGGGCACGGTCTCAGATTGGCGAATGAGAGCAGGTTCATAGATCCCAATTAAGTCCAAAAAACACTGTGCTAGTCTGCTTTTCATGCCATCTATGGAAGCAGTCATTGTTGCCACTCTGGAAGTGACAACTGCCCCTAGAACCTCTTTCTAACATCTTGAGGCTGCATTTATCTCCAGGACATCCAAAGTCACCAAAGAGTTCCTTGCATCATATCATACCTCTTGCATTGTGTTGAAAATTAGGGTTATGGATTCCTTCAACATTTCCATGATCTGCATGAGGGAAACTGTCTCCACTTCCTGCATATAATATGCTCCTGAATCGTAGACTATTCCTATGAGTTCTTGGTCCTTGCGTTCTCCAGCTGAGGCCAGCTGTTTCTGCCTTCTTCAAAGTGAAATGGCTGGTCCCTCATCATTTTTTGCCAGTTCCTCCAGCTCATGGGTGTTCTATGATTTACTCCGTGATATCCCCGCTGTCTCAGTAATGCCTTGGACTCAAGTGTAACTGGACTGGTGCTTAAATAAGTAAAATGCCTTGCAGGAAATGTGATATGGAACAGTGAAATGGTAGAAGAGGACATATAACCATGAGGGGGGATAATGGGGATCTCGTGCCTGCTGAGGGTCTCATTCAATTCTTCTTTTACACTATGTGATCCTGGAAAATGTGGAGGTGAATCATGCTTCCAGCAAGATGTCAGCAGCTGCATGAGCACTCATGCCTTCACTTACCTTAGCCAACCTGATAATGTCATTAAAATGTTTCTGGCACTAAATAGCTATTCGTGGGGTGGTAGAGTTGGCACTAACCACCAATGCCACCTCCCTCCAGACTGCCTACACATCCTTTTTCTGGGGCACTAACTCCTTTGATGCCAAAGAGCCTTTTCATACTGGCATTTATCTCTGGCAGCATTATCTCCACGTCAGTTTCAGAGAATCTTGGGGCCTTGGTCATTGCAGAACCCCCAGATGATGCTCCTCCTTCTGCTCTCAATTTTCAACATTCAAGTGCTGCTCCAGCTTTCTCTCTCTTGCTTTTTTTTTATTCGTTCATGGGATGTGGGCATCGCTGGGAAGGCCAGCATTTATTGCCCATCCCTAATTGCCCTTGAGAAGGTGGTGGTGAGCCGCCTTCTTGAACTGCTGCAGTCTGTGTGGTGAAGGTTCTCCCACAGTGCTGTTGGGAAGGGAGTTCCAGGATTTTGACCCAGCGATGATGAAGGAATGGCGATATATTTCCAAGTCGGGATGGTGTGTGACTTGAAGGGGAACGTGCAGGTGGTGTTGTTCCCATGTGCCTGCTGCCCTTGTTCTTCTAGGTGGTAGACGTCGTGGGTTTGGGAGGTGCTGTCGAAGAAGTCTTGGCGAGTTGCTGCAGTGCATCCTGTAGATGGTACACACTGCAGCCACGGTGCACCGGTGGTGAAGGGAGTGAATGTTTAGGGTGGTGGATGGGGTGCCAATCAAGCAGGCTGCTTTGTCCTGGATGTTGTCAAGCTTCTTGAGTGTTGTTGGAGCTGCACTCATCCAGGCAAGTGGAGAGTATTCCATCACACTCCTGACTTGTGCCTGTTAGATGGCGGAAAGGCTTTGGGGAGTCACTCGCCACAGAATACCCAGCCTCTGACCTGCTCTTGTAGCCACAGTATTTATGTGGCTGGTCCAATTAAGTTTCTGGTCAATGGTGATCCCCAGGATGTTGATGGTGAGGGATTCGGCGATGGTAATGCCATTGAATGTCAAGGGGAGGTGATTAGATTCTCTCTTGTTGGAGATGGTCATTGCCTGGCACCTGTGTGGCATGAATGTTACTTGCCACTTATCAGCCCAAGCCTGGATATTGTCCAGGTCTTGCTGCATGCGGGCACGGACTGCTTCTTTTCTAAGGGATTGCGAATGGAACTGAACACTGTGCAATCATCAGCGAACATCCCCATTTCTGACCTTATGATGGAGGGAAGGTCATTTTTCTCCCCTCTTCTGAGTTACTTGCTTTGTGTCTGTCTATTTCAGCTGTAGCAGCCTTTTAACTACTGCCACTCATCCCAAATTTTCTCCTTCCCAATGGCAAAGACCCAATCTGGGTGGGATTTTCACTGAAATCCATCATGCATATTAAATAACGCTCCCCCAAGGAAAATGTGGTGAGGTGCTATTGGGATCACATGGGTGAGCAGAAGTCCCACCCCACCATTTTCCTGATGATGTCAGGAAAATCAAGGCCTAAATATCAACAATATCTTTCTTTGAGTTCTAAGCAGTGTTAACCAGAAATATATTATGCATTACATTATAGGGAGTTATAAAAAAAGTCTTTAATTAGAGAGTGAGGTTTAGTCCATGGTCGATGCTGAGCTTGACCATTTTGTTTTTGTGTATGATTTAGCATCACAAAAATTGCCCTAGTGTAAATAATATTGCAGACAGCAAAAGAAAATGGTAATTTATTAATAAAAAAATCCAATGGCAAGTCAAGAACTCAAATTTCTTTAGCCTCCATTGCACGAGCATGTGAATTATTGGTTGGTAATTTTTGACTAAACCCCATTCTAATTGCACATCTTTGACTTTATTATTATTTCGATATAACATTGGAATTGCAATACTCAAATGAAAGTAATGAAAATGTAAAAGCTAGAAATCTGTGACAAAAAGCCTAGTTGATGCCAGTTCATATCACATATTTAGCAGAAACCATAATCCTGCCCACAGATACCACTCAGTACTTCATTTAATGTTCTATAAATGTTACCCCCTCCCCACCACCACTGCCTGCCAATATGGGACAGAGCATTATAACAGGAGGATCCTCTCTGTCTTAGTATCTGTCTGTCATGGAAAAATGCTGGAAGTGAAATAACTCAAGAGTGCCTTCACTGAGCTTCACCAAATGTTATGGAGAGCTCCCTGAAGGATAAGCTTCTTTTCTCCTGAAGCTGGGCTTGGTCAGATAATACTAATTTAAAAGGTGGTAACACTGTCTGGAATTTCATAACAGAAGAAAGAGGGATTCATAGGCATTGCAACTGTCCGCTTGGTGTTTATGATTATTATTAATATGTAGGGGCATCATTATGGCTATTTAAAAATTCCTGCTGCATTGTTTGTTGACCAACAGTGCACACCTTCCATTTGCAGCTTTACTTATTTTATCAATTTGTGTCTTCATTGACCGCAGAATATAGAAGTGGCTTTCGTTCTGTTGCAGAGATAAATTGAACATCACTTCACTGCAGACCTTTTGTACAAGGATTGTTGATCACAATATATGGAACAGCACTCCAGTGATGTACCATCCTATTTGCATTTCATAGATGTGTCATTATCCACAATATTTGACATCTAAAAAGACATTAAAATGATTTCCCTCTGAATAAAACAAATTAGTAGCTCAGAGTTTTGTATATCATTTGAATACTCAGATTGTAAAATGTAAATTGATATATAAGAAAATGGCCCATTAACTTTTTCATTAATGGTAATAACGGATTTTGTGTGTCAGCAGTAGGTTGAACCAGCGTTCTTGCTAGCCAGCCAGAAGGATGAATGTGCAAGTGTTTGGGAACATTTAAATATTCACCAACAACAACAAAAAGTAATAAATAAAGCAAAAAAGAACCCTGGATGGTTTTATCAAATCTAGTATGTGTTTGGTATCAATTAGTAACATGGCCGTCGCTTAAATATTCGACAAGTGCTCAGATATCTACATTGTCAATTATATATTTTTTCTATATCTCTATTATTTTGTTCAGGGTTTTATTTTCCTACTAGATTCTTTAGAATTGTAGTTCGTGGGCAGAAAGTGGATTTGAGAAAGAGAGATCGTGTTCAGAAAAAAAATGGTGAGAAAGGAAGGAAATAAAAGCCAGAGATGGCAGGAAAGGCAAGTTTAAAAAGATAGCAATGACAAATACTGCACCAAATGAAAGTTTTCTCTGCAGACAACATCACTTCTACGTTTCATACTAAGCACAATTCAAAACATTTAGTGTGCAAAACCTACTTCAGTTGCAGTTAATTTAGAGTAATTCAGTACTGAAAATTATGCATTAAAATTTTTTAAAACCTTGAATTTTTTTAAGAGCTGTATTAATAATTTGTCTATTAAAAAGATATAACACACTAACAGATGAAAACCATTGGATATAAAGTATCTAAAGAAAATGTCTTGCCTTAAGTAAAATTGCTTTTAAAAAAAAATTACACAGTACATTTAAATTACCATTTGCTTAGCAACGTGCCCTTGTAGACATTCCACTGCTGCTACAAAATGATCGATTAAGTTTAATTTTCTACTGGTTCCTAAAAAATGGCTATCAGTAAAGTGTCCTTTCACCGCAGCCTGGGAATTCACATTCTCTATTAAATTTTCTTGTGAGGAGCAAGACGTTAACAAAAAGTAACAGATAATGTGAACATTTCATGCATAATCTGCAATATGAGATATGTATTAATAGGGAAATTATGATGCATTCAATTATTATGAAATGCCTTCCAGAGATGTTTTGATTTGGCTGCACACAGATAGTGCCTGCACAGCATGGAGCATCTCGAGTGATGAATAACCTAATCTCCTAATCTCAAAATGTGCACTGTTCATTTTCTAGTCTGTATCCATGCGTTTACTGAAGCTGTTTGCGGTTACCAGGCAGCTGCAGTCACTTCATCGTCAATGAACAATAAGGATGTTCCTCAGAGAGGTCAGGCAGGATTTATTTTATTGTGTGCATAGTCAGAGTCAAGGAAGAGTAATGAGACTGTCCTTTTTTTAAACAGAGCCACTGATCTGCATGTTGCTTGGCATGGCTGATTCAAACAAGCTTTAGTGAAGGAATGTAAGAAACATGTAGATATATAGTCAGCCTCACCTTCAGCTTCCTGCTTTAAAAGCTAAATATTAACCTTTTAGTAAACTTACACTTAAAATAATTCTGCAGGATAGACGTATCTGACCTCGATCATTAGTTATTGTACTCAGCCTTTTTTATGTTATTCTTAATCCCTAAACACTTGAAATGAACAGAGTATATTTGGAGCATGTTTATTTATTACCAGTTAAAGAGTCAGTGCTATCTACTGGCTGTTTTGGTGTCTTTTAAGTCTTTTGAATAGTATAGACCATTTCCAGTAGTGATGGCTAGTCAGTGCATACCAGAAACACATTGTTGGGCATGTGCAGAAAGCCAATATGATGGCATTAGTGCTTGCCAATCATGTCACTGAGTTGGACTGTTTATTTTTCTTGCTTGCAAAGGAAAAATAAACATAGCAAATTTTAAAGTCCATTTAAAAAAGGTAGAAGCTAAACTATTGGTATCAAAATTTACAATGAAGGGTGCTTGTGGTAAAATTTTTGTTTTGGTACAGTTGAAAGAACAGTTGCTGTAAAGATGAATAAAAGATTCAGCTTAGTGCAACTGGAGAACAGAGCAGCATGTCTCTGCCATTGCTAGAATGTTATCAGATTTGGATTTGTGGATCCCGTGGGAGAAGACAAAATATTGGAACAGACGGCTTGATATTTCAGAAGAATATAGTCAGCTTTATTAGCACCGGTTACTCTTTCTGACTGACGGCTGTTTCAGTCTTTTTTTTCTTTCCTTATGTTATTAATGTAGACTAGTGTATGTAAATGTTATTCTTCTCAGCATAAGATGGGCAACCAACGATTTGTAATAAATGCTCATGAATGCCTTAGGCTGCACTTAAACTTTAAAACATCTATTATTAAGTATCGAAAAACACTGTAATGGCCAATGCTAACCTCACAAGGATTTTAGCTGTAATATGCTTTATGCATGAAAAACAAAATTTGCCTGAAGTTAGAATTCACAATGGCATACTTTCCCCACCATTTGCTGAGTCCAGGTTGATTATTAAGATTTATTTGGAAACAGAATAATAGAATTTTTTGTGAGACCTGAAATAAAATATAATTCATAGAAATTTAGAATCATAGAAATTTACGGCACAGAAGGTGGCTATTCGGCCCATCGTGTCTGTGCCAGCTAATTAAAAGTATTTTATTGAAACTTTAAAATCCCTCATGTTGACAAATGTCAATTTTATTTGTTAAAAAATCTGCAATAATAGTGATGTTGTTTAGCTGCACTTAACTCAGGCACATTGTTCAAAAATAAAACTATTGAAATACAGGTTAGTAAAAACTTTATTTTTGAATGCCATTTATACTACAAGTGATGGAAGTTAAGGGAAATTTCTAAAGTTTTCCACTAGTGTGACATCATCACAGTGGAGATATGTTAGTAATCAAGATTACGTGTTGATATTTTGCTGTAGTATGTTTGATAAATTAAAAAACAAAATTACCCTGACATTTTTCTTGATATCACTGACAATCTAGATCTAATTGCACTGTCCAGCTCAGGGCCTATTCCACACTATTCACCATTTCACAACTCTAGGCTAAATATATAAATAATCTCCTTGAAGAATCCTATTTCTAAAATAAATTCAGAATTTTGAATAAAATAGTTGCCAACTTAAAAGAAATACCGTAAAAACATCAACCTGAGAGTATGTTGGCTTGTTTGTTATCGTATGCTCTTCCCTTGGAGAATAGTGTGAAGTAATGGAAGGCTTCTCAGGCTGATTAACAGTCTGACAGGCCGTGACATGGACACTCCTTCTGTGGCTGTAACTATCTTTATACCAGTCAATATGAGGTTAGTCCTATATGGCGGTGGGGTTTCATGGGCTCCCACAGCCATACAATGAGGGAGGCAGCCATGCCCACCAAAAGCAAGTATCCCAGTGGATGTCAACCCAGAGTTCAGAGCCGGAGCTCCAGTCTCCACTTGCTGGGACTGCCTGGAATGGGGTTTGAATGCTGCACCTTCTGCCTCAGAGGCAACAATGGCCAAAATTTCTCTCTCATCCAGTACCTAAAACAAATGATCTAATGGGAAACATTTTTTGAGGCGCAATTGCCAGCATGTAGTCTCACTAGTGGCAAGCACAATAGTGGAGATGTGCTTTACAGAATGACCCCTTATATCTATGTGGTATATTAAAACAAAACATATGTTGCACTTCGCTGATAGGTTTGAGTAATTACTGATTTGATCAAATACCATTATCCATCACAAATGAATAACTGGCAGAAAACCAAAGGGGAGATTTTCTGATTTGGCAGTCCCAGGAAATGGTGCATCCTCAGCCCCATATTTTCCTTTAGGGCATCTGCATGTGCATGTTTACTGTAACCTTCACTGTTGCTTTGTGCATGCATGCATCTGACCTTGGATGTACCCACTTCTTGGCTTCACCTGAGTCTAACTCCCAGCACGGCTTTTTTTTTGGTTTTCTTGCTTCTTATGGCCAGTGCTGATTACTTCTTATTGCAGATATGGAATGCAGTTGCTGTTTTTGTTTCTGCTACCAGCTTTCAGTGATCCCTAGGCCCTGGCTCCCACACAGTTCCAGCTATAACCTTTCCCTGGTCCCTTGCTCATTGATCCCCACCTTGTTATGAAATAGTACAAATAGTAGGGGAACAGCGGAGAAGCAGATTTTATGGCTGTTGCATCTCCTCCACTCATTCATTTTTCCAAATTCAGTTGGCTACTCTGGGTAAATCAGCTCTCTGGGCAAATCACCCATCTCTCCAGTTCCCTCAGGTCCTGAACCATCCCCATAATTCGAGTGCTGCAAGACCCAAGCCCTGCCTCTACCAGGTCAATCGCTCTCTCTCTCTATCACACCCTAAATGGTACAATACCTGACTCTTGCCTACCCAAACACCCCAGTCCCTTCAAGTACTAAAATTCTCCAACCACCGCCAACACTGAATACTCCCAAGCCTGCTGCTAGGACCCAAACTCTGTCCAGAAGTATGTCCAGGTCCCAGCTTCCCCAATTGCCCAGAGCTTAGTCCCTCCAAGTGCTCTAACAGTTCAACATCCCCAATCAAATATTCTTAGACTTCAAACACCAGCACCATGCAAGCTGACTACTTCCTCGCAAACCACTACCCCAAAGCCAATCCAACGGTTCCCGTTCACCTGTGCTTTCTCACACCTCAACCAAAGTGCAAATTTTGAGGGGATGCTGCCCAGTGTGTTGATTATTAATTAAATGGCACTCTTTCAGCAGTGGTCAAACATCAAAGCTCCCTTACCAATGTCAAACAGTAAGACAGATACCAAAACTCACCATCATACTCAGACATGCTATGAAGATTTCACAAAAAGAAATGCACAAGATACCTGACATGTTACAAGTAAACTCTTTACTTTTTATTCATGAGCAGGTGCAGAGATGATCACTTAATTTTTTTTTATAAAAGGACCAAAACATACAGACTAAAACAAAAGAATATTGAAATTAATCATAATTCTATAAATCTGTTTGAATAGGATTATTTTTTTCTTTGAATTTATGCTGCTGGCTGCAAAGCTTGTCAGCGTATAACAAAACCGAGTTTACTGCTGATTGGAAGGTGTTCTTTATTCTCATTTTCAAAATGATCTGCAAAAAAAAAGGAATGTTCCTTAATGGCTTGGTGTGTAAATGCACAGAGAGATGTGATACAATGCCACACAGATCGGGAAGGTTCCAGCTTTGATCCCTGGTTTGTGCTGAGTTAGCTAGTAAGCGCTGAAGTGACAAAGGGGGAACAACAGTTGTTTTCAATGTACCTGGATGAGGGAAGATTCCTGCTTTTGATTGCTGACTAGGTTCAGGCACGATGTATGGCTAATTGAGTGAGGTACAGCTGGGCCTCTAGTGCCAATGAAGCCATACCCTAGCATGAGTCATTACATTCAGGAAAGGAGAAAGATTAAGGGGAGAAAACTAGTGAATCAGAAAAACAAAATTTGGGACAACATCATGACCTACAGTGGAACCTGTGCAGTTACTCATCAAAGTGGCTAACTACTCAGGTTAGTTGAATAAGTACAATTAAGTGCACGTGCCATGCTGCACATACTGGGCACCGCAATATCTTTACAAACTTAGGGCATCTCGGCCAATACACAGGCTTCTGTACTGGCACTTCAAACCTCGATGGAAACCAGAAGACCACACTATGGATAAGTATAGCACTATCAACTATCAGCAGAAGTCAGGAGGGCTTGTTTGCCAACTTCCTAAATATAACAGCATAAGACATAACCAGTACAGGACAGTAATAAAAAATGTCCCAACCTTCTGGTTATTGCGTACCATTCCCTTCGGGGTGGTGTGAGGAAGTAAGCCGCATCAAGATGACATGCCTGGTGATGGAAGATTGAAATAGAGTCAACTCTCCGCATCAGACTTAGTAATCTGAGCCAGGCAGGTGCATAGTATTTGAGGGCATTACCGATCATTGACAGTCCTGACTTATTAATGGAAACTGGAGGGATAGACCTGTTATTGTGGATTGGGATTCTTCCCACTTGGCTCCAGATAACACAGACAAACTAGTGCCCTAATGGGTAGGATGATTCTAACTGGGCAAGCAACAGAAAGCTTATCAATGCTCTGTAATTGTATGTTGCACAGTTTTTGCTGGTTAAACTGCAGGAGTACTCATATGTAAACGTGGGGTTCCCTAAGCCTTGGCTTTTACCAATCTGACTGAAGCTCTGTGGATTTGGCTGAGTGAAATGTGTCCCTTCGGGGGGAAGAGAGTATACACTACACATCGGGCAGACAGAAACTCTACCTATGTGAATTTCTCAGTAGCTTGGTTTAGAAATTCTTACACATAATAATAGGTTTCCTGCATGTCAGATATCCAACTAACCAAAACAGAAAATGGCCTAATATTAAGATATTTACTGATGGAACAAGTATCCAATTGTTTCTTTGTTCTTGCTTCATTCAGTTCAAAACAGTTTCCCCACAGGGAAGAAGCAGATGTAGCATCTATGCTCTGCCACTCATGGCTATTTGGACTTTGATGTGCCTCTTGAATCCTGCTACACCAATTCAAGAACATAACAGAAGGTTTTCATAATTCTGAAAGGTTTTGAGAAGGTAAATAGAAACATAGAAATATAGAAACATAGAAAATAGGAGCAGGAGTAGGCCATTCGGCCATTCGAGCCTACTCCGCCATTCAATATGATCATGGCTGATCCTTTATCTCAATACCATCTTCCCGCGCTCTCCCCATACCCCTTGATGCCTTTTGTGTTTAGAAATCTATCTAGCTCCATCTTAAATATAGTCAGTGACTTGGCCTCCACAGCCTTCTGTGGTAGAGAATTCCATAGGTTTACCACCCTCTGAGTGAAGAAATTTCTCCTCCCCTCAGTCCTAAATGTCCTACCCCGTATCCTGAGACTGTGACCGCTTGTTCTGGACCCCCCAGCCAGGGGAAACATCCTCCCTGCATCCAGTCTGTCTAGCCCTGTCAGAATTTGATATGTTTCAATGAGATCCCCTCTCATTCTTCTAAACTCGAGTGAATACAGGCCGAGTCGACCCAATCTCTCCTCTAACGGCAATCCTGCCATCCCAGGAATCAGTCTGGTGAACCTTCACTGCACTCCCTCTATGGCAAATATATCCTTTCTTAGGTAAGGAGACCAAAACTGCACACAATTCTCCAGGTGTGGTCTCACCAAGGCCCTGTATAACTGCAGTAAGACATCCTTGCTCCTGTACTCAAATCCTCTGGCAATGAAGGCCAACATACCATTTGCCTTCCTAACTGCTTGCTGCACCTGCATATTTGCTTTCAGTGACTGGTGTACAAGGACACCCAGGTCCCTTTGTACATCAACATTCCCCAATCTATCACCATTTAAATAATACTCTGCTTTTCTGTTTTTCCTTCCAAAGTGGATAACTTCACATTTGTCCACATTATACTGCATCTGCCATGTATTTGCCCACTCACTCAACTTGTCTAAATCGCCTTGAAGCCTCTTTGCATCCTCCTCACAACTTAGGATCTCACCTAGTTTTGTGTCGTCAGCAAACTTGGAAATATTACAGTTGGTTCCCTCATCCATATCATTGATATATATTGTGAATAGCTGGGGCCCAAGCACTGATCCCTGCGGTACCCCGCTAGTCATCGCCTGCCACCCCGAAAAAGACCCATTTATTCCTACTCTCTGTTTCCTGTCTGTTAAGCAATTTTCAATCCATGCCAGTATATTACCCCCAATCCCATGTGCTTTAATTTTGCACACTAACCTCTTATGTGGGACTTTATCAAAGGCCCTCTGAAAATCCAAATAAACCACATCCACTGGTTCTCCCTTATCTATTCTACCAGTTACATCCTCAAAAAACTCCAGTAAGTTTGTCAAACATGATTTCCCTTTCATAAATCCATGTTGACTTTGTCTAATCCCGTTGATATTTTCTAAATGTCCTGTCATCACATCCTTTATAATAGACTCTAACATTTTCCCTCCTCTTGATGTTAGGCTAACCAGTCTGTAGTTCCCTGTTTTCTCTCTCCCTCCTTTTTTAAATAGTGGGGTTACATTTGCCACCCTCCAATCTGCAGGAACTGTTCCATAATCTATAGAATTTTGGAAGATGACAACTAATGCATCCACTATTTCCATAGTTACCTCTTTTAGTACTCTGGGATGCAGATTATCAGGCCCTGGGGATTTATTGGCTTTCAGTCCCATTAATTTCTCCAGCACTATTGTTTTACTAATACAAATTTCCTTTAATTCCTCCTTCTCACTAGTCCATTGGTTCCCTAGTATTTCTGGGAAGATATTTGTGTCCTCTTCAGTGAAGACAGAACCAAAGTATTTGTTTAATTGCTCTGCCATTTCCCTGTTCCCCATTATAAATTCTCCCATTTCTGACTGTAAGGGACCTACATTTGTCTTCACTAATCTTTTTCTTTTTACATACTAGTAGAAGCTTTTACAATCCACTTTTATGTTCCTTGCTAGTTTACTCTCATACTCTATTTTTCCCCTCGTAATCAATCTATTGGTCCTTTTTTGCTGAATTCTAAACTGCTCCCAATTCTCAGGCTTGCTATTTTTTTCTGGCAACTTTACATGACTCTTCTTTGGATCTAATACCAGCCTTAATTTCTTTTGTTCGCCATGGTTGGGCTGCTTTTCCTTTTGTGTTTTTGTGCCAGAAAGGAATGTATAATTGTTGCAATTCATGCACTGGTTATCAAATCTGTAACAGGTGACAGACACAAGATTATCACTAGACACGAAAGTTAGAAGAAATGTTTTTTCACATGGAGGGTTATTAGAACATTGAAGGTTTTATCACAATTGTCTATTGTGTCAGAAACTAACGTTACTTAAAAAGAAATATTGGATAATTATTGGAAAATGAAGAACGTAAATGGAGATGAGGAAAGAGCAGGGAAATGGGAAGAGGGTAGTTAGCTCCAGTTGAACAGCTAGCACTGGCACAATGGGCCAAATGCTGTATTTCTATGAAATATAACCTTTGACATATTGTAGCTACCATTCCATAGAAAACCACATTAATGTGACTACTCCAATCAGAGTGCTTCTGTATCAGCTGATTATTATGCTTCTTTATGAAAAAAAGAACATGTAATGCTATTCTCCAGTACTTGATCTTTGCACCATCCAATTAGGATTGAAAGCTTGATAAGCAGTTGCATGTGTGCCATTGGTACCTTGTAATCACACATTGATAAATTTGTGCAAAATAATATTGTAATATAAATACAATTATGTTGGAGCTTTTGCAGTTTGTGGCTACTATATGCATTCAAAATTTGCTTCTAAGTTTATGGTAATCATAAATAAACCCGTACACATTAAAAAAGCAATGAACATTTGAGAATTTCAAGAAACATCACTATTTCCACTTGATTGTTGCAGCTTATTTTGTTTTATACTGTAGGGTTGTTTTATAAATGAGGAGGTATGAAAAAAGGAAAGCACATGTTATAACCACTGCAGTTCAGTGTTGTCTCACCTACCTACCATGCCACGCACTCTTTTTACTGTTTAGATGAAAAACACAAAAATAAGTCACAGTAAAATAATTAACAAGTGCCAAGAGCAAAAAGGGTAGAAATATTAGGTAATTGAGAAGCAGAAAGTCTAGATTCCTTTCACTAACCTAAGTGAGAAACTTTGGCCTAGAAATTCGACAGCGCAATGCCTTTTTTTGTGGGCACTAAACAGCCTCCTAAGCCTCCAATATGGCAGGCAGGAAGTGCACACTCATTACAAGCCGGAAGTGCATCGCCTACCAAATTGGTGTAAGCAAAAAAATATGTATCTGGGGCCCACACCTGAAACAGGCATTAGACCCTTCACATACTCAGAACAGGGCCTAACACCTGTTTGAGGTCCCCTCTGCAATACTGCCTGAACAGAACCGGTGCTAGGCTAGGTCTACATGCGGCCTTAGAGGGACCACTCCAGGCCCCAACCAACAAGTTAACCGTTTAAAATATACTTGTCTGAATGTGGAGCCAGGAGGAGCATGCTGCCGGACATTGCCCCTTCCCCCACCCTGATCACCCGTGTTTTGGGTGCGCTCGAATTTCTAGGCCAGAATTCTCTCGAAATAACAGATCCTTTTTCATATTTCTTTTATACCTTTTTCATTTCCTTGTATTGCTTTCTGTGCTTTTATGATGTGCTTTTTTTCTGTAAAAAGATTTCTTGAAAGTTTTTTTAACATTTCCTCTTATTTTTGCCCTTTGTCTTTTCTGTAACATGATATAAACTTTAGTGAATTGTTAATTGGATCTTAATTTGTCTGTTTCACTCTCTTTATGCCATACATGCAATTCCTGTCACTTTTCCAGTATAAATTCCTATGTCCCCTTTATAATGGAAACTGTCCATGTAAACTTGTTGCACTGTAATTACTCCCTCCTCCCAAATGGAGGTGCTGCAGCATCACCACGGATGAGGGTGTAATTACAGCATGACAAGTTTACATTGGCAATTTCCATTATAATCGTGAACAAAGAAATTTATAATAGAAATATAAAAATAAGGTCAGAATGTAAAACTGTAAAATGAGGACTAAATTATTTCCCTACACTCTTAACTCCACTTAAACTGAAGATTATTCTGGGTCTTGACTTCTTGTGTGCAACACCACAGAAGACTCGTATTATATTAAAAATCTTGTTTCTGGTGTGCACACTATTGTAACCTGATATGTAAACATTTCCATTGGGAATTCCAATGTAAAAATTGAATT
Source organism: Heptranchias perlo (assembly GCF_035084215.1). Taxonomy (NCBI): domain Eukaryota; kingdom Metazoa; phylum Chordata; class Chondrichthyes; order Hexanchiformes; family Hexanchidae; genus Heptranchias; species Heptranchias perlo. The sequence goes on from NC_090332.1 coordinate 44,147,129, forward strand.
GTGTTTTGTGCCTTTTGATACCTTCATTAAAGTTTTTTTACTTTAAGGCCTCAGCCTGACTCAAAAGATTGGGCTTCGACTGATTTTTTAAATTTTCACCTCAACAGTTAGAGAACACGTTCAATCACAGCAATGCATTCTAAACACGTGCTGTTTGTATAATTGCCCAGATCCACAAACCCCTATCTTGATGACCTGCCCGAGTGATCCCAGAATCTCCCTCTCCAGTGTTCCTAGAAACCTGGGACATCCCCTTTCACAATACTTATAGATCCCGAGACCCCATCCCAGCACTGCCAGACATTGGGTTCTCTTCTTAAAGCTCCCAGGTCCCAAGACTCCGATGCTGAGAAGTCAGTGTCCCTGGTAATATTACTTGGCATAATATCCCTGATTTTATGACTCATGGAGGATCTAAATAAAAAGCAAAAAACCTTCAGATCCTGGAAAAGTCAAACAAAAACAGACAATGCTGGAAACATTGAGCAGGTTAGGCAGCATCAATGGAGAGAACCGATGAATTCCCATTTCAGTTGTGGACCCTTTGTCAAAGAGCTCCATTAGTTTCTAATAAAAAGACAGAAATGGCAAATGCGTGGAATCATTGAAATTACAGCACAGAAGCCATTTGGTCTTGTGCCTTAACTGATTCTAGATCTTCAGCTGGAGTTATTTACTCCGATTCCATTTCCCTGCCCTTTCTTCATATCTTTTTATATTCTTCCTTTTTAAATACTTGGAATCTCTTACATGAATGTACGTCCACCACCTGTATCAGGTGTCGGCTTGGCATCATCCTTGCCTTTGAATTATCAGGTTGTGGGTTCAAGCCCTAGTCCAAAAATTGAGCATATAGTCAAGGCTGACACTCAAGTGCAATACTGATGGAGTGCTGTATACGCAACGGTGTATGTTTTGGATGAAACATTAAACTGAGGCTGGGCCTACCTGTTCTGGTGGTTCAGACAAAAATAAAAGATCCCACGGCACTACTTGAAGAAGAGCAGGGAATTTTCCCTGTGTCCTGACCATCACTCCTCCCTCAACGAATGTCACTCATCTCATTTGTTGTTTGTAGGACCTTACAATGGGCAAATTGGATAGCCAGGTGGTGAAGAGTAGAGTACTAGAGACTGGTCTTTTTTTTTATTAACGCCCCTTAAAAAGAAAAGGGGGGAGTGGTTTAAGGTGTGACTGTGTCCCTCCACCGATGACACATTACAAACCTTTGTCATCTTGTCTAATCAAATATTAAACCCAATTAAATAATAACTGTATTCTCGGTGTCGACGATGACTTCAGTCCCGGCGGTGCCCAGTCACGGAAAGCCTCGAGCCTACTGGCAGACACCACATGCTTCCTCTCCAGGGCCACCCGGGCACGGAGAATGCCGTGGAAGAGAGGCAGACAGCCAGAGCAACCGCCCCCATGGGCCGCGTCTAGCCTGGACCTGTATCTGGCCATCTTGGCCCGGCCCAGGAGCAGACCCACGAGGAGGTCCTCTGACTTCCCCGCCCCCCTCCTCACCGGTTGGCCAAAGATCAGGAGCGTGGGACTGAAGTGTAACCAAAACTTGAGGAGCAGCACCTTCAAATATTGAAAGAGGGGCTGCAACCTCGCACACTCCATGTACATACGGTACATGGACTCATCCAGGCCGCAGACATTACAGGCGGCCTAAGAGTCCACGAAATGGCTCAAAAGCTTGTTTGTGGCCACTGCTTCATGTAACACTCTCCACCCCAGATCGTCAATGACACAGGGGAGGACTCCCGCGTAGAGAGCCCTCCACTGGGGATCCCCGCCTCCGCCGGACAGCAAGATGGCAAGGAGTGTTCGGACGGGAGATGAGGGTGATGAAGTGGAGTGTGTGCAGGAGCAGCCCACACAGGAAACCCCTCCGCGCAGAGTGAAATGGCATGGAGGGGATTTCCGAGAGACGGCTCAAGTTGTGAGGCGCAATCCCCTGAGGGAGGTTTTGGGGCCTGGCACCAATGAGAAATTCTGTCCGATCGGGGGTCAGATCGGACGGGATCACGCCACACACTTGAGCCTCTGACACACCCAGTGGAGTCAGGGCCGAGTGCGACTTTTAACGCCTGGAAGGGTTTGGCCACGTACAGGACGTAGCACCAGAACATCTGTGCTGCTAATGTCTCTACCGACATCCAGCCCGCTCCTCTGCCATTAAGGATGTCCCTGACTCTGGTTACCTTGGCAGCCAGGGCCCTCCACTCTGTCAGCTGCATGTCGCCGAAGCCAACACCACGCAGGTGCGGATTCCTAAGCAGCGGCTCCCGTGGGACGGCCGCTATCTGACGGGGAGAGAGCTCCAGCTGGGGGCAACCATATTCCAGACCCTGATCAGATCCTGGTAAAAGATAGGCTGGTCCTGCAAGGACGCCCGGCAACGTAACAAACAGGAGCTGTGAGTCGGAATTCAGGCCGTGCAGCTGGCAGAAGAAATATGTTGTCAGCACACACCATCTGGGAGGATCCTCAACGTACAGGATCTGAAGGCAGAAAGTCGCTACCTGGGTGTGAACGCACACCAGCGTCTGACCGCCCTCCCTAAGCGGGAGACTCAGTACTGCAGCAGCGACTCAGTACTTCCTTTTGGCCCAGAAGAAGTCGACGAACTTCCTCTGAATCTTGGTGACAAACTCAGGGGGAGGGACCAAAGTGACCAACCGGTACCACAACATTGCGACTACCAGCTGGTTTATGACCTGCACTCAACCCCTGCTGGACGGGACTCGTAGTCCTGTTCAGAGATCTAGGCGAGTAGTGACTTTGGCCTCCAGCTCTTGCCAGTTCACAGGCCAGGCTTCCTCAGCAGGGCTAAGGTTGACGCCCAGGTACTGGAGGTGCGTAGTGCTCCAGGCAAAAGGCTGGAGCTCTTCTGGCAGAGAGTCCACCCACCACTGACCCACCAGGAGTCTGGAACATTTATCCCAGTTAATCCTTGCACTCGCTGGCACTCGCGCATCCTCCGCAAGTCAACCGGATCCATGACCATGAGGAGTACGTCGGCGGCATAAGCCAAAAGGACGACCTGCATGCTCGGCTCGCGCGGAGCCAATCCCAACAACCTCTTCCGCAAGAGGCGTAGGAAAGGCCCCACACAGATGGTGTATAATTGGCCGGACAAGGGGCATCCTTGCAGCTCCAACAACACTCAAGAAGCTCGACACCATCCAAGATAAAGCAGCCCGCTTGATTGGCACCCCATCCACCACCCTAAACATTCACTCCCTTCACCACCGGTGCACAGTGGCTGCAGTGTGTACCATCTACAGGATGCACTGCAGCAACTCGCCAAGGCTTCTTCAACAGCACCTCCCAAACCCACGACCTCTACCACCTAGAAGGACAAGAGCAGCAGGCACATGGGAACAACACCACCTGCACGTTCCCCTCCAAGTCACACACCATCCCGACTTGGAACTAAATCGCCGTTCCTTCATCGTCGCTGGGTCAAAATCCTGGAACTCCCTACCGAACAGCACTGTGGGAGAACCGTCACCACACGGAATGCAGTGGTTCAAGAAGGCGGCTCACCACCACCTTCTCAAGGTCAATTAGGGATGGGCAATAAATGCTGGCCTCGCCAGCGACGCCCACATCCCATGAACGAATTTTTAAAAACTCCTGACGCACTCGTCTCCCAACACGAAGGGGCACCATCAAGGATCCGTTAACCTTAATCAGGCACTCCGCGGCAGCGTTCAGAAGTCGGATCCGGGCGACTAAATGCGACCCGAACGCTAATGCACGCAGAGTCCCGAATAAATACTCGTGATCCAGCCTGTCAAAAGCTTTCTCCTGATCCAGGGAAAGGAAGGCACCTGACAGACCAGCCCTCTGGGAATGGCGGACCAGGTGGATGTTTTTGTGGATTCTCCAGCCCGGGACCATGTAGGACTGGTCGGGGTGGATCACGTGGGCCAGCACGGTGCCAAGGCAAGCAGACATTGCCCTGGCAAAGACCTTGTAATCTATACTGAGGAGGGAGACCGGGACCCAGTTTTTAAGGGGGCGGAGATCCGCCTTCTTTGGCAGCAGGACGACGACTGCCCTGCGCCAAGAAAGGGGCATCTCCTCAGTCGCCAGACTTTCCCCCAGGACCCGCACGTAGTCACCACCCCCCCACCCCCCCAGGATGTTCCAGAACGCCCTGTGGAACTCCATAGTCAACCCGTCCAATCCCAGGGATATCCCCCTAGAGAGCTGGTGGAGGGCACCGGTCAACTCCGCCAGGCTTAGCGGAGCATCGAGCCGGTCGGCGTCCTCCGGGCTTACCTTCAGCAGGTCCTCCCACAAAACCCTGCGAGCATTCTTGCTGGACGGATCCAGAGAGAACATAGCCCCATAGTAGACGCGGGCCCTGGCCCTGATCCCCTCCATCCAGGATGAGGGATCTGTTGTCGGCCAGCAGCTTATGGAACCCCAGTCCTTTTTCCAGCGAGTAGAAGGGGGGGGAAACGTGGTCCATGTCCTGAAGGAGCTGGAGCCGGGACCTCACGTACCAGGTCCTTCAAAGCGCCCTTTTTCTCTTCGTACATCCGCCACAGGGCTGGATCCTCGATGACTTGGCCGAGATGGGACTCCAGATCAAGCACCTCCTTCTCCAACCACCTGACCTCGGACTTCTGCCTCTTGGTCGACCCCCTCATGTCCTCCAGCAGCAGGTTGTTAAAGTGCCAGTACGCAGACCCCACCCAAGCGCGGGGCAGAGTGAGTTCCATCCGCACCAGGTGGTGGACCGTGCACGGCACCTGCCGCATGGAAGATGACAGGACGCGGGAGGCATAAGCCCGCAAAATGTAAAAGTGATCAATTCTGGTCCTCCCCCCTCCAGCTCTAACAAAGCTGGAGATTTCGCCAGATGTCAACCAAGTCGAAGGACCCGATCAGGTCCCTCAACTTCTCCACTGAGAAGCTGTGTGGGAGACCGGAGTGGTTCCTCGCCTCGAGGGTGCAGTTAAAATCCCCCCCAAGGACAATACCCTCGCCAGCGTTGATGGAGTTGAGGTAAGTGGACATTTCTTCAAAGAAGCTCACTTGCTGAGCACCGACTCGGGGTGAATACGTTCACGAGGCGAAGGCTACATGGAGAAAGCGGCCTGGCGCCTGCTCCTTGACCCCCAAGATCTCTGGCTGAAAAGTTGAAGCCAACGAGACAGCCACCCCACTTGAGGTGGTGGTGAGGTGACTTATGAAGACCTCCCCCACCTCCCCATTCCAGGATCCATGGAACAGTGTGGGTTTCTTGCAGGAAGCACACTGCATACTTCCTGTCCCGGAGGACTGAGAAATTGTTAAATCTACGGCGGGCCCCTCTGCTGCCGGTGACGTTGAGGCTGGCTATGGCTATCTCCATGACAAGAGCCTTGTGCAACCTCTAACAATAATCCTACTGTGTAGATGGAGCGGAGCCACTAGTTTACCACCATTCCCTCAAGAGCCCAGTGAGGAGATACCCGAGCCGGCACAGCCCAACCCCATCCTTTTCCGCATTCGTAGTCTTGGCAGTGGCGTGGACGGACCTGGTAAGCAGTGCCAGCTCCGACCATCGGTGGAGGGCCAGCTGGACCTTATTGCGGTGAAGACGATTTCTGACGGTGGACAGGAACCCTCTCCAGCCTCTGAGCAATGTGACTCCAGCGCCGGGCTGTACAGGGAAACCAGGGAGTAAACCATCCCCAGTTCCCCCAAATCACCCAGCACACAAGCCCAGAGACCAGGAGAGGGGGCTCTCCCCGCACCAACCGACCCAGTGGGTGGGGCATTTTTATTAAAATCATCAACCTGTGCCCGAAGGGTATCGAGCTGCGGGTGGGCGAGCTCAGCCTCATCGGCTTCGCCCACCCCAGCCCTCATAACACCCAACCCAGCGATGAGTAATTCTTTCCCATTCAGCAGTCCGCGGTCCCCCCTGTAGGCGGGGTCTCCCTATTCCCCCCTCCAACCCCCGGAAAGCATGGGCTGGACAGAGAGATCTGTCCCCTCCGCCCAAGAGATAGACAACTCCTGCCGGTGTGAAGTGGCGGGGTTGGGTGGGGGGGGCCGCAGGATCTACGTCAGGCGCCAACTTCTTTTCCACAAAGGGACATCCCTTTGCAAGGTTCCCCTCCGCTTCCAAGGGGCGGTGCCTTCTTTTTGTCCCAGAGGGCCACGGAGGGAGGAGGAGTGCCATGTCTGCTGGGGCCGCCTCCTCCTCGCCCTCCTTATCTAATTCAAACCCAGGCTTAGGCGCGGCCGCGAGATGTAAATTGGCCGCGGTCACGATCACGGGCATGGGCTCCGTATAACTTGGTGTAAACTGGGGACGGGCTTGTAGATGGAGTGTCTTTCGTCGCACCTTCCTTCTGTGAGGGTTTCCTCCCCTCTCCCTGGCAGAGGCCTTGTTGTCATCTGCCTCCACCACCACCGGCGCAGTTTCTTCTCCCAACGCGGGGGTGGGGTTGGGGGAGTAGCGGTGACAGTGCCAACCTTGGCCGCCCTACCAGTTCTGGTGGCCTGGGAGGTGGGGCAGTTCTTGCACACGTGCCCCACCTCCTTGCAGGCGTGGCATCGCATACCCTCTGACATCAAGACGCGATACACGGTCCCCTCCACGTTCTCCTCCCGCGCCAGCTGCACAAACGCCTGACGCCGGAAGGAGTACACATGACGGGGCTGGCTCTCCGAGGCCGAGCAGGAGCGTCATCACCCTGACCTCACCTCCCCCAGTTGACGTAGGTGGGGGAGGAGGAGCTCATTCAAGATAAAGAGCGGGGATTTGATAAGATGATCCTCTGCGCAGAGGCTTCCAAAGAGTCGGCAGGAAGGCCCTGCCCACTGTGAGCCCCTTATCGAGGGCCAGGAACACTGCTCGCTCCGACCACAGCCTTCCCGTAATTTGAGGCCGCGATGATGGCCTAGGGGCCGACAACCTCGGCCATAGCCTTTACGCAGGCCTCAATGGTCATACTGGTGTAAATGTAGTTCTTCACCCAGTGTTTTTTTGTAATAAGGCAAAATGGTGCCAGGGCAGCAGGAGCAGCTGCAGAGGCCACGCCTACGTACGTCCCGCTCGCATTTTTTTTTGAAAAAAGAGCTACACCCATCCCAAGTCTCAGGCCTGATGGAAATAATGGCCTTATGAAATAAAAGGGAAACTACCTCTCCGAGGTGCTATAGGTTGCTGCGAGAGGGATTTCCCTATTGAATTAAGCTGTCTCTCTAGACAGAAAGGATAGAGAATGAGGGAGGGAGGCTGTAGGGGTGGGTTGCTGCAGAAGGAGATGGAAGTGTGGTGGGGTTGCACCTTTCAAGGTGATTCCTGCTGGTGGTGCAGCTGTTGATGGTTGTCTTCTCAATTGGGTAGGTAGGGGGAGGGGATGTCATCTCCTAGACAGCTAAAAGTGCCTAGGCCCAGTCCTGCACAGATTGTTTGATAGATGATAACTTCACCCAGGCAGCTCCAGCTATCCTGGGCCAGACACTGGGGGAGATCCTCTGGCCTTCTGGCCTTGATAGATCTTCTTTCCTCCCCCACCTTAAAGCACTCCACAGTAGTAAAGCAGTGCAACAAACACCCACCTCTTCTTACCCATCCTTCTGTTCAGCGTAGACTGGAACAACCACACCCCTGCACTTGATGGTATTTTCCTCCTTTGTTGCTGTTTTTCCTTCTTCTTCCTCTCCATGTCCACCCCGACCACTCCCTTTATAGATCCTTACTACAATGATTGGAAACTTCCAAAATGTAAAAAGTCAGATAGCCAGGTGGTGAAGGATAGAATATTAGAGCTTGGTCTTCAGTTACTTCTAAGCCTTTATTCAGAGATCCCCATCACCCATTCCACATCCGCGTTAAGCTCTCATAAATGGATACAAGAGTCCCCAAACAATACGCACAACCTGAATACAATTAACACATTAGCCTATATAACCATTGTGACTACACTTCAAAAGTGATTAATTGACTAATTGGGATCTCTTGAAGTTACAATATATTTCTTTCTTTAGGCCAATGAACCATCTGGAACCCTAAGTTATCTAAAAGTCTCTGATTCAATAATTTATTTATTTTCTTTGAAGTACAGATATTTCCAAAATCTATAATTTGTGTCGCTCAAACATATTTCCAAGAAGCCACCAACAAGTGACAGCTAGGATAAAATGCTGAATCAAATACTCCCCTTCCAATCACAGGACTGGGCCAGATGACAAACCTCTTAGAACCCTTGCAGGTGTTTCCATTGTCTGTCATTTCATACAAATATCTGAAAAAGGACAGATAAAGACCAGCTGGTCGATTGAATATGTCTGATCGTGGCATGGTGTAATGTGTGCACACCATCACCATGCAATCTCCTGGGATAGGCAAAAACACAGAGCAAAACCTTAAGCCAATTTAGGAAAAGATTCTGGGAAATTCCTCTCTGACCCTTAAAAGCAATCAAACAAGCGCCAGAAGACACAAGCCTCAATAACCCACATACCCTCTAGCTGGAGATCCACTAGCCACTCTCAGGATCTCATCCCGATCCTTTTTGAATGCTTGCAGTAAATCTACACTCACTGCACTCTAAATCTAGAGGCTTCTGACCCTTCAACAGGACTTTTAAATTTCCCTCCAAGCAAGGGGAACAAAACTGATCACAGTTTGAGATGTAACCCGATCAAGGTCTTATATGAAGAAAGAATAGTATTTCTTGCTTTACATTTAATTTTACTGAAAATACATCCTAACAACCTATTTGCTTTTGCAATAACCATGTGGCACTGGTTGTGGTCCTTCAGCAGCTCATGCATTATAACCTGCAGGTCCCTCTCCTACTCAGCAGCCCTAAGCACACAACCCTGCATGGTGTATAACATGCTTGGAATTGCCCCTACCCACATGCACTATGTTGCATTTATCTATATTAAAAGACATCTACTTGATCCAGGTCCATTCCTCTATCACACCTAGATCTGTCTGCAATCTGTTTTTCTCATCTAAAAAAGGTCCTTACACCCACGCATAACTTCGTGTCATCTGCAAACTTGTGGACAATTCTCCTGACTGTTTCATCCATATCATTGATAAAACAATGCAACGGCCTCATCACCAATCTCTGTCGGACTCTGCTAGTGACTGGTCCCCACAGAATCACAACCATTAATAACTACTTTCTGTCTACAAACATGCTATCAGATCTTTATCCAACCCTAAATCTCCCCGCCAATCATCCCAAGGCACATCACAGAAGGAGGGTACTCTTGTCCGATGGAAGTGAAGTGCCCACCCGTCGTAGACCTGGTGAACAGGAGTTCAGAGCTCCAGCCTCTGAATACTGGGTTAACGTCCAGCAGGGTATTCGTGTCCGATGGGAATAGAGAGGCGAACCCCCTCCCCCACCCGCCGCCTCCCAATCACATGTAGGGTAGGAAGTTATGAGTCAGGCTAGTGACATGTCCATGTAAAAGAGATATTCATTACAATAACAATTGAGAGCATGATCTGCTGAATGTAAAAGCAGTGGAAGGAAATGGTTGTCTCATGTGCCGCTAAGGGCAGAAGAGAAAGAAAAATTAAAATAGTCCCAACTCAGTTGCCCTTGTATCTCATTATGAAGGCCCCTGGACCAGAAGCCTTACAGCTGGTGCCAATGATTCAATAGCTTGATCCACCTGAACTCAAATAGCTTGAGCTGCATCTGTGAAACAAAATCATCTCTCTTTTGGACGGTCAGGTTCTCATTAACAAAAATAGCCTGCACTTTTAGAATCCTCATAACATAGTTAGATTTATGGCCTATCATTTGCATCTAACCTTGTCTTAGGATTACCTATACGCCTGGAGTTCTCCTGATCTACTGCTGTAACTTCGTAAACAGCTAAAAATAACCATATATACCTTTTCTCCAGGATTACTGTTGAAATTACGGTGGGAGATCAGGAGAACCCCTGCAGAAATTCTCTGCCATAATGTCTAATCTCTCTATAGCATCATACGACTATTGTTTTATCAATGGGCCAGAAATTACTCCCGAAATAATGGAGGAGCTCAACAGCGCTCTCCATTGTTAGTGGCGAATTGAAGGAGCAAGTTCCCGCATATTCACATGCGCAGTGAAAAGCAGAAACCCGGAACTTGCTTCTAGTGGTTCGCTGGCAATGTGACAGCTTCGAATCACACGCTGCAGAGAAATCATTGAAAAAGTGCCAACTTGCTTATCTGCCCAGCTGAAAAATAACTAACATCATCACCAAACAGGTACGCTTAAAAATACCAGGCTTAAACAAAGCTTTAACGCCGCGATAAGTCTTAATGATTGCCAAACAACTAAAAATTAACTTTTAAGAATGTGGAGTCACATTACTCCTTATTTTAATAGGTTTGCGTTAAAAAAAAATTTTTTTAAATTAAAAAAATTGTTTTTTTTCACTTTTCCCTTCTATCGCTAATTTAATTCAATTATTGCTATGGCTTCATATAAAAAAATAATTTTTATTTACAATGACATACAGAATACTTACTTTAAGTGAATGAAGTCTGCTTGCCTGTTTGAGCAATGCAGCCTGAATCTGTGGGCCTGACAGATTTTGTGGGCGTGCCTTCTTCTCACACACACTTTTCCAGCCGCGCAGCAACTCACACTGGTCAGAGGCTGGGTCGAAGTGATTTTGAACTTAAAAAAAAGAGCGCTTCAATGCCACATTCTTAAATTGTTTAATCACACTACAGAAATTCTATTGGAGTTTTGACCATTTGAAACGTGCTTTCTTGCCAATTTGCGGACAGTACAATTTTAGGGATTTTGGCATTAAGGCCTTATAATAGAAATTTACAAAACTGAAGAATGATCCCAATAACATAGGTCAGCACAGAAGCCTCCTTAAACTAGGCCTAGGCCCCACCATCTTCAGCTGCTTCATCAATGACCTTCCCTCCATCATAAGGTCAGAAATGGGGATGTTCGCTGATGATTGCACAGTGTTCAGTTCCATTCGCAACCCCTCAGATAATGAAGCAGTCTGTGCCCACATGCAGCAAGACCTGGACAACATCCAGGCTTGGGCTGATAAATGGCAAGTAATATTCGCGCCAGACAAGTGCCAGGTAATGACCATCTCCAACAAGAGAGAGTCTAACCATCTCCCCTTGACATTCAACGGCATTACCATCGCCGAATCCCCCACCATCAACATCCTGGGGGTCACCATTGACCAGAAACTTAACTGGACCAGCCATATAAATACTGTGGCTACAAGAGCAGGTCAGAGGCTGGGTATTCTGCGGTGAGTGACTCACCTCCTGACTCCCCAAAGCCTTTCCACCATCTACAAGGCACAAGTCAGGAGTGTGATGGAATACTCTCCACTTGCCTGGATGAGTGCAGCTCCAACAACACTCAAGAAGCTCGACACCATCTAGGACAAAACAGCCCACTTGATTGGAACTCCATCCACCACCCTAAACATTCACTCCCTTCACCACCGGCGCACCATGGCTGCAGTGTGTACCATCCACAGGATGCCCTGCACCAACTCGCCAAGGCTTCTTCGACAGTACCTCCCAAACCCGCAACCTCTACCACCTAGAAGGATAAGGGCAGCAGGCACATGGGAACAACACCACCTGCACGTTCTCCTCCAAGTCACACACCATTCCGACTTGGAAATATAGCGCTGTCGCTTCATCGTCGCTGGGTTAAAATCCTGGAACTCCCTTCCAAACAGCACTGTGGGAGAACCTTCACCTCACGGACTGCAGCGGTTTAAGAAGGCGGCTCACCACCACCTTCTCAAGGGCAATTAGGGATGGGCAATAAATGTTGGCCTTGCCAGCGATGCCTATATCCCATGAACGAATAGTAAAAAAAAACTGCTAGGAAACCCCATCTTCTGATCAGTTGAAATGGAATGTACATCAACCATTACCCAATATAAAGTGCAAAGACCATTTGGGAGCACTGGCACACACTCCCCTACTAGACTGATAGAGAATGAATCTTCCCCCAACCTCTAGATCATCAATTTTCAATATCTAAATATTACTACACTTTTTTTCAAATAAAACAAACACTTTGTTGATATGGCTCCAATGACAGATACCAGTTGCTCTCTCCCCTTGCCCAGCTGGCACACAATAAAAGTTTAAGTACAGATTACACTTTCACACAGACTTTTATGAACGATGAACTGTGAAGAAGCAATGACTCATTCCTGGATGTTAACAATCCTTTGTTGCACAGTCAAGTCACCTGTCAAACATCATGTGTGATTTTTATGCATTACAACCATATACCACATTTTACTGCAATTTCAGGCAACTGGGATTTAGAAAATAGTACAATGTGTATACAGAGGAATTGAAATTTAGTTCACACTCAACTCTGGTGGATAATTGGATATATTTTTTTTCTTAGTCTTTTCAATCTAGGGACATTCTTTGACCAGGACAGTAGGCAGATCACCTGTTCCCGGATCTCTGCCTATGCTGCTCCGTAACCTAGGAATGTGTACGAACATCCTAGGGAATTCAACCAGATCCCCAATGTAGCTAGGGACTTGTAATGTGACAAAGCCTGGGTGGACCCAAGTTATGTCATATTGATATTCTGTTGGCACAGCAAGTTAGTGTATCAATAAGGCTGGAATGTTTGAATGATGAGGTGCAAAATCAAGCATTTGTCTCCCAGTCTATCTTCAGTTTGGAAAGAGCGTACATATACTTTTACTATTGAATTATTTCTTATTACCTTTTATGTTTTATTTCCATTATTTTTAGTTTTTAATTTGGTTGTTAAATATTAGACTGTTTGTAGAACACCAAGCTATTGATAAGGTTAAACGGCAGGGTTCTGTTTAAAATGCTGTATAATATTTCACCTGATTAATAATTGTTAACATTCTCAACTTCTTCCTCTCAAATAGTATATCACAAGTACAAAGCATCAAGGGATGTGTTACTGTGGGAACAGTAATATCAAGCTGCAAGAGATTGTTACGTAACTGTTTACATGGGTAATTTTAAAAGGAACACTGTTGTCAGATTTGTAGCCTGGCGAATTGTGTTGAGTCCTTGAAAAGCCAGAGTCACAAATAGAAAGAACATGAAATATTACATTTCCTGCAAAAATTGCAGGAAACGTAATATTTCAAAATATTACGGTGTCCTGAGTAATTCTTGGATTGCCACAGTTTAAGAGCTAAGGCACTGGGAAAACTATTGTTAATTCTCAACGTAAGCAAATTCTCCAAGATAGCCTGGCATTATGCAAAACAATCTAGATTGTGGATAGTTAAAGGGAAAATAGAGATATGGAGTGGAATAAAGAGGCGTCCGCTGTCTCAAGGGAAAGTTGAATGACTTCCACTTATTAGGCCCTGACCTGTTCTGTTGCTTATACAAATACCTCTCTTTGCACTTCATGCACGAATTATATTGATAGAATCTTTGAAAAGTTGCAGTGGGAAATGTAATTGGTATGGTTGCTCTGGAAAAGTTTGACTGATCAACTAGTCCAATAGATAGTGGTCTGTGTTTTCATGCACAGCTTTCTAGAACTACCCACGGTATAATTAGCCAAAAACCTTCAAACTTTCTCTCATTTTTTTTTAAGCCAGTGAAAGAAATGGTCTTTTCCAACTTCTGAAGACTAAGGCCAGGGATCCAATAGCTTGGATAATGGGCCAGGAAAAATGAGTGACTATATTTGTAAGATTATGTAATGTATATAAATGGGAATGCAACAGCACTGCTACATGTGAAGAGAATAGTGGTGTGGATGTAATGTATAGGTAAATGGCTATGTTGAAAATACACTTTATGGTTGAAGTGTGGTCCCTGTTTGTGACATAATGTTGCATCAAATGCAGCCTTCTGTATAAATAGAAAACATACTTTTTTTCCTGATGTCATTCTACATGTTACGATGCCATCACAAGTGCTGTGTTGCTAAGTGTCACTGTGATAACCATGCTCCTTCAAGGGTGAAATGAGTGAATTGAGTTAATACATTTTCTGAAGCAGTACAAATGAAAATAAAAAATTCATGAACAAATGAAAACAAAAATCTGCAATGGATCACAAAGACACATTGCATATGATTAGGACTGATCCTGTTCAATAACCAACTCAAACTTACATTGTAAATGGAGCAATAAGATTGTGTTCATTTACCAACACTTCTGTATTAACATAATTTAGATTAAAGAGAATATAATTTTATGAGGGCTCTATAAGACTCATGTCACTTGTCAAAATTGTAAAAATATATTTGTATACCTTCAAAATTATAAATGTAGATATGTATGTCTTCAAAATTATAAAAGTAGTTTCCTCAACCTTAACATTGGAACGAGTATGTTGTGGACTTTTTCTTTATTACTGGTATCTTGTGTGTTTTTTCACAAGATCAAGCACCAGCTTACATTTTTGTGCTCAAATTTGGAGCATAGCTGTGGGGCTGCCCTCATAAAACAAAAGAAAGCTGTTATGTACATGGCATAATATGTTATTGGAGAAATTGTTATATTTCATATCGCTAATGCAAATACTATGCTAACTGTAATAATCAATTTGCTTCATTTCATGTAACCTCGCACATTTTAGAGTACATCCTTTTAGACTATTGTTTAAACAAAAACAGCACTCATTATTTGTGTTATTATAGTTTGGAAAAGATCTACAAAATGATTCAAGTAACAACTTACTTCCATTAGCAGGCAACAGAGTAGAGCGTCAATTAGCCAAACTAATTGGGACCAGAGGGTGTTCAGATAGTCAATTTGTTTGAATAGTCAAACACCAATTGGGAAAACATACACACCAATCTTTTCCTATGGTTGTGTAATGTATTGTGCATGTACCTGTACTGCATTGCAAATTTCAGGGGGTGCTGGGGAAGAAAGCACCTTAGGGTATGCAGGTAATCAGACAGGCTGGATAATCAATGTTCAGATAATTGATGTTCAACGTCAATACATATGTCATGAAAATAATTAAGACCCTGTGAAAGACTATTACTGGTTTTAGGGCTGGTGCATTCAATCTTGCTGCCTAAGGGTTACATACTATACTGTATATGTTTTACTATTACTTTCATAAGCTGCTTGCAGCCTGTCTTATTGTTCCATTATGTATATTCTTAACTGAAGTTATGCCAAACAATCAATAATGGGCAGGCTGCTATTTTCTTTCTTCAGTGTGTTCATTATTTTCTGCTGAGATGACTGTGGAAAATACTTAACAGTTAAGAGACTACTTGAACCTACCAGCATTCATATTGAAGGAGAGATGTGCTAATGTCAAACCAGGAGAAAACATTATTAAAAAGAAATGTATGACGATGCAACCTTAACGTTACCCATCACCTGTCCACACAATGATTCTGGTTATTACTAAAGATGATACTTTATACAGTTAGATCAATCCAAAAGTAATGACCTAGTCAATCAATAGTCTGAACTATAATCTGTAGAAGCTTATCATCTGCCTCAGAGAATGAGTTCTCTAGGAGGCAGCCAGTCAGCATATAACCAGAGTCAGAGATGTACAGTGTTTGCAAGTCTTCGATACTCTTTGCAGGCTCAAGATAACTTTTCCTTTCTTTAATGAGTTACCCAGTGTGTTTTGCACATTGTGGTATGTTTACTTGTCAAACAAGAAAAAATTAGTTGCTCTCATATAAAACAGCTTGGTTGTAAGAGATAAACGCTGGCAGAATTGAAGATTGAAACAGTATGTTTAAACAGGGATTTCAGTATGGGTTCCAGTAGTATTGACTAGAACAGGGATTTATAGTGGAGGTGAGGCCATATACAATGACTGCATGATTTAATGATTTCAAATTTTCAGTAAGTTCTTCTCTCAAGAATTATTGCTATTCTGCAAACAGCTGTTTTGTTGACTGGATGAAAGAGCTGCCAAGAATAAGAACTGGTTTGTATGAAGTGGAATTTAAAGCAGGTCTCTGTTTTAATTACCCAGTTAAACTCCCGTTGATCTCAGGGTAGCTACTCCCATGGATATGGGGTTTATTAGTGTACCGGATGGGCTAGACCTGGGTGTATAACCAGCAGGGAGAAAATGGATGGTGTCCAGTCCAGTCAAAGGGGACGATGTCTACATTCTGACAGCTGGCCGGGATCCGAAGACAAATGAGTTCAGGCAAACTTGACCTGGTTCCCAGTAGACACAAATCTGCATAATATTCTGCAGCAGTTTGGCCTATATCAGTATCTGGCTCAGATAGACCTTTGGTGAGGGAGCTGGGAAATATAAATGACACACGTGTGCAGTAGAGGGTGCTCTTGTGACCGTGTTAGAAAAATATTTAGTTTCCCAGAACTGCAGTTCATTTTCCTTTCTGTGTACATGTACAGAAAAAGTAAGCAATAAAAGTGTAAAACATAAAATATGATAAAAACTCAAAAAATGTATCTAACGTAGAACAAACAATTGGTCATTGAGTGACATAAGCCTAGGAATGTGGCCACACAGTGCTCATTTTTCGAGTGTTAACCGGCCTACTAAACTCCCAATATGGCGGGCAGGAAGTGGGCGCATATTTCCAGCTGGAAGTGCGTCGCCCACCATGTTGGATAACGTAGACACGCTGGTCACAGGAGTGCATGTCGGGATAATGTAAAGGCCAGATAATATTTTCAAATTATGGTCCTGCGCATCTTGTAGGACCCGTTTGATTTTTGAATGCCCCAGAGCTAAACGGCAGGAAGACACCCAATACATACCTGAAAGTGGAGCCGGGAGGAGCAGGATCGCTCCCACCCAACCCGGCCACCACCGCTTCCCCCCTGCCCCACTTCCCCCCTCCCCGGTTACCACCGCTCCTCCCCGAACCCCGACACCACCCTGCGCCCCCATGCATGCAAAAATGGGCATGCTCGGATTTCTAGGCCATAAACTCTTTATAAATATAATTAACATTAGGCTGCCAGTAGGTTCAGGAAATTCTTGTCTTCCAGTGCCCGCTACTTTTGTAAGTTTTCAGCTCACAGACTGCGATCTACAAATACTAAACCAAGGGGTTGAAGTTCCACAGGGGATTTCCTGCTCATCCACTGTAACTTTGGCAGACGATCCACAGAAAGCCTGGAGAATCGGCGTAAGCAGTTGTTTACACCAATTCTCTGGAGTTTCCATGGATCTTCCACTAAAGTTACTGCAAACAATTGGGAGAACCCTGCGGAAATGAAACCACAAAGTTTCTAATATTTGAAGCACCTCGATATTTCTGCAGTATTACAAATTTGACAGTAAGTTTGTTTGCTGAAGTGTCCACATCCAAAGCAGCTCTTGATGTTGCATATGAGGTGAATTGTATTTTGAATATTTAAATTTGTTCGTAATAAGTAACTGACGCACTTTGCTGTTCCGTTCAATGTGCAGTTTTACCTTAAGATGAATTGTAAGGAATGTCCAAAATATAAGTGGGCAATTTTTTTTTAATGATTTTTAGATTATGGTGCTTTTTTCAAAACTTTTTTTTTGAAGGGGAGCTTTTTATTTTTATTCATTCAACAACCACAACCAAAATTTATATAGTGCCTTTAACATAGTAAAACATCCCAAGGCACTTCACAGGAGTGTTATCAAACAAAATTTGACACTGAGCCACATAAGGAGATATTAGGACAGGTGACCAAAAGCTTAGCCAAAAAGGTAGGTTTTAAGGAGGAGAGAGATAGAAAGGCAGAGAAGTTTAGGGAGGGAATTCGAGAGCTTAGGATCTAGGCAGCTGAAGGACAGCCGCCAATGGTGGAGCAATTAAAAGCGGGGATGTGCAAGAGGCAAGAACTGGAGGAGCGCAGAGATCTGGGTGAGTTGTAGGCCTGAAGGAGGTCACAGAGATATTGAGGGGTGAGGCCATGGAGGGATTTGAAAACAAGAATGAGAATTTTTAAAATCGAGGCTTTGCCAGACCGGGACTCAGTGTAGGTCAGCAAGCACAGGGGTGATGGGTGAACGGGACTTGGTGCAAGTTAAGATATAGACAGCAGAGTTTTGGGTGAGCTCAAATTTATGGAGGGTGGAAGATGGGAGGCCGGCCAGGAGAGCATTGGAATAGTCAAGTCTAGAGGTAACAAAGGCATGGATGTGGGTTTTAACAGCAGATGAGCTGAGGCAGGGGCGGAGACGGGTGATGTTACGGAGCTGGAAGTTGGCGGTGTTGGTGATGGAGCGGATATGTGGTCGGAAGCTCATCTCAGAGTTGAATAGGATGCCAAGGTTGCTAATAGTTTGGTTCAGCCTCAGACAATGGCCAGGGAGAGGGATAGAGTCAGTGGCTAGGGAATGGAGTTTGTGGTGGGGGCCGAAGACAATAGCCTAATATTTAGTTGGAGGAAATTTCTGCTCATCCAGTACTGGATACCGGACAAGCAGTGTGACAAATCAGACAGTGGAAGCATCAAGAGAGGTGTTAGTGTGGTAGAGCTGGGTGTTGTCAGTGTACATGTGGAACCTGATTTGTTTTCGGACGATGTCAGAGGGGAGCATGTAGATGGGAAATAGGAGGGGACCAAGGATATATCCTTGGGAGACTCGAGGAAACATTGTGGGAGCTAGAGAAGCCATTGCAGGTGATTCTCTAGCTACCAGGCGAGTGCAGTCCCACCCAGTTGGACGATGGAGGGGAGGCGTTGGAGGAAGATGATGTGGTCAACCATGTCAAAGGCTGCAGACAGGCACAGAAGGATGAGGTGGGATAGTTTACCACAGTCACAGTGGATATCATTTGTGACTTTGATAAGGGCCATTTCATTACCGTGGCAGGGGCGGAAACCTGATTGGAGGGATTCAAACATGGGAAAAATGGGCACGGATTCTCAGGATGTGGGCATCGCTGGTCAGGCTAGCATTTATTGCTCCTTATTTGCTGAGAAGGTGAGGATGGGCCTTCTTCTTGAACTGCTGCAATCCATTTGGAATTTCTTGTTTTCTTTCTGTAGCTGTTTGATACAACTGAGTGGCTTGCTAGGTCACTTCAGAGGGCACCAGAGTCAACCACATTGATGTGGGATTAGAGTCACATAAAGGCCAGACTGGGTAAAGATAAACAGTTTCCTTTTCTAAAAAGGACATTAGTAAACCAGTTGGGTTTTTACAACAATCCAACAGTTCCTTGGTCAGTTTATTTCCAGATTTTTAAAACTGAATTCAAATTCTCATACTGTTACGGTGGGTTTTGAACTCACGTTCTCTGGAAAATTAGTCCAGGCCTGTGGATTAACCACTACACTACCACACCCGCTTATTGTTTAGTGGGCTCTGGTATCCACTGTGAATTAAAAGAAATTATGAACCTTTATTGGGAATTTATGCTGCTGCTGACAGGGGCAGCTGCTTATTGGCATAGTTACATTGCCTGCCTTTTTTTTTATTCGTTCATGGGATGTGGGCGTCGCTGGCAAGGCCAACATTTATTGCCCATCCCTATTTGCCCTTGAGAAGGTGGTGGTGAGCCGCCTTCTTGAACCACTGCAGTCCGTGTGGTGAAGATTCTCCCACAGTGCTGTTAAGTAGGGAGTTCCAGGATTTTGACCCAGCGACGATGAAGGAACGGCGATATATTTCCAAGTCGGGATGGTGTGTGACTTGGAGCAGAACGTGCAGGTAGTGTTGTTCCCATGTGCCTGCTGCCCTTGTTCTTCTAGGTGATAAAGGTCGCGGGTTTGGGAGGTGCTGTCGAAGAAGCCTTGGCGAGTCGCTGCAGTGCATCCTGTGGATGGTACACACTGCAGCCACGGTGCGCTGATGGTGGAGGGAGTGAATGTTTAGGGTGGTGGATGGGGTGCCAATCAAGCAGGCTGCTTTGTCTTGGATGGTGTTGAGCTTCTTGAGTGTTGTTGGAGCTGCACTCATCCAGGCAAGTGGAGAGTATTCCATCACACTTCTGACTTGTGCCTTGTAGATGGTGGAAAGGCTTTGGAGAGTCAGGAGGTGAGTCACTTGCCACAGAATACCCAGCCTCTGACCTGCTCTTGTAGCCACAGTATTTATATGGCTGGTCCAGTTAAGTTTCTGGTGACCCCCAAGATGTTGATGGTGGGGGATACGGCAATGGTAATGCCATTGAATGTCAAGGGGAGGTGGTTAGATTCTCTCTTGTTGGAGATGGTCATTGCCTGGCAGAAATGTTACTTGCCACTTAACAGCTCAAGCCTGAATGTTGTCCAGGTCTTGCTGCATGGACTGCTTCATTATCTGAGGGGTTGCAAATGGAACTGAATAATATGCAATCAGCAATGAACATCCCCATTTCTGACCTCATGATGGAGGGAGGGTCACTGATGAAGCAGCTGAAGATGGTTGGGCCCAGGACACTGCCCTGAGGAACTCCTGCAGCAATGTCCTGGGGCTGAAATGATTGGCCTCCAACAACCACTACCATCTTCCTTTGTGCTAGGTATGAATCCAGCCACTGGAGAGTTTTCCCCCTGATTCCCACTGACGTCAATTTTACTAGGGCTCCTTGGTGCCACACTCGGTCAAATGCTGCCTTGATGTCAAGGGCAGTCACTCTCACCTCACCTCTGGAATTCATGTTTGGACCAAGGCTGTAATGAGGTCTGGAGCCGAGTGGTCCTGGCGGAACCCAAACTGAGCATTGGTGAGTAGGTTATTGGTGAGTAAGTGCTGCTTGATAGCATTATCGACCACACCTTCCATCACTTTGCTGATGATTGAGGGTAGACTGATGGGGCGTTAATTGACCGGATTGGATTTGTCCTGCTTTTTCCCTACACATTGTAATCAAAAAAACCTGTTCCCTAACCAGTACCATGGTACTAAGATCCCAAAATGAACAGCAATTTACATTAAAACCCCAAAATGGTTAAAATTTGTGACAAGAAATTTGTTTAGTGCATGGCATTTTGGGTTCTACAACATCTGTCCCTTTTTCAGAAGTGCAGCAGCATAGTGCCCCATGATAATTCAGTGCTTATTACACTGTATGGTGTCATTCTTGAATGCTGGCTTGATGTCGAAGGCAGCTACTCTCTCCTCTCCTTTGGCATTCAGCTCTTGCATCTATGTCTGCATCAAGGCTGAGATAGGTTTGGAGCTGATTGGTTCTTGCAGAACCTGAACGAAGTGCCAGTGAGCATGTTATTGGTGAGTAGGTATCGTTTATTAACATTATTGATGATTCCCTCCATCAATTTCCTGATGACTGGGAGGAGGCTGATAGGACAAATCCTAGCCGGCCAATTACCATCCTGCTTTGTGGACAGGACGTACCTGGGCAATTTTCCACATTGTCAGGTAGATGCCACTGTCATAACTGTACTAGAACTATGTGGCTAGGGGAGCAGCTAACTCTGCACAGGTCTTCAGCATTATAGGAGATAATGCTAGCAAGAATGTGTCTGTGGATGTTGGATGGGGACAAAAGCAAGCTTGGTTTTGATGGCCACAGACATCAAGTTTTTACAGAGCTGCAAGAAAGCAGACAAGATCCCGAAAGGACTACAGATCATGAACCCACTCAAGTCCACATACAACTCGGATTACGCTGAGAGACTCTGCCGTCGTACCTCTCGCACACTCCGCAACCATCTCGTACACCAACTCTACAGCAGACGCCGCAACCTCGAAACTAAGATAGAGTCCATACTCTCAACCTGTACTCAGGACACAGCAGACCAGCTACGAGATACCGCCAAACAGACGAGGCAACGGAACTACGCTGCCTACATGAAAACCAAGAGCAGGAAGCTTGAGAAACTCAGCATCACCACCAGCATCGACCAAGCTTCCCCTGGTACCACGGTTGCAACCACAGGGAAGTCTATCGTCAATTTGTCCGACCACACCCTTCAACCAGACGAAATCGAAGTTCTCAACCGAGGGCTCAATTTCTGCCCCACTACCAAAATGGACCCCATTAGTCTCACGGCGGACACAGAGGAATTCATCAGGAGAATGAGGCTCCGGGAATTCTTCCACAAACCCCAAGATTTCAGCAGCGAACCCAATGAGACAATCAATGATCCGGAACAGCAGACAGAGGGATCAACGGTACAGCAACCGAAGAGGAAAGAGTCACACTGGACTCCTCCGGAGGGTCGCTGTCCTCAGCTTGACATGTATGCTCAAGCTGTCAGGAAATGCGTCAATGCCAGATTCATCAGCCGCACTCAGAAGACAGTCCAGAATGTCACCCGAGCACAACGCAACGCCATCAAAGCTCTCAAGACCAACCGCAACATCGTCATCAAACCAGCGGACAAAGGAGGAGCCATCGTCATACAGAACAGAACGGACTATTGCAAAGAAGCATACCGACAACTGGACAACCAGGAACACTACAGACGGTTACCCGCAGATCCGACCAAAGAACACACCTACCAGCTCAACAAACTGATCAAGACCTTCGATCCAGACCTTCAAAGCATCCTACGCGCTCTCATCCCATGTACTCCCCGCGTGGGAGACTTCTACAGCCTCCCAAAGATACACAAAGCCAACACACCCGGACGTCCTATCGTATCAGGCAATGGAACCCTGTGTGAGAACCTCTCTGGATACATCGAGGGCATCCTGAAACCCATCGTACAGGGAACCCCCAGCTTCTGTCGCAACACTACAGACTTCCTACAAAAACTCAGTACCCACGGACCAGTTGAACCAGGAACACTTCTCACCAGGATGGACGTCTCGGCACTCTACACCAGTATCCCCCACGATGACGGCATCGCTGCGACAGCATCAATACTCAACACCAACAACAGCCAATCTCCAGATGCCATCCTACAACTCATCCGCTTCATCCTGGATCACAATGTCTTCACCTTCGATAACCAGTTCTTTACCCAAACACACGGAACAGCCATGGGGACCAAATTCGCACCCCAATACGCCAACATTTTCATGCACAAGTTCGAGCGGGACTTCTTCACTGCACAGGACCTCCAACCAACACTATACACCAGATACATCGACGACATTTTGATTCTATGGACCCACGGCGAGGAATCACTAAAGAGACTACACGATAACATCAACAAGTTCCATCCCACCATCAAGCTCACCATGGACTACTCCTCAGAATCAGTTTCTTTCTTGGACACACGAATCTCCATCAAAGACGGGCACCTCAGCACCTCACTCTACCGCAAGCCCACGGACAACCTCACGATGCTCCACTTTTCCAGCTTCCACCCTAACCACGTCAAAGAGGCCATCCCCTATGGACAGGCCCTGCGAATACACAGGGTCTGCTCAGACGAGGAGGAACGCGATGGACACCTACAGACGCTGAAAGACGCCCTAGTAAGAACGGGATATGACGCTCGACTCATCGATCGACAGTTCCGACGGGCCACAGCGAAAAATCGCATAGACCTCCTCAGAAGACTAACACGGGACGCAACCAACAGAGTACCCTTCGTCGTCCAGTACTTCCCCGGAGTGGAGAAACTACGCCATGTTCTCCGCAGCCTTCAACATGTCATCAATGACGACGAACACCTCGCTATGGCCATCCCCACCCCTCCACTACTCACCTTTAAACAGCCACCCAACCTCAAACAGACCATCGTTCGCAGCAAATTACCCAGCTTTCAGGAGAACAGCGTCCACGACACCACACAACCCTGCCACGGTAACCTCTGCAAGACATGCCAGATCATCGACACAGATACCACTATCACACGAGAAGACACCACCCACCAAGTGCATGGTTCATACTCCTGTGACTTGGCCAACGTTATCTACCTCATACGTTGCAGGAAAGGATGCCCCAGAGCATGGTACATTGGCGAGACCATGCAGACGCTGCGACAATGGATGAACGGACACCGCGCAACAATCGCCAGACAGGAGGGTTCCCTCCCAGTCGGGGAACACTTCAGCAGTCAAGGACATTCAGCCACCGACCTTCGGGTAAGCATACTCCAAGGCGGCCTTCGAGACACACGACAACGCAAAATCGTCGAGCAGAAATTGATAGCCAAGTTCCGCACCCATGAGGACGGCCTCAACTGGGATCTTGGGTTCATGTCACGCTACACGTAACCCCACCAGCGAACAAATGTTATCTGTTTTTAATATAACGGGTCATTTGCTGTCTTTCTCTTCCTTCCGGATGTTTCTATGTTTCTGCCTCTCTCTCTGTTTTTTTTTTGGTTGTTTGTATATTCGGTGGCCTTGTAGGTAACACCTCTCTGTCTGCACACTGTGATTGCCTTGGCAACGGGCAGTTGGAAAGACTATCTGTAATCACCAGGTATTGTTCTGTGATTTATAAATGCGAAGGGTTCGAGGATTTCATTTCCACAACATTCACCTGAGGAAGGAGGAAGCCTCCGAAAGCTTGTGAATTTCAAATAAAATTGTTGGACTATAACTTGGTGTTGTAAAATTGTTTACAATTGTCAACCCCAGTCCATCACCGGCATCTCCACATCCTAAATAGTCAAGTAGACTGGCGACATTCAGTGCCTCAGGTCATACATAAAGGGGACTGCCAGCACTTGAGACTGTACATCAAAGAGGGAAAACAGTGGCCGACTGAAAGGTTTGCCACTTGATGATGTAGCAACTTTTAAGAAAATTCTTTCACACATTCAAAACACCATTTTTAGTTCATGGTCACTATTTTTAGTATATACAGGTGAAAACCAAGCTGAATTATTAGCCAATGTTTTCTAATTTGGGGTTACTTTTTGAATATTCACAAATAATGGCCTAATCTATATAATTTTGTGGAATATAGTTTCACTTACACTGAGGTAAGCACTGCCTCCACATTAAGTTTTATTTTAATTCAAATTCAGGTTCATAAAAACTTTAATTTCACATCTGTCAAATCTGACCTAAAGTATAAATTAACCCAAGTTACTGTATAGTCATGCAGTTGTGCATATGTGCCTTCCATTTCCCTGAATGAGGAGGGGTTGCATGTATGATCTCTGGAGACTTCATGTCAGGTATATATTTGGCTTCTGGTAATATGACTGGAGATATGAATTTGTTTTTTCCAATGAACTAATGTGAGTATGCATCGGATCCTTGGTCCAAATAAGGAAAGATCATACATCCTTTTCTACGTGCCTTGGGAATCTTGTCCACTGACTTCGGTTTCTGAGGATGAGCCTTCACCTTTACAAATGCTCTACACTTTTGTCTTCTGAAGCCAAAACCAGGATGTTCATTCTCTGCAATTGTCATTCATTCATGTGAGAGCAGTTTAGAGGGAATGATCATATGAATTATTCCCTGTAGTTTTACACTTGTGATGTAATTTTCCCTTGAGCAATAATAAATCCGTGCCCTTGCAAACAAGGGGACAGTTGCACCAATATCCTTAAGTGCCCTGGGCAATGACAGTAAAGAAGGGTGAACTGAGCAGTTATACTCTGCTGCATTGTCCACATCCTGAGACCATGTATATAAAGAAATGTGCTTTTAATCCAGGATTGAGACAGACTCTCCAGGGAGGTGTCACATTTTGACTGTATGAACATGCTTGTCTACAGAGAAAAGCAGTTATAGATATCACAGGCTATGGAAGGAATCAAAACTGAATGACTGAACAGAGGGAAACATTTAAAAGAAGGACTCCAGTGACATGACTTCAGGAAAGTTACTAACTCAATGAGCAGGTTATAGCACCATTTCTGTAATGATTATTTTATCTTTCCCTACTAGTTTTTCACAACAGCAGCTAATACTGGACACCAAAAATATCCAAAGGTCAAACGCAATTCCAAAATATGCAGGATACCAAATATAACAAAGAAATTACATATAGGATACCAGTACCAATCTAATTAAAAATGTTCCATTTAGTGTGTCCTGCAGGAAAAAGTGTGCATGATGTTCGCAAAGGGTCAACGTGTAAATTGTCCATTGCACTATTCTGATTATGTTAACCTAACAGTGATTTTTTGAGCCATTGACAAAAAAACTACTGATATTGGATCAGTAAGAGCTACCAATTATAAATCAGCAACCATCTAAACCGAACTAATCAAATTGCTTAATTTTATTTCAAAGCTACTAATTGGGAATAAGCAATTGTTGCAAAATGAACCAACCACACCACTCAAATAATTCCTACATACAGTTTTTGGCTATCATTTTCCTTCTTCGCCCATCAGTAGAGACAATATTTCTAACATAATAAATGCATTAAAAACCGAAAAAAAATCAATAGACTTACTCACAAAATGAGCTATTTGATGTTAGAAATGCTTGCAAGAAGTTTTCTCTGCACTGACTTGCTCTTCTATCTGGGGTATAGGGTTTGAGTTTGGATTTAGTCCCCCAGTTGGAAATTTCAATTGGCCTTGGATGCTGGGAATTCTAGCTTCTATTGACAAATTACGTGTGTGTGAGAGGGAGTTGCATCATGGAAGTTATTAACACCTTGCTCTGGGGAACCATGTACCCAGAATGAACCATGACAATTGGGCAGAAAGTTTACAAGTAACAACTGAGGTGTAAGCAGGGGATAAAACATAAAAAATACAAAATTTTACTTTTCCAACATTTTATACAGTTTAAAACCAGAAAGTAAAAATTGATATTGCTTTGAA
Source organism: Heptranchias perlo (assembly GCF_035084215.1). NCBI lineage: Eukaryota > Metazoa > Chordata > Chondrichthyes > Hexanchiformes > Hexanchidae > Heptranchias > Heptranchias perlo. Next base: position 44,173,682 of record NC_090332.1, read on the forward strand.
TAAATGTTTCTTTGAGTCATTAAAGGGAAACGATGTTTGCACAGGGGAAGAGAATGGGGGCATGCAGGAAATGTTTGAGGTGCTTTCATACAGAGCTTCTACTTTATGTTTGTAATCAGTCAGTTAGTCAGTCCCACAGCAGGGTAAATGACCACCTGTACTAGGTGCTAATCAATAGTCACTCAGTGGTAGTAAAACTTTTCCCTAATGCAGTGCTATGCTAATGACAGCTTCAGCAAGAACTGCAAATCCACTGTAGGATATAAGGGGAAAAAGAAAAGGGGGGCTAAATTGGGCTGCGTAGCGCCCATTCTGTAGGTGCTACATGGACACCTAAGCCCCGAAAATGGCATCCGAGATGCACGTGCACATTTCTGGTGTGACAGGTGCAGGATGCTATCTTGATGAAGGTGGTCGCCTAACGCACACCGGCAGCATGGAGAGTAGGGAGATGGTGACGTAAATCAGTGTGCAATGCTGATTTAAAGGGAACGCTGCTATTTTGGAACTCCACGCACAGCTGAACAGGTCTTAAGCAGCATGCAGGAACCCCCACCCCCCACCAGCGCTATTTAAAGGGATCATGCAGGAGTTAGTTGCTTCTAGCTGCTGATGCATTTGTACCTGTTTTTGGAGGTCTCCTATACTTGAATACTAGGACTAGGGGAAACACAGCCTAAAAAATAGAGCCAGGACTTTCAGGAGTGAAGTTAGGAAACACTCCTACACGCAAAGGGTGGTTGAAGTTTGGAACTCTCTTTCACAAACAGCAGTTGATACTAGCTCAATTGTTAATTTTAAATCTGAGATTGATAGATTGTTGTTAACCAAAGGTATTAAGGGATATGGGGCTAAGGCAGGTATATGGAGATAGGTCACAGATCAACCATGATCTCATTGAATGGTGGAACAGGCTCGAGGGGCTAAATGGCCTACTCCTATTGCTATACTCTACAGGGAATGGACTGGCTAACTGACAGGCAATAGCAAGGGCACCGGCAGAGTGGCAGGGGTGGGACAGGAATGCTGTCCTCTTGAGAGAGGACAGCAGGTTCATGTTCCATGGAACCACTGCCATTTGCTGCCTCTTGTTATGCACCACCTTCTCCTGCAAGGTAGCAGGATGTGTGTCAGTGAGTGTCCTGCAAGATGTTTGGGTGATGTGGCTGTCATGGTTGAATAGCTGCCTGTGTGTGTGTGTATGTGTGTGTGTGTGTGAGACCTGTGTGTTCTGGGTGTGCTGCTTGCAATAGTTGTAATGTATGAAGGCAGATGTTGCATCCGATTGGAAGAGTTGAGTACTGATTGAAAGGGTTTGTTGGTATGTGGGTGATGGGGGAAGTAATGGGTGGAGCAGTGGATGTGGCTAATGGTGCAGTTGGTAGGAGATGACACTTGACAGCTGAACTCGCTCACCTTGACCAAAGCATTGGTGGAATGGGCGGACACGTGGCAGATGAAATTTAAACGCAGAAAATTGCAAAGTGATACATTTTGGTAGGAAGAACAAGAAGATGCAATATAAACTAAAGGGTACAATTCTAAAAGGGGTACAGGAACAGAGAGATCTGGGGGTATATGTGCACAAATCTTTAAAGGTGGCAGGCTCTTGGATAGCTGGCACGGACTCGACATAAAGCTCGTCCTTTTAAACATAAAGACGAGACCTGCATCTGTGTTTTAAGTGTGCAATTTCTGATCTCCGTTCAGAACCGTATCTTATATTTTGAAAATATAAGAGTCCTGCAAACTTTGAGCAGCCAAGTTGTTCATTAAAAATTCTAGAGGTCCCATCACCATGCTTCACTATATTGCAGCACAGATTCACTTCACAATTGACTTCCACCACTTCCTGTAGCCACAGTACACCTCCCCTTTAAGAGGTGCAGGCTGCCTTTAAGTGGTGCTGGCCACTCCGATTTTGGAGCCCCTGCTGGTGCGTGCAGCCACTCAACAGCGCAGGCGGCATGCAGCAATCATTGAAATCACCAGGCAGCACGAATGTTACGTGTTGCCTGCTTCGCAATGACCGGGTACAGGTTAATTACGCACCGCGATCCCAGCGCCTATTTTCGGGGGTTAAACAATTTAACCCCCAATATTTTTTATTATGTAAATAACAGATAGAAAAGTTATTAGGGAGGAAAGAATATGCTTATAAAATGCTTATGTCTAAAGCGAATACTCCAAATCCACTGTAAAGCAAAACAAATTTTAATGTATATAACTGCGATTAAAGGATGTTGTGGAGAGAAGACCAAACAAAGTCACTTGTATATTAAACAAGTTTGATAATGAGTGTTTAAATATAATGTAATTTTGATGATGCATCCCAAAGAAGCATCTCAATCAATCCCAACCCATTCCAGCTTTGCCAGAAGACTATGCCACATGATATTTCAGGAGCGATGCTGTCTCTACAAACCATAGCTTCTTTCAGACAATGAATGATTTCTAGCCTATGAGATCCATGATATCATCCTCAACGCGGGTAAGGGATATTATTGCTGATTGCCACCGCTAGTGAGACGCAGTGATGCCAATTGAAGGCCATCTTGTTCTACAAAGAAAAGAACAGTACACATTGTTTGAGATAAAATTTTGTAGAGAGAAGCAAAGGCTCCACAGCATTGCATATATTACCATGGCATGTGGAATGAACTCTCAAATACCTTGCTAGCTGAAGTTAGAAAACTCGAACTTTAGTACGATCAGTTCTACCTCTGTGTAAGGATATGCTAATGGGCAATCTTTCTTAGCTGCTAATTAGCAGATATGCCTGTTGTAATACTCCTGAAATACAACCTCACTTGGACAGACTTTCTATCTGTATAAGATAACTGACACTAATCCCAATGCATAGTAATATAAAATAATTCAGTCATATCCATATGTAGCACTGAGATAATTGATAATGACCCTCATTGCTTACCGTGGCAACTTTCCTTCAGATTGGACATCTGACACATTTCCTTCCAAATACAGTAGGTTACAAATACCATGCACTTTCATGTCTGTTGGACTTTGTTTAGTAGCGCTTTACTCCATTGGCCTGTAGTTGCTGTCCACAATGATCTGCAGAGTCTCATCTGTGAAGTTAGCTTTTCGACATCTCCTTACTTCCTGCATTAGTCCTCAAGTTTATGTACACCACAGCTGTGTTGAGTGTTCTTTATAGCACGTACATGTGTGATAATGAGGTTAATAGGTGATACAACAGCACAGTTGCATCATGATTAGCAGCTTTTAAACAGTCAGTCTCCAAGAAGGTGACTAACTACATTTGTGTGTTCCTATTAGTGCTCTAAAAAGAGAAAAAAATAACTTTCATTTAACGCCCACTGCGCTAAGAAAAACGAAACCCTTTTATGGCAAACTATAAGGATGATGTAAATGACAACAATCTGCTTTGATAACAGGAATAAGAAACATCTGAGAAATATTCACAGTAGTCAAATATAGAGAGGACTTAAAATGTAATGAAGGGAATTACTTCACGAGCTGTGTTTACGAACGTATGAAATTGACGGGCAGGAAAAGACCATCAAACCTGCCCCACACAATGATGACCAGACCATCATGGCTAAACACTTCTTCCCTTCCCCGACCTCCCACCCTCACCCGCAGTCATGTAATCTCCTGGGAGAGGAAAAAAAAACAGAAACCCAGGGCCAATAAGGGAAAAAAAAACTCTAAAATTCCTCTCCGGGGGTTGAAACCAGTCCAGGAGATCACATGGACCAAGTGTTCTCTATAAAAACACTTACTTTCTATATGATGCAATCTTTGCTCCAGTCAGGAACCGGTCCAACTCCCTCTTGAAGGCAGGCAGAGAGCCAACACCCACCAGACCAGCCGGCAATATATTCTGGAGGCTAACAATTCTCTGGGAAAAGAACCACTGCCTAACATCCAGTCTATTGCTACTCTTCTATAGTTTAAACTCATGTCCCCTGGTCCTGCCCAACCTGTTAAACTGGAATAAACTATCAATAGGGACGCTAGCCAGCCTTTTAATTATTTTATAGACCTCTGTCACGTCACCTCTAAGTCTACTCTGCTCTAAAGTAAATAGACCAAGGTGAGCCTATCTGAGTAGCTGAGGTTCTTTCATCTAGGAATCATTCTTGTAGCTCTCCTCTGGATCTTTTCCAAGGCTGCTATATCACCCACCATGTGGGAGGACCAAAACAGGGCTCAGTACTCTAGATGCCATCTGACCAGTGACCTGTATAGTGTCAAAATGGTGTCCTTTGATTTATACTGAAGTGTTGTATTAATACAACCCAATACCCTGTTAGCTTTAGCTACAGTTTCTCTACATTGGTCATGAACCTTTAGTGATCTGTGCACAATAACACCAAGATCTATTTCTCACTCAACCTCTTTCAGTATTGTTCCCTGTAAATGATGTGTATTCTGTGTTGGCCCTACCAACATGCGTAACACTACTTTTATCTAAATTAAATGCCATTTGCCATTGTGTGGTCCCCTAACGCACCTAAATCTTTTTGGATTTAATTGCACTCCTCTACCGTCTTAACCCTTGCACAGATTTTAGTGTTATCTGCAAACTTACTTACTGTACTGCCACCACCACCGTCCAGGTCATCAATAAAGACCGTGAAGCAGACCCAGGACTGATCCTTGGGGGACACCACTCGTAACATGTCTCCAAGCTGAACCACATCTGTTAACTACAACTTTTTGGCTGCAGGATTAGAGCCAATTCCTAATCCAGCTTGTCAAATTTCTACTAATACCGCAAGATTCTATCCTGTGAAATAACCTAGTGTGAGGTATCTTATCAAAGGCTCTCTGAAAGTCCGTTGTCTACCGGATACCCTCATCCACTACCCTGGTGACTTCCTCAAAATAATTATCAAATTTGTCAGGCACGACCTATTTTTTCAGAAGCCGTGTTGTGAATTTCTAATTGCTCCTTCCCTTTCCCAATGATCGTAAAGGGCATCTCTTATGATCCCTTCTAACATCTTCCCAATAATTGATGTTAGGCTGATAGGCCTGTAGCTCCCTGGCTTCGATTTGTCCTCTTTTGAAAATAGGAACAAAATGAGCTAGCTTCCAGTCTAAGGGAACTATCCCTAACTCTATTGAACTATTAAGGATATGGGCAAGGGGCTCACAGAGCATCTGTGCCATCTCTTTAATCACCCTTGGATGGATATTATCCGGACCTGGAGCCCAATCAATTTTGAACTTTGCTGACCTATCCAAGCTAACATTACTATCTATTTTAATGTTAATAATGCTATTCAATACTAAGCACCCCTCATCTGGAACATAAGCATCGTCTAAGGAGTATAGACTGATGCAAAATGGTCATTTAGTAATTCTGCCATAATCTGAGAATCAGTTTCAATCTGCCCTACAGTATCCTTTAGTAGCTCTATATGATATTTAATGGTCTTCTGACTACAGACATAGCTAAAAAAGCTTTTGCTATTACTGCCACAATTATGCACCATCTTCTTTTCCAGAGATCTCTTGGCCAATCTTATGGCTGTTTTGTCTTCCTTAAATTGCATGTGATACTTTTCCCTGTTCTCCTGTGAGTTAATTGCCTTATGCGTGTAGAGTACCCTCTGATTCATTCGAATTTGCCTCTGTACATCCATTAGCCATAATAGTTTTGTTTCATCATGTGCCCTTTTTTGTTTAAACCATTAGGACATATATGGCTTCATTCTGTTCGAGAGTGGTTTTAAATAGAACCCATTTGTCCTCAGTACTTGATTGACTATCTAGTAGGGTTGCCCAATCAACTTTTGCCAGATCTTCAGCCATTTTTGTAAAGTTAGCCCTCTTAAAATCTCAGACCAACATTGGATTGGCTGCAGCCTTGAATTGGCCAATAAGATTAAAACTAATTATATTATGATCAGAGTTGGCCAGGTGTTCCCCACATGGAGATTTGATACTGCACTAGGGTCACTGCTAAAATCAGATCCAGAATTTGTTTATCCGTAGTTGCCTCACCAACATGCTGTGTAAGGAAACAATCATTTATGGTTTCTACAAAAGTCTGAGCTACTCTCCACTACACTAGATAGATCACCATCAAACTATTTAATACAAGGAAAATTGAAGTCACCCATAATGCAAATTGGGCACATGCTAGAAGTCCACTTTATCAAACCTTTGGTTGATGAATATTATTCCATATATGTCAAATCCTGAAGATTTTATTTCTTTTGCCACCAATTGAATCATGAGTTAGACATTTGTGACAAAGATTTTAAGAAGAAAGGAGGAAATGAACTAATGAAAACTCAGATGTCTACTTACATTAGCTGAAGTGGAAGCTTTAAAGGAGATTATAATCCTTTATGATAGAGAGATAAGTAATGTTGCAGCAATGTTTGATGCACGGCCAAAGGCAAGGAAATGCACATTTTGGTCTGGCTGCCTCAGGGCAGACCAGTATTGCAGATGGGGCTTCAAACAGGTGATAGGCCCCTTATTTGCATATGCAAAGGGCCTAATGCCTGTTTCAAGCATGGGCCCCGGATGCTGATTTTTTTTGCCTATACCAATATGGCAGGTGGCGCACCTCTGGCTGGTAATGAGCATGCACTTTCTGCTATTTGGAGGCTTAGGAGGCTAATTAGTGCCCGGCCAAATTTCTTTAAAGAAGAAGCTGGAAGCATGAAGTGCTCGAAGGAGGGAGAAAGTATCAGAGGAATAGAGGAAGAGACCAAGGTGCGACTTGGTGATAAAAGTTACCTGAACCTTGGAAAATATTGTTATGGATAGTAAAAGTTCATTGACCACAGACTTCAGAGTTCACTCTTCTGGATGTATGCAACTTAATGGACTGAGTTGATGAACTAAGATGGTGAATTTTCTAACGTTGAGCTAAAATACAGTTGCTTTTGGGAATCCAGGTCTTAATGAGGCAGATGGGAGTGTTGGGAGGGAGCAGTCATGAGGGAAGGATTGGTATTTGTCTTTTGTTTTATTCATTAAAAACAGTCAACAATAAGTTGCTGCCACTTTTCTCTGGTTGCAGGCTGATGTACCTCTTACTTCACCTCCTCTTCCCTGTGTGACCTTCTCATGAGGTCAGCATGGACAGCCATCTCCCTATTCCTCATCTTCAGGGAGCAGTAATCCTTTCTGGATAATGATATTATGTAGCAAGTTACAATAATTTTGAATACTCTTGCTGGGCTGTACCATAGGGCACCAGAGATCTGTCCAGGTACATAAAATGAGTCTTTATGGTTTGCTCTATCACAGTTCTTGTAGGCTTATGAGTCTTATTATATCTATTGTCCTCCTTTGCCCAGAGATGCCATGCTGGAATCATGAACCATGACTGCAGAGGATAGCCTTGATCACCCTGCAGCCATCCTGATGCATGGGGCATAATCTAGCATGGCGGCAGGGCAGCAGTGAAGAGTCATGTGGGAGCGATCGTGACTCAATTGAAAGCCCTTAATGTAACTTCCGTGTTTCGTGACTACAAGCTGCGCAGCAGGTGCACCCGAATGACGTACTAAGAACTAGAATATTTAAATGGCCATTACAACCATGGATTTTGAGGGAGAAAAGGAGGTATTTGCAGATATGGAGCACCAAAGGACTAAGCTAGCACACTGCTTTAATGACTCTTCTCTTGAGTTGCTACTGGCCGGTGTGAGGAGCAGGAGGGAAATACTGTACCCGGCTAATCAGAGGAAGTGCCCTGCCTCTGCCAACAAGGTGGCATGGTTCAAGGTGGCAGAGGACCTGAGCAACAGGAGCACTGAGGCAAGGTCATGGACGCAGTGCAGGAAGTGCTTTAATGACCTAACCAGGCTAGGAAAAGTGAGTACAGTTACTGATTCACCTACATTCTGTGGTGTACATTATCCCCCCCTCATTCTGTCTTGCCAAGCCTACTCTCATCACATCACTCCTCACACCCACTTAAGTCTTATTATCAGCTTACCTTCAGTTTCTGTGCACTTCCTCACCTTCCTATTTGTGAACCCACCACTCCCACTCACCCCAATCCTGATGCAATGTGATGAGTGTCTGATACTCACCCTCTGATGCATCTTTCATTGGCAGCTTCACCCAAAACAATGCATCTACCCTCACTGACACATCTGTTCTTCTTGTAGAAGAGAGCACAAAATGCATGGGAAAGGAGTAGGATTGGAGGGGGGCTAACACAAATAGTGTTCCTGACAGAGGCGGAGGAGTTCAGCAGCATGGTTGAATGCCTGGCCAGATACGGAGAGACTGGCAACCCGCAAATAGCTGGTGACAAAGCTTTAACATCCTTCACATGCAGGTACTCATTTCGGTGGGTCCTGTTAAGCAGATAGTTGGGTTGTCACCTGATTATTCACCACTTACAAGAGAGCACGAGTAGATACTGGTGGCAGGGGCAGCTGTGAAGAGTCCGCATCGGAAGGCATACTCGTCTCCAAGCTCTGTTCAGCTGGACGCAGATGCTGAACCCCGTGGACCATTGTTGAGATTGAGAAAGATAGAGGTACAGCTGCACCTTTGCGTGGTACTGGAAAATGTGCCACGCACACACTCCACAATATCGGAGAGGGTGGAGGAGTCCACCTCCAGCACTAGTGGAATGGTGACATAGCTAAGTGTAGAAATATCTATGATGGTGAGAATGGCAGCCTCCAATGCGCTTCAAGCACGGCTCACAAGTATGAGTCCATTGAGGCCGTGACAATGACCGTGCGGACACAGGATGCCATGGTCTTAGAACAGGTCACAGATCTGCTGCAAGCTGTTGTCCAGCAGGGTGGTAGGAGCAATGTGGCCCTGGCTTAGGAGAGGGATGATGAAAGGGGACATGGAAGATCCCATGTCTCACCCGTTGCTCCCTCTCTCAACCAGTACCCGCAATGCTGCCCCCTCTCGCAATGGCTGAGTCTGCCCCTACACGGGTGCAGGTGGAGCAGTCTTTGGTGGTCCCCAAAACCCATAGGGCATAGGCCGAAAGCATCTCAACAGTGAGGGCGGGGACCTGAGCAGCCTGCCACTACCTCTGCTGAAGCCACAGGGGATGAACCCCGTAGGAAGAGGAAGGCTAATGTTTTGTAATCACCAAGGGCCTGCACAAGGGTGTCTGACACAATGTCATGTTTCAGATATTTGTTTTTTCTTATATGCACATTAAATGTTAAAATTGTCATCACCACTGCCACGTCTTGTCCATTCTTAACTCCCTTTTGCGAAAACGCCCTTTCATCTACTCCATGAACAACGAGACTGGATGCCACCCAATGGGCACATTTATGTGTGGTTGAAGGACTGTTTTGTGCAAGTGGAGGTGGGGGGCCGGTGGTGTTGGTTGTTTTTCCAAGTGGTCTGAGTAGTTAATTATCTTCATTTTGCACAGCTCCTTAAGAAAGCCTATTTAGATATGGGTGACTCCTTGGCATCACAAGCAGCCATATTCTCGCTCTCGATGTTATGCAGGATGCAACACATGACTATTCTGCACATCCTCTCTGGTGAGTAATGAAGTGCTCCCCCACATCGATCCAGCACCTGAAGTGCATCTTCAGCATTCCTATGTCTTGCTCTATGACAGATCTGGTGATGTGACTGTCATTGTACCACTGTTGTGCCTCATTGGTGGGGTTTCTTAGGTGTTATAAGCCATGTCTGCAGGGGGTATCCCTTGTCTCCAAGGAGCCAGCCCTTAAGTCCTGCTTGGAAGAGGGCTGGGATGTTGGGCTCGTGCAAAATGAAGGAATCATGGCAGCTGCCAGGGAATTTGGCACACACCTGCAGAAACCTCCTCTGGTGGTCACAAACCAGCTGCGCATTGATACAGTGATATCCCTTTTGGTTGATGTACAGTCCTGGCTCACGTGCAGGTCCTCGGATTGCTACGTGTGTGCGCGCAATCAATTGTGCCCTGCACCCTGGGAAGCTAGCCAGAGAGTTGAAACCCACTGCCCTCAGTCTGGCTGATGTCATCGCAGGGGAAGTTGACGTAGTCAGATGTCCTGGCAATCAAGACATCCATGATCTGTCATATACACTTATGTGCAGACGACTGAGACACCCTGGAAGGATCCAGAGGTGAAGAAATTGAGGGCAGTGACTTTAACTGTGACAGGCAATGCGTGGCCACTAGGCCCAGCCAGGAGCCGCTCTGCACGAAGGAGCATGCAGGTATCTGTCCATCTGCTAACTCAATCGCAGCCCGCTGTGACTAGTGCCAGGGACTAGCATGTGAACTCAGGCCCGGAGCATATTGGGCCGGACACACATTGTAGTCACCAACTGCCCTCACTGCCATCCACTGAAAGCGCAGACCAGAGGCTGTAAGAATATGCTTTAAAACAAGCATAGAAAATAGGAGGGCAATAGTTCAGCATCTGAGAACAAGGACATCAGGGAGACCACAGAATAGACATTAATGTCAGAAGGTGGTTTACCCCAAAACAAGAGATGTGGTTGCTACGAAACCAACATTCAGCCTTGCACAGCCTCACCAATGGGGGGCTGTACTCTTAAGGAGGATGCATTCCTCAGGAGGAACATAACAGCTTGTAAACAGAGATGGAGGTTGAGGTTATTAGCTACGTTACATAAAACAGCTTATCTTGAGTTGCTAATGTGGTGTCAGCACAGTGGGAGGACTTACGACCATGAGATAAGACCAGCAGTGCATACATGCAGAACAATGTAGCTGAATAGTGTAACGATAGGACATGCTCCCTCCCAAAAGTTAGAGCTCTCAAGAAGGTACAGTCAGAACTCCATCAGGTTGTACTGATTGTCATTTAATGTAATCTGTAGACAGTTGTAATACTGTTGAATGTAATGTTGAAGACAGCAGTAGTGCAACTCTGTTGTAAGTCAATCTATTAAACTTGCTATTTTATAACCACTTGGGGAGGGCAAACAAGGGAAGGGAGTACAAAATAAATGGGAGGATACTGAAAGGTGTAGAAGAAGTGAGGGACCTAGGAGTGCATGGCCACAGATCCCTGAAGGTAACAGGACAGGTAGATAAAGTGGTTAAGAAGGCAAATGGAATACTTTCCTTTATTAGCCGAAGCATAGAATAAAAGAGCAGGGAGATTATGCTGGAACTGTATAAAATATTAGTTAGGCCACAGCTTGAATATTGCATACAGTTCTGGTCACCACATTACAGGAAGGATGTAATTGCACTGAAGAGGGTACAGAGGAGATTTACGAGGACGTTGCCAGGACTGGAGAATTTTAGATATGAGGAAAGATTGGATAGGCTGGGGTTGTTCTCTTTGGGGGAGAGGAAGCTGAGGGGAGATTTAATTGAGGTGTATAAAATTATGAGGGGCATAGATAGAGTGGATAGGATGGACCTATTTCCCTTAGTAGAGAGGTCAATAACCAGGGGGCATAGATTTAAAGTGATTGGTAGAAGGATTAGAGAGGAGCTGAGGAGAAATTCTCAACCAGAGGGTGGTGGGGGTCTGGAACTCACTGCCTGAAAGGGTGGTAGAGGCAGAAAGCCTCGTCACATTTAAAAAGTACCTGGATGTGCACTTGAAGTGCCGTAACCTACAAAGCTATGGACTAAATGCTGGAAAGTGAGATTAGGCTGGATAGCTCATTGTCGGCCAGCATGAACACGATGGGCCGAATGGCCTCCTTCTGTGCTGTAAATTTTCTATGATTCTATGAATCAAGCGGAGGTTACTGTTGATGGATCAACAGCCCATAGTTGACAGTATCAGAGAAATCCGCTAACAGAGGCAGAGCATCAAAAATGCAGCCGATGCAGGTAGCCATGTCGGGGGGAGGTGGCTGGGAGTGAGGAGAACAGAGCCTGGAGGAAGGGGAGAAGAAGAGGAGTAGCACAGGAAGCAGGGGGAGCAGAAACAGGGCAGAAGGGGAAGAGCAAGGAGCAGAAGCAGCGCACGAAGGTGAGAAGTGGGGGAGAATGTGATCCAGGTCTAAGGGGAAGGGAGGGGTTAAGAGAGAGAACATGAGCCAGATGGGGAGATGGATCATGCTCTCTCTTCCTTCCCTCTTCCGCCCGCCCCCACCATTAGACTTGGATCACACTCTTGAGCGTGAACGGCAGCGAGTTGATTTCTCAGAAAGCCCAGTGCATGCGTAGCAAGTAATGTCGGACACAGTGGGGCCAATTTTCGGATGACGGAGCGGGTGCTTTGGGGCCCCAAAAATCGCTAAGCTCCAGGGTGGGTTCGAAGCCCGGCTCTAACCTGCTGACGTCCGCGTTCCCCAGTGACACATTCGGGTGCTCGCGTGCCTCCTGAATAGGAGTCCTCGTCCCTATCACCCATCACCTGGAGTGAGGCATTACTAAATCTAGGAGCAGCTTTTCCCCTGTGCTGCTCCATTGTGCTGTGTGGGTTTTTGCTCCAGGAGCAGCCATTGGAGGACTGCCCCTTTAAATAGAGGTCCTCCAGCTGACAGCCTGTGATGCAGGTGCGCAGTCCACCTGCTGCCCAGATTTCCGACGGGAAACCCGAAAGCTACATTAAGTGGCTCCAATTTACCCGCGATCACATGGGGAATGGACAGATTTTATTGGGTGGGTTACCCATCTCCACCACCCCCACCCCGCTAATATCAGGCTCAATGTCACTATTCACTTAGTAATGTAAAAGGTCACTCCCCCCCAACCCCCACCCAATAAACCTGAAAACAATCCATGACCCACACACAATGTCCCCTCGGCTCTCTCCCAGAGCTTTCAGTTTGACAGTGATTAGTGATAGTGTAGGTACTTCCGGTCTTCGATTGACTCGTGACGTTCTCCTGCGCGTGTGCTGGGCCACCCGATAATGTCACTCAGCATTTGCTAAAAAGCTACGGCTCTACTAGCGACATCACTTCCAACGATGTCACCCTCAACCGTTCTCGTTGAAGGAAATGTGCCCTCACTAAAACTTTGCAGCTCAAATTATGTAAAATATTCAATGCTGTGGATTTGTCAAATTCAGCCTCAAACGGTGACAGCCCCAAGCACGATCTTGCAGTGCCCATTCATGGAGCCACATATTTGAAGGGGCCCACAAGTCAATTGCTGGGTTGGCCTGGTGTGGAATGTTTTCAGAGTCAAAGCGAGTTGGGAGGCTGCTCAATGTGGAGGCCTCATTCCTTCAGCAGACAGGAGTGCGGTGGGAATTTTTACAGATGGTGCTGATAGCACTCGACAAGGGTCCACATATGAGATTGTTAATGAAAATGAAAGCACATGGAATTGGAGGCAACCGATTGGCTTGCCTGCCACACCTGTCTCTGAACCTGGACATCAGTTTGTGGATGCTCCAAGCTAACTCCACCATATCTACATCATCAACCTTATCCCACCACAGGACCTCTGACCAACTTTGGATTCCCTCCTATTGGCTCTTCTAGTCTGTTTATTACCAGGGCATATCTACCCTAATCTTGCAATGTAATCACATCTTTGTAACTTGAGTTTCCCCATGTCCATTTGCATGTGTGATTTGGCTGCTGCTGCAGACCCAAGCCCATCCCCTCTATTACCCTTTTTTCTTTACCCCTCCTAGGCCCCTCTCTCCTGTTATGCCTCCTTTAATTTATCCCCTCTCTAGTGCTCTTCCTCCACCCACCCACAAAATCCCTACCCCAATCCTTCAGCATTCCTCGACCTTCCTACTCTCCTGCCGCCATCCCAGGCTTGACGCCCTCTTAAATAAGCCTACAGCTTCCCTCTGTGCCTCTCTTGGCATCCTCCAAAGGGCCCACCGAGGCACTCGTCGCTGCCTCATCTTACTTTACTGACTTTCTCGCCCAGTATACCCAATGGGGGCTAATCTTGCCAATCGCCTTCCTGTCCCACTCACCCCTCCCTGACCTTGTGGGCTACCAGCGGATGAGCTATCATCACCCCTCCCTCCAGAAATGTCCATTCACTTGTGAACAGGGCCCTTGCCATCCATGAGCTTATTGTGGATGATTGCATCATGGCCTTGACAGAAACCCAGCTGATGATGCCCTCCCCCTTAATGAAGCCTTCCCGCCTGGCTGTACCTTCCACCACTTGCCCCGCCCAGACTGCCACAATGGCCCTGATCACCAAATCATACCATGGAGTCTGTCCTCCTACTCCTCTGGCACCTTCTCCTCAGAGCATCTCACCTCCTTTAAAATGCTTGTTCTCTACCACCCGCCCAAGTACAGCACCGAAATATCTTCACTGCTTTCTTCCCTCAGCCTCTACACCTAGCAACTTCAACCTCCATCTCAACTAATCATGCTCTCTCCTAAGTTTACTGCCCTCCTAGCCTCCCTTAATCTCTCCCTCCATATAAACTCTCCTACCCATGTTCAGGGCCACCCCCTCGACCTTGCCATCTCACATGGCCTCTCTACTCCTATCATATCAATCACAGATAAGGCCATCTCTGATCACTTCCTTGTACCCCTCTCCACCCACACCCCCCTTTCCCTAACCAACCTCATATCTTTGTGTTTACCCCTGGGAAATAAAACTCTCCCCCAAGTCACTTACAACAGCATTTTCAAATTCCCAACTGTCTAGCCTTTGGCCCTCCATTCATCATGACATGTCTGCAGCTACCTATCTGCTCAAACACACCTTCACCTCCACCTTTGACACCCTTGTCCCCATTAAAACCATTACTTGCTCACCCTGGTCATTCCCCTCATCACCGTTCCCTTAAGTCCAAGGGACATAGTCTTGAACATTTATGGCAGACGACTGGTTTAGCCATTGTCACGGAGTCCTACCATCTCAATCTCCTCCACATGACAAACGATAGTCCTTGACCAATTCATACTTCATACCACATTTCTTTTAATTCACTCCACACAAAGTCACCCTATTGTACCTTTGGCAACACCTAATACACTTTCCTTACACACCGCACCTTTACCTAGGTCTCGGTGTCCGGCTCGGGCAGCTGTCCACAGCTGCCTTGCAATTGCATTTCAGCTCAGCTCATCAGCTTCTCAGGCCAGGCCCAGCTACTTTCCAGTTTCCTGTTTGGACTGTGCTTAACTCTGTTTCACTAGCAGCCCTATTTCTCTTATGCCTCGCCCTTTTAACTCTCACCTGACTAAGAGAAGTCTCGAACCACTCCAGCCTTAATTACTTCTTAAAGCTGAGGTCTCTTAAAAGGCCCATACATCTCCTCTTAAAGGGGAGGTTTCTTAAAAGGGCCACACCCTTATTTGGGGATCAGGGCCCTCAGTTACTCTGTTACACCATTCATCACTGGATCTGGGTGGACCACATAAAGCACTATAGGGTCCTGCTCTCCTCTGCCAAAACTGCTGACTATTCCAGGATCATCCTAGAATGCAAAGAAAACCCCCGGCTTCTCTTCTCCACTACAAACCATCTTTTTAAACCCCTCTCCCCTGCCTCATCCACTCTCACCTTCAACAACAAATGGACTTTGTCACTAAGATTGAGACCATCCATTCAGTTGCCTCTGCTGCTTCCCTTTCTTCCCCTAGTCCACCAATCCGAACTTCCCCTATTGTTCCCCTCTGTCCTAGCCCTGAACTTGCATCTTTCTCTAGTTTCTCTCCTATCTCCTCTCATACCCTCTCTGAGCTCATCTTGACCATAAGACCCACCTCCTGCTCCCTTGACCCTATTCCCACTAACTGCTGACCACCTAACTTCCCTTCCTGGACCCCATGTTAGCTGATACTGTTAACGGTTCCCTCTCCTGGGTATTGTCCCCCTCCCCTTCAAATCTGCCATCATCACCCCATCCTCAAAACACACGTTTGACCCCTCTGACCTTGCAAACTATCCCCCCATCTCCAAACTCCCTTTCCTCTCCAAAATCTTTCAACGTGTTGTTGCCTCCCAAATCTGCACCCATCTTTCCCGCATGTTTGAATCCCTCCAATCAGGTTTCCATCCTTGCCACAGTACTGAAACGGCCCTTTTCAATACATCCTATGTGACTGTGACCACGGTAAATTATCCCTCCTCATCCTTCTGCAGCCTTTGACTGCACCATCCTCCTCCAATTCCTCGGCTCTGTCATCCAGCTAGTGGGACTGCGCTCGCCTGGTTCCATTCTTATCTATCTAGTCATAGCCAGAGAATCACCTGCAATGGCTTCTCTTCCCACTCCTGTACCATTACCAATGGAGTCCTTCAAGGATCTGTCCTTGGTCCTCTTGTATTTCTCATTTATATGTTGCCCCTCAGCAACATCATCCGAAAACATGTCAGGTTCCACATGTACGCTGACGACACCCAGCCCCACCTCACCAGCACCTATCTCAACCCCTCCACTGTCTCTGATTTGTCACACTGCTTGTCTGACATCCAGTACTGGATGAGCAAAAATTTCCTCCAACTAAATATTGGGAAGTCCGAAGCCATTGTCTTCGGTGCCCGCCACAAACTCTGTTCTGTAGCCACCAACCCCATCCCTCTCCCTGGCCATTGTCTGAGGCTGAACCAAACCATTAGCAACCTTGGCATCCTATTTGACTCTGAGATGAGTTTCCGACCACATATCCGCTCCATCACCAAGATTGCCAACTTCTAGCTCCGTAACATTGCCCGTCTCCGCCCCTGCCTCAGCTCATCTGCTGCTGAAAACCTCATCCATGCCTTTGTTACCTCTAGGCTTGACTATTCCAATGCTCTCCTGACCGGCCTCCCATCTTCCACCCTCAATTTACTTGAGCTCATCCAAAACTCTGCTGCCCGTATCCTAACTCGCACCAGATCCCGTTCACCCATCATCCCTGTGCTCACTGACCTACATTGGCTCCCAGTCCATCAACACCTTGATTTTAAAATTCTCATCCTCATGTTGAAATCCCTCCATGGCCTCACCTTCCTATCTGAACTCGGCAGTGTCAGCGCTGTGCATTCTCTGAACTCGGCAGTGTCAGCGCTGTGCGTTCTCTGAACTCGGCAGTGTCAGCGCTGTGCGTTCTCTGAACTTGGTAGTGTCAGCGCTGTGCGTTCTCTGAACTCGGCAGTGTCAGCGCTGTGCGTTCTCTGAACTCGGCAGTGTCAGCGCTGTGCGTTCTCTGAACTCGGTAGTGTCAGCGCTGTGCGTTCTCTGAACTTGGTAGTGTCAGCGCTGTGCGTTCTCTGAAGTTGGTAGTATCAGTGCTGTGCATTCTCTAAACTCGATAGTGATAACACTGTCTGTTCTCTGAAATCAGTAGGGTTAGCACTTTGCTTTGTCTGAACTCTGTAGCCTGCCTCGCAATGACTGAATCAAATTACACATTCCAGACAAATTGAATTACTCTGCAGCAGACTGGATCAAATTACACATTCCAGACAAAGGGTTAGGTGAGTATTGTCCTCCCACATCCTGTCGGTGGCAATACCAGAGAGTGTTAATGGCACCATGGTGGTGGCGGTAGACGCGACCATCTGAGCCTGAATAGGCATTGCTCCTCAGAAAGGTCCAGGAAGCTCAGCTTCTGCCTATACACCTTTTCATGTGGGTAGTGCCTCCTGTGACCTCAACCCCTCCATTGGTCCCCTCTCTGCTCTTCTGCAGCTCCTTGTGGCACGTCTTTGTTTTGTGGGCCTGCAACTCCCAGGACTGCACGCCATGCCTGCCGCAGATGGTGATGTGCCTCCTCCTCAGATGTACTGTGGAATAAATCCATTGTGCCCTCCCATCCTGATGTTGTCAGTTTGAGGGAGTCCAAAATGTAGGTAAATATGTGAGAACACAAGGATTCTGAGTGTGAGCAAAGAAATCTCAGTCTAAACACAAGAAACTCCCAGCCAAAGGTTTGTCTGAGAGAACTGATTGCCTTTTGGAAAAACTCACCTTTTCTTCACATGTGTCAATCACTGGTTTAAAGGTCCAAATGAGGGTCGGCGGCAACTCGCCTGTTTCCATGGCATGTTTCAGAAGCCACAGGGGACACGTTCAGGAGAAGTTAAAATGGTTTGTGTAACTCAATACACAAAAAGTTAATAGGATTAAATACTTTAAAGACCTAAATTAGCCCTTTGAATATTGTCCCGCTGGCTTTAAGGGCTGATAGGACTTTCGGATGTCAGAAGCGCGTGCGCATCCAAACATGTCTGGGTCAGACCTGGAAGTAGGCGCATTGGAGCCGGGATGGGGTCCTGCTCTGAAAACGGAATATTTTTATTGCCCACCTGCCCCCAACCCACCCATTCTTGGAGGTTAAAATTTACCCCATGGTGGATTGATGCATGATTCATGCCATGGCAGCTTCCTGAGTAGCTGGCATTAACTTTAGGATAAAGTGATTGGTATCACAAATTAGCTGCATCTTAATGAAATTAAATCTTTTCCTATTAATGAAATTGAGGGGTTGTTGGATGGGGCTTTCAAGGTTACATGTGGGTGGCAATTGCTCTCTGCACCTGTAGGAACTCTGCTAGTCCATAGCATTAGACTGTTCCCTCTCTTTGTTTTGTGGCTTCCATTGAGAAGGTTATGAACTGCGAGTCCTGCCTGAACAGAGCATTAGTGACTTTCCTTATGCAACGGTGAGATGCTACCTGACTAACGGAACAAAGGTCACCTGTAAATGCCTAGAAAGACCCATTGGCAAAAAATAAATCAAGGCAGTACTCATTTTTACTGCTACAGATAATGCTGTGCTCCTCATTGAAGTGGATGTAAATATTCAGGTGCA
The DNA here is from genome assembly GCF_035084215.1 of Heptranchias perlo. Taxonomy (NCBI): domain Eukaryota; kingdom Metazoa; phylum Chordata; class Chondrichthyes; order Hexanchiformes; family Hexanchidae; genus Heptranchias; species Heptranchias perlo. Next base: position 44,192,309 of record NC_090332.1, read on the forward strand.
GGTGGTATAACGTGGCTACAGCTAGAAAGGTTGGCTGTGCTTAAAGTAGATAAGTCACCTGGTCTGGATCAGATGCATCCTTGGTTGCTGAGGGAAGTAAGGGTGGAAATTGCGGAGGTACTGGCCATAATCTTCCAAACATCCTTAGATATGGGGGTGGTGCCAGAGGACTGGAGAAATGCAAATGTTACACACTTGTTCAAAAAAAGGTGTAAGAATAAACCCAGCAACTATAGGCCAGTCAATTTAACCTTGGTGGTGGGGAAACTTTTAGAAATGATAATCTGGGACAGAATTAGCAGTCACTTGGACAAGTGTGGATTGATTATGGAAAGCCAGCATGGATTTATTAAAGGCAAATCGTATTTAACTAACTTGATAGAGTTTTTTGATGAGGTAGCAGAGAGGGTAGATGAGGGCAATGTAGTTGATGTGGTGTATATGGACTTGCAAAAGGTGTTTGATAAAGTGCCGCATAATAGACTTGCCATCAAGACTGAAGCCTGTGGAACAAAAGGGACAGTAGCAGCATGGATACAAAATTGGCTAAGTAACAGGAAGCAGTAGTGATGAACAGTTGTTTCTCGGACTGGAGGGAGGTGTACAGTGGTGTTCTCTAGGCGTCGGTACTAGGACCACTGTTTTTCTTGATATATATTAAAGACTTGGACTTGGGTGTACAGGACACAACTTCCAAGTTTGCAGATCACACAAAACTTGGAAGAGTAGTGAACAGTGAGGCGGATAGTGATAGACTTCAAGAGGATATAAACTGGTGGCAGATGAAATTTAATGCAGAAAAATGCGAGGTGAAATATTCGGTAGGAAGAATGAGGAGAGGCAATATAAATTAAAGGGCACAATTCTAAAAGGGGTACAGGAACAAAGAGAACTGGGGGTATATGTACACAAATCGTTGATGGTGGCAGGGCAGTTTGAGAAAGCGGTTAAAAAAGCATACGGGATCCTGGGCTGTATAAATAGAGGCATAGAGTACAAAAGCAAGGAAGTCATGATGAACCTTTATAAAACAATGGTTCGGCCACAACTGGACTGTTATGTCCAGTTTTGAGCCCCCCACTTTAGGAAGGAAGTGAAGGCCTTAGAGAGGGTGCAGAAGAGATTTACTAGAATGATTCCAGGGATGAGGGACTTCAGTTATGTGGATAGACTGGAGAAGCTAGGGTTGTTCTCCTTGGAACAGAGAAGGTTGAGAGGAGATTTGATAAAGGTATTCAAAATCATGAAGGGTCTAGACAGAGTAGATAGAGAGAAACTGTTCCCACTGGCGGAAGGGTCAAGACCCAGAGGACATCGATTTAAGGTGATTGGCAAAAGAACCAAAGGTAATATGACGAAAATCTTTTTTAGTTGGTTATGATCTGGAATGCACTGCCCGAGGGATGGTGGAGGCAAATTCAATCATGGCCTTCAAAAGGGAACTGGATAAGTACTTGAAAGGAAAAAAAATTGTAGGATTATGGGGATAGGGCGGGGGAGTGGGACTAGCTGGATTGCTCTTGCATAGAGCCAGCACGGACTCAATGGGCCGAATGCCCTTCTTCCGTGCTGTAACCTTTCTGTGATTCTATGATTCTAACTTCGCAATAGCCTTTGGGGGAAACACAACCTTCTCAGAAATTAATGAACTGAGAAATCTAAGTAAGACCTTCTAGATCAGTAAACCCGGTGGAGTGGCTATCAATGTATTGAAAACAAATGTTTTCTGTGATGGCTCACACTGTAATTCCTCTAATCTAGACTCTTATATATCCTCATCCGTAATCTTTTCACGATGCAGAATGAGAGAGATTCCCATAAGAATATTTTTAAACTTGTCCAGAGTCCATAGAAACAAAAAATGGCGTCCCAGTGAAGTTCCACAAATAGGTAATTACTTCCACAACGATGGTCTCCTCTGTGCAGTATCTGTTGTTCATACTGCTACTTACGATGTTGTTATGTCCCATGGCCAGGTTAGGGGGCTAATTGGGGAAATTGTGGGGCTAGCTTGGCCACACCCATACAGCCTCGTTTACATGCAACAGGGCAGACGGTAATCGAAAATGGCATTTTTGACTGAGTAAAATTTTGGTGATCATTTTTTTGGAGCTAGATTGCAGTGGTAGGCCACAATACCCCATTTTATCTATTTTAATTCCTCTCAACCACTAAAAATGGATGTTTTATTTAAAGGAAAATCACAGTTTATGGGTTTTACTTTGGTTTTAGTTTTCCCAAGCTTGCAGCAGACAAATAGCACAGCTGGATATAAACAGAGCAATACTGCCCTCATACGAAACAGCACATCCATCGGTATTGCCCTGCACTAGAGTACAAGTACCAGTAGTTAGAATCGGCAGGGAAGACAAAAATATGAAGTTGTAGGTAACACACGTTCTGTACTTGGGCCAATCGCAAATGCAGTTTACCCAGTTACATTCGAATCCTTGCATACTAACCTGAATTATCATTTTCCTTTGATACTGTACATCTGCGTCCGTTCTGTGTGCCTTGTGTAATTTTGCTGGAGTGTGAAATCAATTTAATAACAGGCTTGTTTAACACCTTTACATTGGTACCTGTAGTAATTCTGGGAGGCTCACCACAGGATTCATCCCAAGGACTGCAGTGCTCACATTGTAGACATTTCAAACCCTATAATACAGATGTGTAGAAGGGATGGCAGTGTGGAGACTTCTGATAACCATATTGGCATCCTTTGTTGCCTGAAAACATGCATGAAATCGAACATCTAGGTCTGTACATGTACTGCCAAAATAGCAGAGTGAAACCCAAAGTTATAAAGCTTTTATATCAGTAAGGAGAGTTTGTGTGGAGTTAAACCCAGCACAGTTTGAAAAAGAGAATCCACTGTCTATATCCTAAGATAATGGTGATTTTGACTAGGTATGAAGTGTGCTAACTAATTCAGATTGAGAATTTGGAAAATGTAAATGATTGTATTAGTTAAAGAGCTCAAAGAAGGAAGCTTGCAGCATGGTCCTTGGCATTGCTGAAGCTGGTCTGAAACAGTTGGGTAGAATCAAATGGACGCTCGAAGTCTCTCTCCCCTGTATACTCCAGTGAATGGATGGATTTATAATAATTTGCAAACATGGTACCCTAATAGAAAAACACATGCCTCCATAGGACTGAATACTCCCTTTACAATAGACTATAAGAGGGTAGTTTCTTAGCTTTTTTTTGGTGCAGTGCTCACTGCCACAGGCACTACAATAAGTGGCAAAGAATCCAAACTTGAAGTGGCAGTGGCAATTGCTGCCGCAGATCGAAGTTTGATTTCTCCATTGTCTCCAAACAGGAATAGAAACCTGTTGCAGGATGTTTTTGGTTGATTTCAAGCTCATGAAGACCAATAAAGGCTGTTTTACACACTTTAGGTTCCACTGGAGTTACCTGCCACTGATTTCTACTTAAGTGGTCTAGTTGGCATTTGCCCTAACTTTGAAGTAAAAATAATGAGAGTTCAGCAAATATTACATAGTTTATACAATGGGCAACATTTCCTAGGTTTGTTTGTCTGTGTTCTGTCAGGTTCTACATATACACTGACGACACCCAGCTCCACCTCAGCACCACCTCCCTCAATCCCTCCACTGTCTCTGATTTGTCACACTTCTTGTCCAACATTCAGTACTGGATGAGCAAAAATTTTCTCTAACTAAGTATTGGGAAGAGCAAAGCCATCGGGCACGATTTTCCAGAGAAGAAGCAGGTGTGTTGGGGGTGGGGAGACTGCAAAAATTGGGGAAATCCCATTCGGGTTCAGAGTCCGGCTCCAACCCGCAGACTTCCAGGTTCCCTGTTGATGCGTCTGGATGCGCGCGGGCCTCCCGAATGCGGAAGTCCCACCGGCAATTAAAGCCGGCGGGATGATCATTTACACAGTTGTTGAGGTAGTTTAAATACTTGAAGTACTTAATTTTGTCCACATTTTGGCAAGGGTGCGATTTTGAAGCATCCTCAACATGTTTCCCGTGCTGTAGGAAACACTCCCTGTTGCAACAGACGTGTTTCAGCCAGTAGCCAGTGGGAGATTCAAATGCTTATTTGATGGATGGGGAGAAAAGGTCACTTACTGCAGCAGGGCATTCTGTTATTTCAGATAAAGTTTTGGCTGCAAGATCTTTGTGCTTGCACTGAAAATTCTTACTTTCCACTCAAAATGATGCTGTTCTAACATATTTAACTAATTTGCGGACCCCTCAAACTCACCGTCAGGATGGGGTGAGGGCGCCATGGCTGAATTCACCACTACATCCGAGGACAAGCAACATCACCAGCCTCACCAGGCACGACGTCAACCTCCAGTACATGTAGCTCCACAACACAGAGCTGAGCCACTGGCACCTGCACAAGAGCACAGAGGGTAACAGAGAGTGGCACCACTTGAGGAGGCCCCATCCACATCTGCCACCCACATTGAGGAGGAGGAGGCGGAGGAGGAGGAGGCGGAGCAGGAGGAGGAGCAGGAGCAATCCATGGGCAGAGCAGCAGCTCACCTGGCTGCTCGTGAGGCCAGGGAGTCACTAACATGTGAACGGTTCTCCTAACATCAGACAGTGTGAAGAGTCCAGTCCTCAGACTACCGGATAGATCAGCGCCCACACCAGCAGCCCCCACCCCTCCCTGCACAAAACAGGCCATCAACTACACATACACCCACTGTAGAGTGACCCAATGGGTGGCCTCAATTATCGCCGTTCATGGTGAACCTCATGAAAGGACCCTATTACAGAAGCTGGTCAAGAACAGGCAAGACGTGGCAGTAGTGGTGACAATAATAATATTTAATGTTAGTTTAACGAAAAGCAAATATAATTAAAAAAACATGACCAACCGTCAAACACCCTTGTGCATACCCTTCGTGCTTACAAAACCTTCGCCTTTCTCTTCCGACTACTTCTACGTGGTGCATCCCCTGTGGCTGCAGCAGAGGTAGTGGCAGGTTGCTGTGTTCATTGCCTGACCAATTAGATGCATTGGGCCTACGCCCTCTGGGTTTTGGTGCCCCCGAGGGCCCTTCCAAAGACTGCTCCACCTGCATCTGTGCACGGGCAGACTCGGCCATCTGGAGAGGAGACAGCATTGCGGCTACTGGTTGAGAGGGGGGCAACGAGTGAGACGTGGGAGCACTTTTGAGTGGTGTCCCCACTTCCATGTCCCCTTTCGCCATCATCCCTCCCCTGGGCCAGGCCAACATCACTCCTACCACTCTGCTGGACAACAGTTTGGAGGACATGTGTGAAGCCTTGTAAAGCCAGTGCTAGTGTATCTGCCTACCTGTTTAAGGCGGCAGAATGTTGTTCACTGTGAGTCCGAACGGCCATTGTCAGGGCCTGAAGGGACTAATTTGTGAGCCGTGCTTGAAGCTCAATGGAGGCTAGCCTTCTCTCCATTGCAGACATTCCCGCACTTACCATGACAGTATCTCAGGGAGTTGCTCACGTCCCTGTGACACTATCTCAGAGATGCCCTCACGTCCGAGTGACAGTATCTCAGAGAGTTGCTCACGACACTGTGACAGTATCTCAGAGATTCCCTCCTGTACTTGTGCCACCATTCCACTCATGCAGGAATTGGACTCCTCCATCCTCTGTGCTACTGTGGAGAGTGTGCGTGGCACCTGCTCCAGCACCTCGCAAATGTGCTGCTGTCCCTCGATCATTCTCATTTTAAAGGATAGCCCCCAGGGTTCAGCATCTGTGTCCAGCTGAGCAGAGCCTGGAGAGGAGTGCTCCCACCGACGCGGACTCTCCACAGCTGCCCCTGTCACCAGTGTCTGCTCGTGCTCACATGTGTGTGGTAACTCCCCAGGTGTCAACCCAACTAACTGCGGACGGGGACCCACCGAGGTGTGCGTATCTGCGCTGGTGGATAGCTCGCTCAGATGTGTTGGTGCACCCTCAGACGCCAGCAGAGGCCAGCAGAGGCCGATTCCTCAGAGGACGTGCCGGCCTCTGAGGAATCGCCCTCTGCTGTCACAGCGGTTGCTGAAGGCCCTCTAAGAGACCAGAAGGCAATATTAAGCACGATGACAGATGTGTCATGTTGCGATGAGTATACTGAGGTACTGAGGTGCTGAAGGTGGTGGGGCATGTTAACATCAATTCATATTGTGTGTGCTGAATGTTAAAGTTATGTCATCATACGTTTGTCGGGTAATCGTCTCGGCGTCCCCAATGGACAGGCACTCGAGCTTTTGTTGGCAGTGTAGAATGAGTTGGGGGATGGGGGCGGTGATGTGAAAGACGGAATGTAGGAGAATCAGTAAGTGTACTCACTTTGGCTGACCTAGTTAGGTCATTGAAGTGCTTCCTGTACTGGATCCAGGCGCAGGAGGTGTTGCTGCTGCTGGTCACCTCCTCTGCCACCTCGAGCCAGGCCTTCTTGGTGGCAGAGGTAGGCCACTTCCTCCCGTCCACAGGGTAGAACACATCCCTCCTCCTCCTCCTCACCCCATCCAGTAGCCTGGAGTGAGGCATCACTGAATCTTGGAGCAGCCTTGCCCCTGTGCTGCCCCATGGTGGTGTGTGGGTGTTTGCTCCAGGAGCAGCCATTGGTGGACTGCCCCTTTAAATAGAGCTCCTCCAGCTGACAGCCTGTGATGCGGGTGCGCAGTCCGCCCGCTACGCAGCTTTCGGACGGCAAACCCGGAAGCCACGTTAAGCGGCTCTAATTGACTCGCGATCGGGTGGGAAACGGACATTTTTTATTGGGCTGGTTACCCACGTGCCCAATCGCCCCCCGCTGCCTTCCTGCCTCCACTCTAATATTGGGGCCATTGACTTCGGTCCCCGCTACAAACCCCGTTCCCTAGCCACCGACTCCATCCATCTCCCTGCCCACTGTCTGAGGCTGAACCAGACCATTCGCATCCTTGGTATCCTATTTGACCCTGAGATGAGCTTTCGACCACATATCGGCTCCATCACCAAGACTGTCTACTTCCACCTCTGTAACATCGCCCGTCTCTTGCCCCTGCCTCAGCTGAAACATTCATCCACGCCATTGTTACCTCTAGACTTGACTATTCCAATGCTTTCCTGGCCGGCCTCCCATCTTCCACCCTCCATATAATTAAGCTCACCCAAAACTCTGCTGCCCGTATCATAACTCGCCCATCACCCCAGTGCTCGCTGACCTACATTGGCTCCCGGTCCGGCAATGCCTCAGTTTTAAAATTCTCATCCTTGTTTTCAAATCTCTCCCTTGACTCACTCCTCCCTACAACCCTCCTCGATCTCTGCGTTCCTCCAATTCTTGCCTCTTGCGCATCCCCGATTTTAATTGCTCCACCATTGGCGGCCGTGCCTTCAGCTGCCTAGGTCCTAAACTCTGAAATGCCCTCTCTCTGCCTCTCTACCTTTCTCTCCTCTTTTAAGAATCTCCTTAAAACCTACCCCTTTGACCAAGCTTTTGATCACCTGTCCTAATATCTGCTTACGTCGCTCGGTGTTAACTTTTGTTTGATAACGTTCCTGTGAAGCGCCTTGTGACGTTTTACTGCATTAAAGACGCAATATAAATTCAAGTTGTTGTTGTTGTTTAATACAGAGCAGCAGAAGACAGAAGGCTGAAAGGAAGCACTTACTGCACAGAAACCTCAAAGGCTCTCTCATCTATCAACTCTGGAGCCTCGGGAGCAACTGCAGAATTTGACTACACACCTCTGCCTGTGGATCTTAAAGTGACCATAGCTCTGAATGTTTATGATTCATGGTACTTTCAAGGTTGCCACGAGGGATTTAACAAAAGTGAGTCATTACATCGATACATCCAATATGTGAAGAAGGCTCTTCTAAGGCACAGACCTCGCTAGATTCACTTGAGGATGTGGCTGATGTGGGCAAGACATTACTACTCAGGGCAGCCCAATTTCAGGAACAGGTGTCAGGCCTCTCACTAGCAGATGCATGGGCCCTAACACCTATTTAAGGCAGCCGTCAGGGACACCTGAAAAATTATTATGGGGTCAGATGTCTTTTGGCTTCCTTGAGGCATGGGATATAGCGCTGCAAAATTGTTCCTTTTTTCCCCCGTTTTCTGCCCAGAAAATGGCACACAGACGACCAATTTCCCCCCCAAAAGTTTTCTCTGCCAGTACTGGTGACAACTGGACAACAGCAACAACTTGCATTTATATAGCATCTTTAATGTAGAAAACATTCCAATGTGCTATACGGGGGGAGAGGGGAATATGTAAAAGGGATAAAGGAACAGGAGCCAAGCCAAAATGGAAAAATTAGGAGAGGTTACCAAAAATGTAATCAAAAAAGATGGAACATCAGCAACTGTCTGCCAGACAGTTAAAGCTGGTTTATGAAACTGCCCCACAGTTTAAACAGGGTTGTTTCATGAAGCAATATGCAGTTAATTCAAATGCTGAGCATGAATACATGCTCTGGAGACGAGCATAAACGAGGTATTAGACACAGGTAAAAATAAAAATAAAAACCATGTATGTTGGAAATCTGAAATTAAAATAAAGTTTGGAAAAGCACAGCAGGTCATCAGCATCTGAAAGATAAAAGAGGGATAATGTTTTGGAAGTGACCCTTCATCAGAATAAAGGGTTCTGATGAATGGTTATACTTAGCCTCTTTCTGACGTTGATCGAACTGCTGTGCAATTCCAGGATGTTTTGTTTATATCTAAGGTATTAAACATACTGAGGGAAATCCTTTTAGAAAACACCAGAAGATATTTTGAATTATGTGCCGCAATTCAACCTAATTTACATTCTGAGCCATTCTTTGGTTTGTATTCCATTCTATGTATTTTTTTTGGCTCGATGTATTTGTTTATGTTGTGTCTATGTAATTGAAGCAGAGTCATAATTCTAATCATGAAACGTGTATTTTTAAGTTTCCAATTTCTACTTCGGTCCGTATTCTGGTGGAGTAAATGGTGCAGAGTAAATATCTGTTGGCTATTGGTAATTCTGAAGATGCCAGATTTTGGGAGAGAGGCCATCACTCAGGATTTACAAATATACTTCAGTTTATTCATACATTAGAAAGCCACTGCTTACAGAGATTTAGATTTAATAAGAAAATTCGCAGAATCTATGTGATGGTTTGAAAGAGAATTTGGAATGTCGGGCTCACGCTAGTTATGCCAACTGGTGCCAATGCAGGTGACTATCACTATGTTCACCTTTTATATTATCAGAACCTTTCAGGCCTCTGCCAGAACAATCATGGGTATCAGTCAGGTAGCAAATCCTAGATCATTTTTCAAGTCATCTGTATTTTGCTCATCAGGACATATCACTGTATCAGCTCCTTGATTTTACTTCAACTGCAACAGAGATTCAACAAGCCATTGTTTACCTTGGGTTACATGAATTGTACGCATTTGCCCATTTGTGCAACTTTCACAAGTGCACATATCTACTTTAACAAGAAAAGATTCAATTGTGTTATTGTCCGGATGTCGTATTGTGGATATATGTGTACTAATTAAAGAAAGAACTTGCATTCATATAGCACCTTTCACATCCTCAGGATGTCCTGAAGCACATTACAGTTAATGAGTTACCTTTGATGTTTTGTAGGGAAACATTCCAATTTGCACACATATCAAGGTCCCACAAACAGCAATCAAATAAATGACCAGTTAATCAGTTTTAGTTGAGGGATAAATGCTGCTTTAAGGAGGTTTCAGATCTCATGGGCTGCAGTAACAAAGTTATGCTACATCCTGCAAGAAGACCTGCAGCTAGCTGCTACAGCTAGTACAATATAGCCTACAAGGTCACTACAGCCCTGAACTTCTTTACTTCCAGTTCCTTCCAGCCTGCCACAGAGGATATTGGCAACATCAGTCAGTCTGCAGTCCATGCTTGTATTAAACAGATGACTGATGCCGTGTTTGCTAGAGCAAAAAAAAACCATCACTTTCTCCATGGACATCTGGGGTTTGCACAGATTGCAGGGTTTCTCCACATCTGCAGCATCACTGACTGCACCCACACAATACTACCACCTTCATGAATAGCAAAAAATTCCACTTTATTAATGTGCAACTGGTGTGTGATGTAGTGAATCGTGTAGCTCTGTGCCTGCTTTCCTGCCATGACGTTTTTAAACTGTGTCAGTTGTTCATTTCCCAACTGTTTGCCCCTGCACAGCAAGTTAAAGGCTTAAAGGCTAGCTGCTTTGGAGACAAGGGCTATCCCCTGCACCCTTGGCTTATTATTATTACTACTACTATTATTACTACTACTAATACAACAGCGTAAACAACAGCATGCATTTATATAGCACCTTTAAAATAGGAAAATATCCCAAGGCACTTCAGAGGAGCGTAATCAGACAAAAATTAACACCGAGCCAAAAACAGAGATATTAGGAGGGGTAAATTGGTCAAAGAGGTAGGTTTTAAGAATGGTCTTAAAGGAGGAGAGATAGGTGGAAAGACAGCGAGGTTTAGGGAGGGAATTCCAAAGTTTAGAGCCCAGACGGCTAAAGGCACGGCCACCAATGTGGACAAAGGGAATTGGGATAAGTAAGAGGCCAGAGTTGGAGAAATGCAAAGTTCTCAGAAGGTTGTATGGCTGGAGGAGGTTACAGATAGGGACGGGCAAGGCCATGGAGAGATTGAGCACAAGGATGAGAATTTTAAATTTGAGGCATTAGTGAACGAGGAGCCAATGTAGGACAGCGAGTACAGGGGTGATGGGTGAGAGAGACTTGGTGTGAGTTTTGGATGAGCTCAAGTTTATGGAGGGTGGAAGATGGGAGGCTGGCCAGGAAAGCATTGGAATCGTCGAGTCTGGAAGTAACAAAAGCATGGATGAGGGTTTCAGCAGCAGTATGGGTGGAGACGGGCGATGTTATGGAGGTGGAAGTAGGCAGGAGAGGATATGGGCTTGGAAACTGACCTCGAAGTCAAATAGGAAGCTGAGATTGCGAACAGTCTGATTCAGCCTGAGATAGTGGCTGGGGAGGGGGATCAAAACGATGGCCAGGGAACTGAGCTTATGCAGGGGCAGGAAGAGAAGCCATTGCAGGAGTCGTTTAGGAACGCTTGCTCAGCTGCCTAGGGAGTAAATTTTGAGATTGCAGCTCACCTCACTCATGCAAATTTGGGGCAACCTGGAAATTGGAATGGGTCATCCATGACTCCTCTGGGTGGCCATTGTTCTTGCTTCAACACCTCCTGCCAGTTTTTGCCACTGGGAGACCAAAATCAACCTCATAGTTTTAGACCATAGCTTCTTTCACAGCAAAACTGAAAATGATATTAAGAGCCATTATTTTTCACTAAAACTATCAAAGGTGAGACTGTCTGCCACCTAATTATAAATTAGAAGTAGATATATAAAAGATAATTGTTTTCACAAGTGTAATTGATGAATAAATATATTTAATGCTAAATTAAAATTATTTTGTTCTGGTCTCAGAAAATTGGGTAACTTAATTAAATATGTATGATGGATATTTGTAGGGTGGAGTTATCAAAAAGTGTTCAAATGGAAAGTGCAGCAATAATTAAATATTATAATTTTTTGTGTCATTACCAAAAGTGCTGAAAGACAGGGTAAAATCAACCTAGCCATGCTAGATATTGTTTTAATGGGATGTGTTGCAGTTGTAGAGATAGGGATAAATGAATGGTATATGAGTTATACCTCAGATAGAAATAGCCTGTTGTATTTCATATTAAACGTCACTGTGTAGTTTTATAGCATGGGAATCCAGTAATAAATTATTTATTTTTAAACCATTGCTCCTTAATTCAGTTCTTCACTGGAGTGTACTTGCCTTATGGCTGTCCAGTCAAATATACTTCATCTTCAGTTTAGCCTCATGTCCCAGCTGTATAACCCATCATGAGTTTTTGCAGTGATATCTTTAATAACGCACCAATGCAAGATGTGGAAAATGACCCTGCTGATCTCTCATCAGTGAGAGGTTTAACATTGCTTTAGCATCTGAGGCTACCTAGATTCGGCACGCTTGCTTGACTAGTCAATAATAAGAATACTTGCACATGTCGCCTTATCATTTCGAAATGTCTCAAAATGCTTTAAACGATGAAATATTTTGGAAAGCAGTGACTTT